>NC_132844.1:67953648-68265433 GCF_048164855.1 Canis lupus baileyi | reverse complement strand
GTCACTACCAAGCCTCTCCCTCAGAGGGTCACAGGGAACCCGTGAAGCCCTGCCTCCTGTCTAAGATTGCTCAGCATCAAGCCAATACATTTATTGTTTAAGCCAGTTAGACTTGGGATGTTGACAGCTCCCAGCTTCCACTGGAATGTAAGCAGTGTGAGCATAAATCACATCTCCCTTCTTACCTGCTGTATCCCCAGCCTTTACTACATCATCTAGCACAAAGGTAGAACTCATTACATACTTGAATGAGTGTGTGACAGGAGCAATGAAAGAATCTCAGATGATAAAATAGCTGGAAAACATTTTTTAAAAGTTCTTTTAGTTTATTCATGAAAGACACAGAAAGAGAGAGGCAGAGACAGAGGCAGAGGGAGAAGCAGGCTCCATGCAGGGAGCCCGATGTGGGACTCAATCTGGGATCACAAGATCACACCCTGGGCCAAAGGCGGATGCCCAACGGCTGAGCCACCCAGGCGTCCCTGGAAAACACTTTTAAAATCTTGAATCCAAGTCTTCTCTCTTTTCTTTCTTTTTAGATTTTTTTATTTTTAAGTAATCCCTACACCCAGTGTGGGGCTCAATCTCATAACCTTGAGATCAAGAATCACAAGCTCCAGCTCCACCAACTGAGCCAGCCACACACCCCTCTCTTCTTTCTACTCTGTGATGAGAAAAGAAGCAAGAGTTGCTGTGTTAGGTTAATAGTAATTTTCCCTCTTAATTAGGGCAGACACACTCTGGTGCCTGCAGCAGGAGCCTTCATTCTCCATTAGGCAAGCATCCTGGAGGGGCTTTGATGCGGTGCCGAGTCCAAGCTAGAGAACAAGACATCAGGAAGGACTCATCCCCAGGGTTAATAAAACCAACATCTGTTGAGGATGGAAATGGGGACTTGGCAAGAAAGATACCAAATTTTACATTATAAATTTAAGTACAAAATATCTCTGAGTGTTGGTTAATATTTATTGTTGACTATTTTTCATGAATAAACAATGGGAAATACATGGTTATAACTCTATGGGCCTTTAGAATGGGGAGCTCCATCTGTGTCTTTGGACATAGGCTGAGACTACCCGCAGATCCCTTTGCTGGAGACACACCTCTGCAAAACTCCAAAATTAAAAATGAAAGACATGAAGCATTGGTAGACTTCATGACTCTCTCACATTGCATGTCCTTTTCACATAATATTTTGTTTAAAATCAACTTTATTGAGAGATACCTGGGTAGCCCAGTTAATTAAACATCCAGCTCTTGATTTTGGCTCAGGTCATGATCTCAGAGTCGTGAAACTCATCCCTGTGTTGGTCTCTGCACTCAGCAGGGAGGGAGTCTACTTGAGATTCTCTTCCTCTCCCTCTCCCCATTCCCCCACTCACATGGGCTCTCTCTCTCAAAGAAACAAATCTTTAAAAAATAAAATCAGCTTTATTGAGGTATAATTTTCATGAATAAAATGTACCAACTTTAACTATACAGTTTAATGAGTTTTGACAAATATATATACCAGGTAACCATCACCACCACCACCACCACCACTACCACAGTCAGAATACTTCTATTATATCCAAAATTTCCTTGAGCCCATTTCCAGTTAATACCCATCTCTTTATCCCAGGCCCCAGGCAACCACTGATCTACTTTCTGTCACTATAGATTAGGTTTACCTGTTCTAAAACTTTATATAAATGTAGTTTATATAATTGTATTAGTCGAGTACCTTTTTTTTTTTTTGAGAGAGTGTATGCATGCGAGCAGAGAGGGTTAGGGGCATATTGAGAGAGAGAGAGAGAGAGAGAGAGAGAGAATCTTAAGCAGGCTCCAGGCTGAGAATGGAGCCTGAAGCAGGGCTCAATCCCACCACCCCAAGATCATGACCCCAGGCCAAATCAAGAGTTCAAGGCTTAACCAACTGAGCCACCCAGGTACCATGATACTTTTTTAAAAGATTGATTGATTGGTTGATTGACTGATTGATTGATTAATTTGAGAGAGAGAGAGAGAATGTGTGTGGGCGAGAGCAAGGAGACAGCCAGAAGGAGAGAGAGTCTCAAGCAGACTCCCTGTTGAGCGCTGAGCCCTGGGGCTCCATCTCACGACCTTGAGATTTATGGGATTTATGAGAGGACTAAATGAGATAATATAGGTGATGCCTCTGAGTACAGTGCCTGGCTCGCCGCAGTAAGTGCTCAGTATTACCGTGGAACCCATGAGGAGGTAATCCAAGAATCATGACCCAAGTAGAAATCAAGAGTCGGACGCCCAACCGACTGAGCCACCTCCTTTTTTTTATGTTTCTTTATTTAAAAGAATTGTTTGGGGGTGCACTGTGAGGAAGATATACTTTCAAGGGAGAACACAGGTTCTAGAAGGAATGACTGGGGCAGAAACACATGGGAGTGAGGAGGGGGGAGGTCCCTGGGGGCTGCCATAAAATACCATAAACTGGGAGGCTGACACAACAGAACTTTATTTTCTCACTGTTCTAGAGGTTGGAAGACCAAGATCAAGGTGTTGACAGGTGTGGTTTCTCCTGAGGCCTTTCTCTTTGCCTTGCAGATGTCTGCCTTCTCGCTATGTCCTTATATGCCCTTTTCTCTGTATGGGCACATCACTGGTGTCTCTTCCTCTTTTTTTAAGGACACTGGTCCTATTGGATTAGGGTCCCACAATCCTTATGACCTTATTCAACCTTAATTACTTCCCTAAAGTCCCTGTCTCCAAATACAGTCACATTGGTTAGAGCTTCAACATATGAATTTGGAGACACAATTCAGTCCATAACACTAGTCTTGTGTCTAATGTCTGTGACTCAGCATAATGTCTGTGTGATTCATCCATTTTGTGGCACTCATTGGTAGTTTTTTCCTTTTTATTGCAGAGTAGTAGTCCACTGTATGAATATACCACAGTTTGTTTATCTATTTATCTATGATGGATATTTAGGTTATTTCTAGTTTTTTTTTGTTTTGTTTTGTTTTTTACTATTATGAATAAAGCTCCTATAAATATCCCAGCGTGTCTTTTTGTGGATATATGTTTTTATTTCTCCCTTGGGTAAATACCTGAGAGTGGAATTGGTGGATTACATGGTAAATAAGTTTAATTTTATAAGAAACTGTCAAACATTTCTCAGGGTGGTTGTCTCATTTTATACCTCCACCAGCAGTGTACAGAAGTTTCCATTGTTCCACATCCTTACCAATACTTGATATTGTTCATTCCTCTCTTTTCTAAAAGCTGTTCTAGGGTGTAGTGGTTTCTCATTGTGGTTTTATTTGCATTTCCATGATGACTAATAATGTTGAGTAACTTTTTTTTTTAATTTTTATTTATTTACAATAGTCACAGAGAGAGAGAGAGAGAGAGAGAGAGAGAGGCAGAGGCACAGGCAGAGGGAGAAGCAGGCTCCATGCACTGGGAGCCTGATGTGGGATTCGATCCTGGGTCTCCAGGATCGTGCCCTGGGCCAAAGGCAGGTGCCAAACCGCTGCGCCACCCAGGGATCCCCTGTTGAGTAACTTTTAATGTGCTTATTTATCACCTACATGTCTCCTTCGGTGAAATGTCCATTCAAAGCTTTTGCTTGGTTTTAAAATTGCGTTGTTTTCTTATTACTAAGTTATAAGAGCTCTTTACATGCTCCAACTACAACTTCTTTATCGGTTAAATGCTTTGTAAATGTTTTTCTCTCAGTGTTTTGGCTTTTTATTCTCCTAATAGCATCTTTCATAGAGGAGAAGTTTTTCATTTGAAGTCTGGCTTATCAAATTTTCTTTAAGAATCATGCTTGGCTTAAATAAAGACCGTTTTACTACTTCCTTCCCAATATAAATGCCTTTTTTTTTCTTGCCTCATTGCACTGGTTAAAACCAGTTCAAACTATGTTGAATAGAAGTGATATGAGCAGTATCCTTTATCTTGCTCCTCATCTTATTTTTTTTAAGATTTTATTTATTTATTCATGATAGTCACACAGAGAGAGAGGGAGAGAGAGAGGCAGAGACACAGGCAGAGGGAGAAGCAGACTCCATGCATGGAACCCGACATGGGATTCGATCCCGGGTCTCCAAGATCACGCCCTGGGCCAAAGGCAGGCGCCAAACCGCTGCGCCACCCAGGGATCTCTTTGCTCCTAATCTTAGAGGGAAAGCGTTCAGTCTTACCATTAAGTATGATGTTAGCCATAGGTTTTTCATGGATGGTCCTGATCAGGTTGAGGAAGTTCTTTTCTATTACTAGTTTGCTGAGTTTTTAATTAGGTTTGTTTTTCTATTTCTTTTTTCTTTTCTCTCTCTCTCTCTCTCTGTTTTTTTTTTGTTTTGTTTTGTTTTGTTTTGTTTTTTGTTTTTGTTTTTGTTTTTTGAGAGAGAGGAGAGAGGACAAGCTGGGGCTGGAGGAACAGAGGAAGAGGGAGAGAGAGAATCTTAAGCAGGTTCCGTGCCCAGCATGGAGCTCAACACAGGGCTCAGTCTCATGGCCCTAAGATCATGACCTGAGCTGAAATCAAGAATTGGATGCTTAAAAAAAAAAAAAAAAAAAAAAAAGAATTGGATGCTTAACCAATTGAGCCACCAGGTGCCCCTGGATGTTGTATTTTCGTCAAGTTTTTTTTTTCTTCATCTGTTAAGATGCTTGTATGCTTTTTTTTCTTATTTTGTTAATATTGTGAAGTGTATTGATTTTCTAATGTTAAATCAACCCCACTGAAATAAACCCCACTTGATCATGATATATTTTATCTTTTTACATATTGTTAGATTTGATTTGATAAAATTTTGTTTGGAATTTTTCTATGTTCATGAGGGCTGTTGGTCTATAGTTTTCTTATAAATGTGTTTGTCTGATTTCAGTATCAGAGTTAATACTCGCCTCAAAATGAGGTGGGAAGTTTCTCTCCCCTTCAGTCTTTTGGATTTGTATGGAATTGGTATTTTTTTCCTTCTTTAATATTTGTTGAATTTACCAGTGAAGTTGTCTAAGCCTGGAGTTTTCTTTAGGGAAAAGTTTTAAATTAGAAACTCAATTTAGAGAGATACCTGAGTGGCTCAGTCAGTTGGGTACATGCCTTCAGCTTGGGTCATGATCTTGAGGTCCTGGGATCAAGCCCTATGTTGGGCTTTCTGCTCAGTGGGGAGTCTGCTTCTCCCTCTCCCTCTGTGCTTTCTCGTTCTCAAATAAATAAATAAAATTTTTAAAAATATATTTTATTTATTTATTTGTGAGGGACACACAGAGAGAGGCAGAGACATAGGCAGAGGGAGAAGCAGGCTCCATGCAGGGTGTCCAATGCAGGACTCGATCCTGGTACACCGGGATCACAACCTGAGCCAAAGGCAGACACTCAACCACTGAGCCACCTAGGCGTCCCTAATTAAATAAAATCTTAAAAAAAAAAAAGAAATTCAATTTAGATATTATTCAGATTATTGATTCTTATGAAATGAGTTTCAGTAGTTTATCTTTCAAGGAATTTGTCCATTGTCTTATGTGTTGGTATTTATTGTTCATTGTTGACAATGACAAAGTTGTCCAAAATATTCTCTTATCCTTTTTTTAACCTATAAAGTCTGTAGGGATGTCATCTCCCTCATTACTGATATTGGTCATTTGTGTCTCCTCTCCATTTTCCTTATCCATGTGGCTGAAGGTTTATCAATTATTACCGATCTTCTCACCTAACTATCTTTTGGTTCCATTGATCTTCATTGCTTTGCTGTAGTCAATTTCATTAATTAATTAATTAATTTCTGCTCTGATTTTTACTATTTCATTACTTCTGCACATATCAGGTTTCATTTGCTTTTCTTTTTTTAGTTCTTTAAGGTAGAAGCTGAGATTATTGACTTGAGAACTTTCAAGTACCAATTTTGGTAGGATGAGTTTTATTTTATTTTCATTCCATTCAATATACATTCTGGTTTCCCTTTTGTATTTTAATTCAACCATGGGAATTTAGAAGGGTATTGTCTAGTTTCAAAATATTTGGAGATTTTCCAGGAATCTTTTTGTCACTGACTTCTAACTTAATTCCATTATGATGAGAGGACATATTTTTTATGACTTGAGTCTTTTAAAATTATTGTGATTTGTTTTATGGCCCAGAATATGGCCTATTTTGGTAAATGTTCCATACGCATTTCAAAAGAATGTACATACTGCTCTTGTTGGATGGAATGTTCTATAAATATCAATTAGGTCAAGTTGATTGATGTTTTTTTTTTTCTGCTATACCCTTGATTATGTTCTACCTGTCAATATCATTTATTAAGAGGGACTGTTAAAATCTCTCACTATAGTTGTGATTTGCTTATTTGTCTTTGCCATTCTGTCAGTTTTTGTTTCATGTATTTTGAAACTCTGTTACTAGGTACATAAACTTTTAGAATTAAGTAATCTTGATGAACTGACCCCTTTATCATATGAAATTATATATATATATATATATTTGATATTCTTTATACCTGGCAACATTCTTTGTTCTGAAATCTACTTTTTCTCTTTCATTTTTTAAAAGATTTTATTTGTTTATTTGAGAGACATAGCACGAGAGAGAGAGAGCGAGCGAGAGAGAGAGCAAACATGAGTTAGGGGCAGAGGGGAGGGAGAAGCAGGTTCTCCGCTGACCAGGGAACCTGATGTGGGGCTCCATCCCAGGACCTTGGGATCACAACCTGAGCTGAAGGCAGACGCTTAACCAACTGAGCCACCCAGGAGCCCATGAAACCTACTTTTTCTGATGTTAATCAGCCTTCTTCCCTTCCTTTCTTCCTTCTTTCCTTTCTTTTTCTTTTTATTTTGTTGCACAACTATGTTAAATTTAATAGATCATGGACATATTTCCAAGTCATAGATCTCTTTTTTGAGATAAAATTGACATATAGCATTATAGTAGTTTCATGATATAACATATTGATTCAATTCAAAATGGTCACCACATTAAGTCTAGTTAACATCCATCATCATACAGTTATAAATTTTTTTCTTATGTTGAGAAATTTTTAAAAGGATTTATTTATTTATTTTAGGGGGGTTAGTGAGGGGAGAGGAAGAGGCAGAGAGGGAATCCCAAGCAGACTCCCTGGTGAGCACAGAGCCTGATGACCCAGAGATCATGGCCTGAACAAAAATCAAGAGTTGGATGCCTAAACAGTGCCTAACCTGAGTCACCCAGGTGCCCCTCATGCTGAGAACTTTTAAGATCTACTCTCTTATGGGCAGCCCGGGTGGCTCAGCCGTTTAGCACCGACTTCGGCCGGGCCTGATCCTGGGGTGCCGGGATCGAGTCCCACGTCGGGCTCCCTGCATGGAGCCTTCTTCTCCCTCTGCCTGTGTCTCTGCCTCTCTCTCTCTCTGTCTCTCATGAATAAATACGTAAAATCTTAAAAAAATATATCTACTCTCTTAGCAACTTCCAAGTATACAGTACAGTAGTATTAACTATAGTCACCATGCTGTACATTACATTGCCAGGTCCATCTTTCTTTTTATTAATGTTAGCATGGTATATCTTTTCCTACCCTTCTATTTTTTTTTTTTTAGGATTTTATTTATTTATTCAGGAGAGAGAGAGAGAGAGAGAGAGAGAGACAGGCAGAGGGAGAAGCAGGCTCCATGCAGGGAGCCTGATGTGGGACTCGATCCTGGGTCTCCAGGATCACACCCTGGGCTGAAGGCAGTGCTAAATCGCTGAGCCACCTGGGCTGCCCTACTTTTTTTTTTTTTTTTAAGATTTTATTTATTTATTCATGAGAGACAGAGAGAGAGAGAGAGAGAGAGAGAGATACCCTTCTACTTTTTGACATATCTGTGTCTTTATATTTAAAGTGTATTTCCTTTACCCAAGATCACATAGTTTATGCCACACAGTGATGGAGCGAGGATTATGAGCTCAATCAGGCCATCCCTGTAGTCCATGCTCTTGACCTCAATGATATATGATCTCCTAAAGATTGTCTTGAACCTACTTTTCTTTATCTCCAACACCCTATCCGCACTCAAGACCATCTCTCTCCTGATATACCTACATCAGAGCAGAATGAAAACTTTTCCTCTACCCTTTTAGCTTCAGTAGCTAGGGACTATGAATTAAATTGACAAAAGACGGACTAACAAAAAAGACAGATTTTTATTCAAGTACTAGGCAGTTAGAATTTGAGAGCTTATTACCAACTTAATAAGGGAAGCAGAGAAGGTGAAGGTTCTTACAAGGAAAACAAATGACATTTAGGAAAGATGAATGGACCCACAGGAGAACTGATGAGAGGTATTATTGATGGTTTGGTGACAATGTCTGGGTTTATCAGGTGATAAAAGCCAATCTTTCCCTGGTTGCTCCTGAGAAGGGGATTTAGGACAACTGAGTTATTTTGGGAGGCCTTGCTTTTAGTTAAGGGAGTTCAGGAAAAAGCCTATTTTCAGCTCAAAATAATTTTCATGCCACAGTGGCATATTTGGATCCCTCCACCTGTAACAGCCCCTGGCTTATCTCCCTGCTCCCTCTTACTCTCTCCAGTCCCTTCTCCTTGCCTGCTATAGTGATCATTTCAAAATGTAGATATGACTGTCTTGATCCCATGGCAACCCACAGTCTTCCCTTGCTTAGGATGTTCCCCATACCTCCAAGGTTGAAAAACAAAATCCCTGACAAGATGTGCATGATCCTGCTGCTCTGCCCTGCCCCTGTCTGCCCCCTGCCCTCTCTCTCACTGACCTGTACCCAGGCCTGCCTGAGGGCTCCTCCACCAGAGGCATTTACCTGGCCACTTTTGCTGAGGCATCTCCTCCTTCTCCCCTTGGTCATACTGCTAACCTCGTTTTCCCAGGAAGGCCCACTGTCTTTGGACAAGGTAATTCCCCCCACTGTAAACTTTCTGAGCCCCATGACCTTACCCTTTCAGCATTGGGTGTGGTGGCCACAGGCAGGACTCCATCAGGGCAGGGACTGACCAGGTGGATGTCAGTGCACATGTGTCTGTGTCTCTAGGGACTCAAGCATGACTGGCACACAGTGGGCACTCAGAACATCTGTTATGAGTGAGTATGGAAATGAGTCATCTGAGGAAAGAAGGGCCAGCTAGGGATGAGGTGAGGCATAGGGCAGAACTTCCAAACTCACTGTGTAGAGAGATACTCTCAGCATCTGGAAAAGACAATGGATCCCTGCCTGGAACCTTCCTTTGAACTATTTTAAATAATATATTGCATTACAAAAGGAGTACTAATACTGAAATGCAAATACCAAAATATAAAAATACAGACACATTTGTGATTAAATAAAATAAAGTGTGTTTCTTATAAGCACCATATAATTTGGCCTTGTTTTTTTTATCCAATCTGGCCTCTGCCTTTTAATTAAAACATTTAGACTTGTTTTCACCTCAGAGAAATACATGGATTTTTTTCTTGTTTGATTTGGTTTGGTTTTGTGGTAAAATACACAAAAGAGAATTTAACATCTTAACCATTTTAAATATACAGTTCAGTAGCGTTAACAGTGTCACATTGTTTCGCAAACAATTTCTAGGACTTTTTCATCTTGCAAAACTGAAACTCTACCCATAAGCAATTAAGTCCTTCTTTGCCCCTCCCCCAACCCCTGGCAAGCATCATTCTACTTTCTATTTCTTTCTTTCTTTCTTTCTTTCTTTCTTTCTTTCTTTCTTTCTTTCTTTCTTTCTTTCTTTCTTTCTTTCTCTTTCTTTCTTCCTTTCTTCCTTTCTTCCTTTCTTTCTTTCTTTCTTTCTTCTTTCTTTCTTCTTTCTTCTTTCTTTCTTTCTTTCTTTCTTTCTTTCTTTCTTTCTTTCTTTCTTTCTTCTTTCTTTCAAGATTTTATTCATTGATTCATGAGAGACATGGAGAGAGAGGTAGAGACACAGGCAGAGGGAGAAGCAGGCTCTCTGTGGGAAGCTGATGTGGGACTCCATCCCAGGATCACGCCCTGAGCCAAAGGCAGATGCTTAACCACTGAGCCACCCAGATGCCCCTGTACTTTCTATTTCTAAGACTTTGGCTACTCTAGTAACCTCATATAAGTGAAATTATACAGTATAGACCATTTATTTTTTATTTGTATTTATTTTTTTATTTTAAAGACTTTATTTATTTATTAATGAGAGACACGGAGAGAGGCAGAAACACAGGCAGAGGGAGAAGCAGGCTCCCTGCCGGGGATCCCGACATGGGACTCAATCCCGGGATTCCAGGATCACCCCCTGAGCCGAAGGTAGACACCCAATCGCTGAGCCACCCAGGCGCCCCGCAGACCATTTATTTTTAAGCGACTATTAATATGATTCAACTGAAGTCTATAGTCCTGCTATTTTACATTTGTTTCATTTCTTTTTTTGTTCCTTTTTTTCTCTTTTTCTACCTTCTTTTTGACTGAGTATTTTCT
The DNA here is from genome assembly GCF_048164855.1 of Canis lupus baileyi. Taxonomy (NCBI): domain Eukaryota; kingdom Metazoa; phylum Chordata; class Mammalia; order Carnivora; family Canidae; genus Canis; species Canis lupus. The sequence goes on along the minus strand of NC_132844.1, from coordinate 68,255,034 downwards.
ATGATTCCATTTTATTTCCTCTGTTGGGCCTAGTACTATAATTCTGTTTTATTATCTCTGTGGCCACTTTAGGGTTCAGGGTCTATCTTAATACAGTCAGCCTTGGATATTATACCACTTCACATATAAGAATTCCACTATAATATATCTGCACTTCTCCCCTCCTGGGCTGTATGCTTTTGTTGTCATATTTTTTAAAGATTTATTTATTTATTAATGAGAGAGAGAGAGAGGCAGAGACATAGGCAGAGGGAGAAGCAGGCTCCATGTAGGGAACCCCACGTGGGACTCGATCCCAGGACCTGGATGACGCCCTGAGCCAAAGGCAGATGCTCAACTGCTGAGCCATCCAGGTGCCCCTATTGTCATACTTTTTCCTAATATGTGTGTATTAAACCACAATCTTTTTGTTTAAGCAATTACCTTTAAAAGATATATACACAATTAAAATATGTGTGTGTGTGTGCATGTGTATGTGTATTTCCCTTAGCATATATCTTTTCCAGTGCTCCTCACTCCTTAGGGGAGACTCATGGTTCTATCTGATATCATCTTCCTTCTGCCTGAAGGACTTCTTTCACGTTTCTTAGAGTCTAGTTCTATTGGTGATGAATTCTGCCCAAAGATATCTGTATGGTACCTTCATTTTTAAAGATATTTTTGCTGGGTATAGGATTTAGACTGAGGGGTTTCCTTTTTCCTTTTGGTATTTAAACTATTTTGCTCCCCTGGCTTCTCATTTGCACCATTTCTAGTGAGAAATCTGCAGCTATCTTTATATTTGTCTCTCTGTATGTAACATGTCTTTTCTCTCTAGCCACTTCTAAGATGTTCTTTTAACCACAAGTATTGAGCACTTGGATCATATGTGCATTGGTGTAGTTCTCTTCGGATTTCTTGTACCCGGGCCTCACTGAGCTTCTTGGATCTGTGTGTTTACAGTTTTTATCAAATTTATTTATTTATTATTTATTAAAGATTTTATTTATTTATTAGAGACACATAGAGGAGAGAGAGAGAGAGGGAGGCTGAGAGGGAGAGGCAAAGACACAGGCAGAGGGAGAAGCAGGCTCCATGCAGGGAGCCTGACGTAGGACTCGATCCCGGGGCCTCCAGGATCACCCCCTAGGCTGAAGGTGGCACTAAACCACTAAGCCACCGGGGCTGCCCAGTTTTCATCAAATTTAGAAGAAATATGGCCATTATTTCTTCAAATAATTTTTCTGTATTCCCACCTTTTTTTTTAAACAAGGGCCTCCAATTATGTATATATTGGGCTGTTCAAAATTGCCCAATAGTGCACTGATGCTTTCTTTGTGTTTTTAACTTTTTTTCCCTGTAAAATTTTGAATAGTTTCTATTGTTATGTCTTCCTGTTCACTGAAATGTTCTTCTGCAAATTCTGATCTGCTATGAATCTTGGGCAACTCACTTATAGTTTCTATCTCCACAACTTTGATTTGCATCTTTTAAAAATCATACATGGTTTTGAACGAATGGAAAACAGTTATTATAGCTGGTTTCACATCCTGGACTTCCAATTATAACATCCATGTCAATTCAGGTCAATTTGTTTTTAAAGATTTATTGATTTGATTGAGAGAGTATGTGCATGCACGAGTTGGGGGTGTAGCTGAGGAAGAAAATCTCTAAGCCAACTCCAACTGAGCATGGAACCTAATGGAGAGCTTGATCTCACCACCCATGAGATCATGACCTGAGCCAAAACCAAGAGTGGACTGCTTAACCCAACTGAGCCATCCAGGTGACCCAGTTCAGGTCAATTTTGATTTCTTTTTCTCCTCATTATGAGTCATATGTGTCTCTGCCTCTCTCTCTGCATCTCTCATGAATAAATAAATTAAATCTTTTTAAAAAGTGCAAGAAAAAAATTTTAAAAAGGTGCAAGAATATTTATAGAAATATCAAAATATTCAGCACCCACCAAGGTAAAATTTACAGTGTCTGGAATGTAAACAAAGATTATCAGGCATGCAAAATATGACTCAGTAACTCCCCTGTGGGGAGCCTGATGTGGGACTCGATCCCAGGACCCCAGGATCACGACCTGATGCTTAAACACTGAGCCACTCAGGCTCAGTTCCATATTCTTGCACTTTGTTATGGGAGCCAGTTGGATTGCTTGGAAACAGTTTGTTCCTTTTAGTCTTACTTTTCAGAGCTGTTAGATGGGACGAGAGCAGTGTTTAGTGCAGGGCTTATCATTTCATTTCCTACTATTGAAGCTATACCTATGGAGTATTCTACCCAATGTTCCATGAATGGCTGGGGGGAACAGACGCTGCTCCCAGCTCTGTGTGAACACCTAGCTTTCGGATGCTTCTTTCCCCGGCCTGGGGTAGTTTCCTCCCACTTATGGGTCTATCATGCTGAACGCCTGAGGGAGACCCTCTGCAGATGTCCAGATCTCTCTGCAGCTTTCTCCTCTTCAGTGCTCTGTCCTACAAATTCTGGCCACCTTAATCTCCTCAGACTTTTAGCTCTGTCCCAGACAGAGAATTCTCAATGCAAAGAATGTGCTGAGCTCCATCTAGATTCTCTCCCCATGCTGCAGCCTAGAAACCCTAAGACAGTAAGCTTGGGCAATCATAGGGCTTTGCTTTACTTTCCTCTCAGTAACTGTCCTATATTGCCTGATATGGTTTGAAAACCATTGTTTCATACATTTTGTCTAGTTGGTTGGTTGGCTGTTTCAGGAAGGAGAGTAAATGCAGTCCCTGTGCTCCATTTTGTTCGGGAAGCAAAAATCCTTCTTTCTTATCCTTTGTCGCAACTAGAACAGTGCTGGGCACGTGGCTGGTTCAGTCATCTATGGCTTCCTGAATTAATTCATTTTTAAAAATTTTTTAAATTTATTTTGAATTAATTCATTTTTGTAAGCAGTGGTATCCAAGGAAAAGTTTGTTTAGAAATTCAGTTGTTGAGATGCCTGGGCAGCTCAGTGGTTGAGCATCTGCCTTTGGCTCAGGGCCTGATCCTGAAATCCTGGGATTGAGTCCCACATCGGGCTCCCTGCAGGGAGCCTGCTTCTCCTTCTGCCTATGTCTCTGTCTCTCTCACCTGTCTCTCATGAATAAATAAATACAATCTTAAAAAAAAAAAAAAAGAAATTCAGTTGTTGGTGACTGGGTTAATTTTTTACATGTTCAGTAACAAACTCTTGTAATTCTTACTCAGATGAAGACCAAATTCATTTACGAAATTGCATGAAGGCAGATCAAAAAATTTTTGGAAATATACTATATAGCAATGTCCTTGAAATTCTTGCTTCATGTAGACCTGCTTTTATTTCTTTTAGACTATTTCCTAACTTTTAGAAAGTGACAAATCTGAGCTCAACACCTTTATGGCAGGATCCATGTTTACTGTCACTACGAGAGTCTCCCTGGGTGCCTGGCACACAGTAAATACTCAATACGTATTCAAAGAATGACTGAAAGAATAGAACACTTTTTGGGTAGAATACTTTTTACTTCACCAAACAATATTATTTCAGTAGCATCTCTATCAGGTATACCTATCCTCCTCTTTTATAAATTGCAGCTCTACTTATGGTAGATCTATGCCTCTTCTGCTCTCTTCACAATAAGCTCTGTTGCCCTTACTTTGTAACATTGTTTTGTCAAATGAAGTTAACACAAATCAATATTTCTTTCTCTATAAGAGAGGCCAACATTTTGATTTGGAAATCTTAACTGAAGAGGTTTGGCTTGTAGTCTTGAAATCGTCAGAATTGCATAATCCTTTGACTTCTAGCTTAATTCTTGTGGATTCTTGGGGCTCTAGCCACTTGCCTGGAGCTCTCCCCCCATCTGTCATGCCTTTCTGTGGTCCGGCCAAATCTTGCAAATCTTTCAAACCCAGCTTAAGCCTTCCTTCCTCTGTGAGGCTTCCTCCTGCCATAGCAATCTTGCCTTCAGTCTGCTCCTTGGAACTTAATTCTTTCCCAATTCACTTGGTACCTCATCAACCATACTCCTTGTCATATCTTTTGTGTTTACGTGGGAATGTCTGTCTCAACCAGCCCATCACCACCTTTGGAACAGAGCCCCACATGTGCTTAGCCCAGGAATAATACTAGCAACAACCAACACATATTGAGTACTTACTGTGTGCCAGTGGTTGTTCTAAGAGCTCTTTATGCATGACTTCGATTAATTCTCACCTCACTCCAAGGGGATGGCGCTATCACCAACCTGCTTTTCAGATAAGGAAGCTGAGGCCCCAACACTTAATCATTTCCCCAGGGTGGCCAGCAGAGTGAGGATTAAAATCAAGCATTCTAGTTTCAGAGCCTGGGCCCTCAGCCCTGCTCTGTGCCATAGCACTGGGGATGGGGATGGTGGGGGGATGTTACTAGGAACTCAATACATCTCTGTTGAATGAATGTAAACGTGCAGGTCTGGCCTACGCAGGAGGGAAACTTCTGGAGAAGCTCTGTTCTGTTACTCTCACTGCCTTACTGTTTCCCATCATCACTCCTGTACTGTTGCTGTTGTTTTAGGAGCAAGATCCTGTGTGGTCCAGGACGAAAAAGAGAGGATGCAAGTGAAGTGCCTACACCCGTCTCCTGCCTTCCTCCCTTGCAGGTTGGGCAAAAAGCAAGTTGGGACAATTCTTCTTCCTGCCACCCCGCAGCTCTCAGAGCCAGCCAGCAAACTTGAATGAGGAGGAGCAGAAAGGGAGGTGGGGGTGGGTGGGTAGTGCCATCCTCGGGCTCACTGGTTTCTGGGACCTGTGCCTCCCAAGGCTCAAGTCAATCGGATGTGCCTTTAGTTTGCCGGAATTTGGCCGGATTTACAGAGATAAGATCACTCTGACCCTTAATTCCCCAATGTAATTTATGGGCTTGCCTCTTGTGTGCTGCAACACGTCTGGCTGTACAAAATCTCGTAATTATTTATGTAAACACAGCATCTGCCTTTGTGGATTATAATTGGACTTGAACAGCAAGAAGTAGGGACTTACACCATTGGGACGGTGCTGAAACCCTTCTTTTGAAAACTCTCACCTGAGTCTTTGAAATCTTCCCTGTGGTTCATGGATAGCTTTAACCAGACCAAAAACAAAATTTTTTTTCCTTCCTCTTTCAGCAGGCCTGGACAAATTTATCCCCAGACACCACCAGGTTCTGTAGGTCCTCTTGGCAAATGGGGTAAAGATACCCCAGCCATCCTGGCTGGACCCACACAGAGAGGACATGAGCCCTGGGGTAGAGGCTTCCACAGATCTCCTCACTGTCTGTCGGGACATGAATTTTATACCCCCACTAAGAATAAACAGGATTAGGAATTTAATGCTGTTTGGAAAAGAGGAGAGGTGGCTGGTTGAAAGAGAAAGGTCTTTGCTTTTTATTCATGCTGTGAGTTCCTCGGGAACCTTCACTGTACATACACATACACACACACAAGAGCCAGGAGGATTAGAGCAAAGAAAATGAGCTGATTGAACCAGATGGTTCAGGAAGCACTCCCAGGAGGCCACTGGGGTGGATGAATCTGCATCTTTAAATAACATTAATTTCTGAAAGGCCCAAATTGTTTCCTAAATTACTGCACTGAACTCTTAGCTTTCATCTATTTTTATGGTGCCTCTCCTGGTTGAAGGTGGGAGCGAGCTTTGGGGAAATTCCTCATCCTTGGTGCAGCTGGTAAGTGATCGGTTTCCTAAAGGAAAAAGAAAATCTTTCAGAAATCAAGGTCCTTTGGAAAACGGATTTCAGCAGAGACAACCCTCCCCTCTCCCCAGGAGTGATGTGAACAAATCATCCAGTCCTACTGCCAACTGGGACACTCATTTCCTCAGGAGCCAGGGGCAAACCAATTAACCTCAGTATCCCCATCTGTAAAATGGGGTTAATAATGCTTACCTGCTGCAGGAGTGCTGTGAGGTTTTAATTGGGTAATGGCTGTGGAGCCCTTTGATGTAGTAAATTTTATTAACTTCCAAGGGATTCCCTGAGGCCAGAAAAAGCAGTTAAAGCCCAAGAAAGAAGAAAGGCATTGAAATGCAGAGCTCGGCTAAGCTTTCACCTCCAGCTCTAATTTCAAGAAGTGCAGACAGGAGTTGGGCTGCTCCAGTGGGAGTGGAAAGCTATGACCAGGACTGAGGCTGTCTGAATGGCATTTGGGAAGGGAGAGCCTGCAAACCAACCATCTCTCTGAAGGAGCTGGGCTTTCAGATCTAGGAGGCTAAAGGTAAACAAATAGCCTTGCTTGATCGAACCAAATGGAGATCATTCTTTGTCTCCACGAAGGTGCTTTTCTGAGAGCAAGTCTCCAGTAAGGGAGTTATTTTGGTGTTAATCCAAGGTCCTTGGAACTGAATTTAGAAACCCCCAGCTTCTGGCTTCCTGCTTCCCAACAATTAAAGAGAGAACTCAAGGTCTGGCCTCTAGCCAGGGTTCCTGAGCAGAGAAGGCATGCGGAAGAGCATCGGCCAGGGGTCAGAGAACTGGGGCCTCTGCGAGTCCCATCTATTCACTGAGAGCTGCTCTGTGCCTCAATTTCCCGCTTTGTAAAAATTATTTTAATCAGACATCTTTACCTTAAGGGCCCAAATAATTAAGATCTGGAAGTGAAGTGCACTAACATTATTATAAAGCATGCTTAGAGTGTTAGCTGTTATAATTCAGGACAAATCCTTCTTTCTTTCAGTAACTCCTAAAAACCCCAGTTATTGGATGATTATTCTCCAAGCCAACTCATTCCACTCAAGGAATGCCTTCTTCCTCTCTGACTCTTTGATTGCCCTCAACATATTCAGTGCCCGCTCATCAGTCAACCCAATGGAGCATCGGTTATGAGGACACAGCTCAGTAAGGTGACCCACTCGTCCCAGTCTGCCTGAAACTGTCTCAGGTTTAGCACTAAAACTTTTGTGTGCCAGGAACCCCCACCTCAATCCTGGGTCAGCCTACTGGGTGCCAGGACTGGTGAGAGACTGTTGTTACTAGTTCCTGACAAGCAGAACCCAGCATCAGGGCACAAGAGGCCCCGTAGTGTGGCAGAGGAGCACTGAGCAGGGAGTCCTGTGACCCAGCTCCTGCTCCTGGCTCTACTACCATCTGCTGATCTCAAATCAGCCCTGTGGCCCCAGCTTTCCCAGCTGTAAAAAGAGGTGGGGGTGATGTGACCCCTTTTCACCTTTTTTGTCCTCCAGGGAAAAAAGACCACAAGAACTTTTCCAGAAACTTGCCCAGCCTCCAGGGGGATGGTGGGTGGTTTTCAACAAAAGGGGCCAGTAGTGGGAACATGCTGGGGACCCAAGTTTCTGCTTGTGGGGCTCAGCCCCTAGTGGCCCACTGAGTCTTTTTGTGCCCTTTCTCTGTGAGCAGCGAACATATGGCTGGGGAATGGGGCTGTTCGGAACAGCAGAGCGATGCACATAGCTCTTTAGGCCACTATCCTTCCTAAAATGAGCACATTCTACCCCTGAGACTCAAAACTTTTCTTTTCCAAGGCTGTGTTAGATTCAAGTATGGCACTATGGAGCATTCAGTCCAAAAATTAAAACAATTTAAAAGACCTGCACTGTGCCCCTCACCACAATTTACTAAGCTAACCATTTTTTTAAAAAGGATTTTATTTATTTATTCATGAGAGACACACAGAGAGAGGCGAGACACAGGCAGAGGGAGAAGTAGGCTCCCCGCTGAAGCCTGATGTGGGACTCGGTCCCAGGACCCCAGGATCACGCCCTGAGCCAAAGGCAGACTCTCAGTCACTAAGCCACCCAGGCACCCTACACCATTTTTAAAAACATATTTTATTTATTTATTTGACAGAGAGAGAAAGAGCGCGGGCACAAGCAGGGGGAGCAGCAGGCAGAGGGAGAGGGAGAAGCAGGCTCCCGTAGAACAGGGAGCCCGATGCAGGGCTCGATCCCAGGACCCAGGGACCACGATCCAAGCCGAAGGCAGACGCTCAACTGACTGAGCCATCCAAGGCACCGCCCACCCCCCCCTTTTCTGGTGTGGTTTTCTGTAATTGTGTTTTACTGTACAATATAAAGGTAAAGAAATTTTTCTCTGCTGCTAAAAGAATTAAAACCACATTAATTATACATATGTTTTGTCTCTGCTGCACAGATTCCCCAGCCGAGGCATGGCATTTCCCTTTTGTTTGAGCCAGGTGGGGGCAGGAGGGGGGCTAGATAATCAGGACTAGATTGTTTTGGTGGGGCAATGTACTTTTGGGGGGTTGATTCTCTTACAGCTGCCCTTGTTGGGAGCTTAAGTTAACAAAAGCAGCCTTCTCATGACAGATCAGAACCTGGTCTTCATAGCATTAAAAAAAAAAAATCACATTGAGAAGCAATGGGAAAGAATGATTGAATCAAAGCCGCCCTCTGCTGCTTCCCCCATTCCGCCCCCATTTGAAAACAGCCCTGTTTCAATTTCATCGCTGAGCTCAGCCTGCCTGCTCCAGACGTCCAGACCTCACACTCTATAAATCGTCTCTGCCCTTGCCCCAGAGTTGCTGACTATATGTATTTGGGGCCCGGCATTAATTCCCTCATCCTTGGCTGGTGACATTAAGATTTGTAACCGATAGAATGTGTTTTTAATGTGTTTCCTGCAGGTTACTATTAAAGAAATCTAATTCTTCTGAACTTGCAAAAGGTTCTGCTTCCATTTATATAAAAAGGGGTGGGGGGCGGTGAGGGGTATTACAGGAAGAATTTCCCTGCAGCCTCCAGATGGACTGGGCAGCCAGAGGGGCCTCGGCTCAGAATCTCAGCTGAGCTCTTGCCACTTCCTCTTCCTCCTCCCCGCCAGTCTGTTCTCCTCCCTGCGCCTTACTTTTCCTAGGTATGAAATGAGGATAAATATTTGTCTACAAAGATGAGGGTGTTGTAAGGATTAATTGGTTGGTGCTTCGGGAAGTGTTTGAAGATGAAAGAGGCTCTCTGCAGATGCTAAGTAAACTCAGAACGTGTCTGGTTTTAATGAGCCAGATGAAGCCAGTGGGGATGGCTGAAGATTAACTGTGCCTAGTCCAGAGCCTGCCTGCATGGGCTGCGTAAAAACTGGGTGGCGCTCCCCGCTGGCTCCCTGGCTCCTGGCATGTTGGTCTCTATAAATATACATGAAGGAACTGAATTGGGATCTAACCCAGACTCTCACGTCACAGAGAGCAGGGCGTCAGACTTCCCGAAGCATGCTGACTGCCTATCATTCTAGCACATGGCTTGGACAAGCTCCTGGGCCTTTCCAAATCTCAGCTCCTCGATTCCAATGGGGATAGTCAGAGTCCCGATCTCCTAGGGTTGCGATGAAGATTTATCATAAAAATGGCCAAGAGCATTGAGCGCTCGCTAAATGTCAGACAGGCTCTAAGCACTTTACACCTGCGAATGCACTGAGCTCTCACACCGGTCCAAGGAAGAACTATTGCTGTCAACCCCATTCTACAAGTGACAGAACTGAGGCAGAGAGGGGTTACTTGATAACTTATGCAAGGCTCAGTTCTTTTCTTTGTATCTCTCCACCTCCTCCTCCAGCCCCACAACCAGGCTAGACCACTGCTCTTGAAGTGCAATACTGTGTGTTACACTGAGAGCAATGCGCACATCCCAAGTGCACAATGAATAGGTTGAGGGCTTCTCAGACTTTGCCTGATTTTCCCAGCCGGCAGAGAGATACCCCAGTTGGGGGTGGGTGGTGCATGATACAGGATAGGCCCTGGGAATGAAGGAGCTGGGAGGGAAGGGACCAAAGTAGGTAACTAACGGGAGGATGCCAGGTGTGTATGCTCCCAGCCAACCTGCAGGTTTTAGTAAAGGCCTGTTCAGAGTGATCACATCTGGGACCCGTGATACTTGGTCAAAAGTAGCTATGCCGGATCCTGGTACCTCAAAGGCCATGGGAGCTATGAGGTTTAAGTGGTGAAGTATGCATAGGAACTCCTGGGATCGTACCACAGCTGAAGAGAAGAGGATGTTGGAGGGTGTGGGCTGTAGGCTGCTGTTTCAGGCAGTCAACAAACCAAGGGACCAGAAAGAAGCAAAATAAGACTCTGGCCCAAGAAGTCCTTTGACTTCTGCCAGAGAGTAAACCGTAATCTGTGGAAGCATGATTTCACACCCCAGCATGTGACATCACAGTCCGGGCGCTGACACAGGAAAGGAACCAGCTAAAATATAAGTTGGGGAAGCCTCTGGCTAGAACAGAAATATCTTCAGCAACTGCTGCTGGTGATGGAAAGGTGGAAATGGAATTTTGTTTAAATACTATGTTATTTTGAAAAGTCTAATGTCAAAGTCCCTTTTTAAAAAAGAGTTGACTCTACATTGAAATTAGTTGGTGTTTCCACACCCACATGTTGACTAAAGGCCTTGGAAAACAAACATCCTGGTAGATCCTGATTCAAATCACTTGGGAGCAAATGCTTTAAGGTACGATCCCAGAGCTGTGAGCAGAGGGGCCTCGCCAAGAAAAACCCTGCGTCTGTGTTTATGAAAAGGTAAACAGATCCCAAACGGAGGCCCAAATCCTAGCTGGCTTTGAGCACAGGCCCTCCAGGGAAGAACCCATGGATTTGAAGCAAGTCTGAGCATGGCTTCTCTGGGACCCCGGTTTGCCCCACTTCTCTGTGTTTCTGAGAATGGCAACTTGGAGTCTTCTGCATGAGCACCCGCTAACTGCCAGGCCAGTCACTGCATCTGCAGCACAGCAGTGTGAAACATGTGCATTAATGCCTCAATGTCCCTTTTCTCCACGTAGATATAGGGCAAGTAGTGCGACCTATGTCCCAACTTGCCCCAAACAGTCTCAGTGTATGCTGTAGTCCCAGCATAATTAATGATAGCTTCCCCCCTCTTTCTCCAAAATGCCCCCCATTTGGATGATAAGTTATATATGGACATCTAGGTTAAGGGAACTGCCCAAATCCACCCAGCTGGTGAGTGGCAGAACTGGGATTCGAACCTGGGTTTTCTTTGGTTCAAAAAGCAGACGCTGGGGGAGTTCCTCCTCATTCACAATAACAAAGCTTGTCAGAGGTGTTAACTGCAAAGCTCCAGACAGGACAAGCCCTTTGGGAGCTGCATGCCTGCTTGTGCCGCCTCACACCCAACCTAGAGCCTCTGGAAGCTGCCTTGTGTGTCTCTGTGCAGGAAGCAGCACATCAGTGGTGTCAGGCTCAGCAGACAAAACACACCCTCACCAACAACCCAATTTGGTGTTTTTTGTCTGCTGAGTGTTTCTCCCAGCTCCCGCATGATAAAAATGCAAGAACTGGCTACCCCATTTGGACCACCAGCCCAGTTTCTGAACCTGAGCCTGCAATCCGGCACCACGTTAGCCCACCCCCCTAAGAGGACCTCCTTCCCTAGGAAGACTGCCCTGGGGCCCACCCTCAGTCTTCTCTCCATTTCTTCCGTTTCTCCAACACTTGCCCCCGAGACATTTAAGGGCTTGCCTGTCGTTCCAAGCTCCTGTGAACCAGCTGTCTGTTTCAGGACCACAGAAATGATTCAATCCAAACTCCTTTTTACCAGTAAAGGAACTGAAGTCCCAGGACTCCTGGGCGGCTCAGTGACTGAACATCTGCCTTTGGCTCAGATCGTGATCCTGGGGTCCCAGGATCGAGTCCCACATCGGGCTCCCTGCATGGAGCCTGCTTCTCCCTCTTCCTGTGTCTCTGCCTCTCTCTGTGTCTCTCATAAATAAATAAATAATAAAATCTTTTAAAAGAAAGAGAGAGAGAGAGAGAGAGAGAGAAACTGAGTTCCCAAGAAGTCATGTGACTGGCCCAAGGGCATAGAGCTGAAAGCTGAAGCCAGAAGACCAGGTCTCACAACCCTGAGGCCGGTGTTCTTCCAAGCTGGGTTGGTCCTCAAGTTGGCCTGTGGCTGTCCAGTGTGCGACACTCCTAGTCCCCCCAGGAGAAGTTGTTCATGTGATGAACTTGTTGGGCGCTGGAGACCAAGATGTGTCTGCCCTGCCCATTTCCCTCAGACCTTGAATCTGCCAAAATCTCAGGGTTAGCAGCAGGGTCCTTCACTCGATCCCTGACTGAATCTACTTGCCTGCCGCCCTGCCAGGCGGTTACACACAGACACACTCAAGGTCAAAGAAACCACCCCTCCCAAAGGGGCCTGTGGTCTTCAGACACGGGCTACTAGAAATGTCTTCCTTGTCCTGGGTGGATGATGATGATTCCTTTCACTCTTCAGCCTTGGTTCCCCTCAAAAGACTGGACGTAGGGCAAATGTGACCCTGCTACTCCTCCACATCCAGAAAACCATTGCTCTGTCAATTATTCTTCACATGATGTTGCTTCGGCGCAGAACAGGTGCAGAGACCCAAACCTGAAGCTGGCCCCCAACTTTTCTCTGCTGTGTGGCCTCAGACAAGTTGCTTCACCTCTCTGAACTTCACTTGGCTCGTGGGAAATATGGGGAGAGCATGAGAGTGTTTCCTTTGTTGGATATTATCAGGATACGATGAAGTAACCCATGTAATAACCAACTCAGGTCTGGTACAGGAAGCATTCATAAACTGTGACATTAATAGTCTCACTTTTCAACCTCAGACTTGATTTCTCTGAATGCAACACCAAAGCTTCAGTTTCTCAGAAAGCCACCACCACATGGACAACTTTCATCATCAGCTACAACCCATGTCCCTCGTCCTCACACAGAGCTGCTAATACAGTTCACCCACGACCTATGACACTCACAGTCTTGCTTTGTTGTCTCCCTCCCCACGCAGGCTGGCAGCTTCTCAGATTGTACTCTATCCTATGAGAGGCCGTCTATCTGTCTTTGTGGCTCATCAGGACCATCCTTCAGGACCTGTGATGTGCAGAGTGGGGGAGACAAGAACCACGTGGAAACCACAAAGGCTGCAGGCCCATAAAAGCCCACCTGGCTGCCCAATGAGGTGACCCCTTTAAGCCCGACTGGCTGTGTCGACGTTCCACCCACAATTGTCTGCAGAGGAGCCCTTGTGCCCCTCTTTGGAAGTTCAGTGGAGTGAAGTGTAATCTAAGTGAGCTGGGACATGTTTTGATATAGCAGCTTCCGAGACCCGGAGCCTCCCTTCAGCAAAGCCATTAATGTGGCTACCTGAGCTGGGGCTGGGCCTTCCAAGCTGGATCTGCTAGCCTTTCTGCTGGCCTTTGATCACCAGACAGTAGGACGATAGGGCTCAAAGGGTTAGCTCCATCCCACCCCCTGGTTTCACAGATGAGAAAATTGAGACCCAGAGAGGGGAAGCGATCTGCCTGAGGTCACACAGCCAATGAGGGGCAAAACCAGTGCTGGGAGCTCTCGGCCGCACAGGCCAGGCTATCCTCAGGCTGTACAGAATGGTGCGTGGTCAGAGAGAAAAAGAGGGAGGACACAGAGGACACCACAAGTATGGAAGGATCGGCATCTTTCCCTGGAAAGCGCTGGCAGGCCCTGGTGCCCGGCCTGTGTGCAGGGCCAGGCCTGCTAAGGAAGGGAGGAACGGGGTACCAGGGTGGCTCAGCGATTGAGCGTCTGCCTTTGGCTCAGGGCATGAGTCTGGAGTCCAGGGATCGAGTCCCACATCGGGCTCCCTGCATGGAGCCTGCTTCTCCCTCTGCCTCTGCCTCTGCCTCTCTCTGTGTGTCTCTCATAGATAAATAAATAAAATCCTTAAAAAAAAAAAAAAAAAAAAAAGGAGGGGAGGGGAATAGCAGCACAGGGTTCTCGAGCCCATGTGCATGTTGGCCAGGAGGCTAGCAGGGCTGCTGTGTTCCCAACTCCCACCCCAAGGCCTTGCAGAGCGGGCAGGTGCTTCTGTGGGAGCGTTTTGCCCAGGAAAGGGGGGCTTTGAGGTGACTTGGATAATGAATAGGGCAAGGCCAGAATCAATCTCCCGGTGGTTGTGAGGATGAAATATGTGCTTAGGATAGCACCTGACAGGTACTCCAGGGCTGGTCGCTGTCCTCACTGATGCCATCACCATTCCCAGGACATGTGTCATCCTCCACCACCCTCAGGGCCGATTCAGCCAGCCAGGCCACATCCCCACCTTCCCTTGTCTGGGGAGAAAGGAAGGCCATTCTTGCCAAGGGTGGACTTGTAGTTGGGCTCCTTGCCCAGATGTCCAAACCCACTGTCAGAGGGCCATAGGAACACCCCTCGGAAACTCTGGGCTGATAGGCAGCCCCCCACATTGGGTGGGGGAAGTCTGGCTGCAGTGCCCAGAGATGTCAGGCTGTCCCCTGGCTCTCCACATGCCCCTCTGAGCTCCCAGAGCACCTGAGGGAGGGAATCCTCTGTCCTAGACGTAACCCCCTTCCTGGCTCCCTGGGGAGGCTTCTCAGGAGTAGGGGGCTGGGAAAGGGTGCCCCGTACCCCAAATGCCAGCAGGTTCCCCCCAGAACTAGCTATAAGGGTAATTCCTACCCTCTGAGTGAGTTGGGGCAGGGAGGCACTGGCCACCTGGTCCTTCTTTTCAGCCTTGGAACCTTGGCGTATGGCCTTCCGGCAGAGGACTATTGCTCCAGCGAGGTCTCGCTCAGGCTGCTGTGAGTATGAGGTGGCGTTCCCTGGGGCTGATGGGATGGAGAGGGCCAGAGCCCACCGAGGGCCTCCGGGGAAGCCTTCTATAAACGACCTGCAGGCACAGTGTCCAGAGTTTACTGTTCTGTATGTTCTAGATCTGACTTCTTAGCTTCCTCTGAGAGTCTTCTCTCTTTGAAAACCAAACCCAGGACATTTCCTCCCCATAAAACTGCTCACAGCAACCAGCAACGGACTTTTACTGAGGTCACACAAAGGGGTGAATGAATCATGAGCTGGTTCTCCCCCTTGGCAGCGTCCCAGCATCCCTCTCTCCCTCCCCCGTCCTAGAGTAAGTACTGTGTTTTAACATCACATTGATCAGTGGAGAGACAGGGACAAAGAAGAGCTCCCTCCTGTAGACAACACCTCTCACACAGCGTGGAAGGTGCCCCCACAGAGTGGCACAGATGTGTAGAGAGCACAGAGGATAGGGACCTGCTCACACTGAAAAGGGTATAGTCAGGGAAGGCTTCCCGTAGGAGGAGATGTCTGAGCAGTCCTCAGAAGGGCTTTGAGCCAGAAAGTGCAGGGGGGTAAGGATTTGCAAGGCTATTAAAGGCAGCCCAGCCCAAGGGGGCTGCTTGAATAAAGGTTGCAGAGGCAGGAAGGCACAGGTAAGCCTGGGGACCACTGGGAGATGAGCAGGGTTGGATGTGGGCCATGAGGGGAGCAAAGACAGTGTTGGGGTGGAGACAGGAGCAGGGCTCCATGTGACAGGTGATCCCAAGGGCAGTGGCATCCTCATGAGGCATGGTTTCTCAATCATAGGAGCAGCATGGTGTAGTGGAGTCTTTCAGGCCTCCGACTCACACCTGGCTCTATCCCTCCTTGGCTGGCTGTGAGACATGGATGACCTGGACCTCTTGGAGCTCTGATCCTCTCTTCTGGAAACACAAGGATCATAGTCTCTCTCCAGTAGAGCTACTCAAATAATTAACGAAATAAAAGCAGTATCTACGCAAACCCCTAGCACAATGCCTGGAATGTAAAGGGGCTCCTCGGGGCAGGTTTAGTCATTTCTCTCCTTTATTTACATTCACGTCTCCTCACTTGTTTCAGACTCTGCTGTCAGGAAAGCAGTAGTGATAGGGACGCCTGGGTGGCTTGGTGGTGATAGGGACACCTGGGTGGCTCAGCGGTTGAGCGCCTGTCTTTGGCCCAGGGTGTGATCCTGGAGTCCCGGGATCGAGTTCCGCATCTGCTTCTCCCTCTGCCTGTGTCTCTGCCCCTCTTTCTCTGTGTCTCTCAGGCATAAATAAAATCTTTTTTTAAAAAAAGGAAAGCAGTAGTGATAAACTCATTATGGAAATGAGGATATAGTCTGGCCACTGTGACAGAGACAAGTAGGAGGTTATTTGTCTCTCACAGAGCAGTTGAAGCATAAGGGATAGGGTAGATGTGGTGCCTCCACAGCATTGGGCACCCAGGCTCCTCTGTAGTTATTCTGCCCCCTTGACCCACGGCTTTCAGCCACCAGCTCCTGACACTGCGTTCACATTCCCTCCGGTGGGAAGGGGAGAAAGGAAGCAGAAGGCCCACTCCTCCCTTTAAGGGTAAGTGGCGGGTGCTCATGTTGACACTTCTGAGTATTCAAGTCACGTGCCCCTGGCCAGCCTTCCTTCTGGGGCCTCACCTAGCTGCAAGGGAGGCTGGGAGATATGGTCTCTAACCTGACAGTTACCAACCTGATGAGATTCTGCACCCACCCTCTCCCCCCAGGTGACACCTGGCAATGTCCAGAGACATTTTTGGTCATATCTGGGTGGGTCATGGAGAGTAGAGCCCAGGGACGCTGCTGAATGTCTGACACTGCACAGAACCGCCCCGAACAGGGAAGAATTCTCCAGCACAATGTGCATAAGAGCGCCAAGGTCAAGAAACCCTGCTCTAATTGGGCAGCCAGAGCTTGGGGGTTCTGTTACTAAACGAATACATAGGGCAATAGACACAGGGGGCCAGCAGCAATGTCGCTACAGTTACAGACACAGAGAGTCACGTGTTTGTGGAGGATTAGGTGATATCTTTTCCCAGCGTATCTCTCTTCAGCAGGGATCAAAGCTTTAAGTCAACGGGCTCTGAGAACTATCAAGAATTAGCCCACAAGACAGGGAGGATTTGTGGCTGGGCAGCCCCAAAATCTCAGCCCCTGGGTGGCCCACCCAGAGCCGTGCCACCAGGGAGGCTGGAACCCACAAGCCGCCCAGGAAGACAGGGCCCCACAGGTGGGGTTCGCTGCCTTGCCCTGAAGCATGTCCCCCCTCCTGACGGTTTTCCTTGACAGAACTTGAGACCTTGTAAAGCCTATTTCGGATTGGCTCTGTCTTCCAGGGAGATGAAAATTGAGCTGAGCCCTAAGGAGGATGAGAGATAAGGGGCCTTCATTTCCAGGAAAGACAGCACTGTAGAACCTTCCGGGGCATTTACCTGGCAGCGCCGAATCACCTGCCTTCAATCGCGGCAAGAGAGAGGAGTACAGATGTGGGTATATCCCAAGGAATGATCTCACTTACCCTAATTGAGTGTACTTTCTCTGATTCATGGGTTTTAGTTTATTAGGCATCTACAATATTCCAGAGACTGTCCTTCACCCTTCACAGATGCTACCTCCTTTAATCTCTCTATCGGCTCCCAAAAGAACTACTGTTATCCCCAGGACAGAGGGGTGGAGAGATGAATTTGCCCGAGGCCACAAGCTGGTAAGATGCAGGGAGCCAAGTTTTGACCTTGGGAATGTCTGGCCCTACAGCTCACGCTTTTTCCACACCACCTCCAGCCACAGGATGACCAAATGGGGCTCTGACCTATTGTCAAATGACTGCACTTCCAAGGAGGAGGTCCACCCCATCCTGGTCATTTGCTCCACTATCTCACCCATAAACAAACCTCAGTCTGTGGATAAATGCTGCAAAGCATGGCATCATCCGTTCTGTCATTCCAGCGTTGGGGGGGGCGGGGGAGGACAGGACAGGAGCACAGAGTGGTCAAGCGGCTTCTTCAAAGCCACACAGCAAGTCAGAAAGTGACTCAAAAGCTCTGCCTTGTGCGGCTTTATTGAATAAACAAACAGCTATGGTGCCGCAGCCCCAGCCACCCTGCGGCTTTGCCAGCTGAGCTGTTGATCTGGGGAAGAGGTCCAGGAGGGAAGAGACTCCGGGTTTTCATAGCTGTGGGACTCCTGGGGGCTGTGCAGAGGAAACCAGCAGGGGAAGAAAGGTTGTTTTTGCCGGCACGAAGGAAGCAGCATGACTCAAGGACACACGTGCTCCAGATCCATTGAGCAGAGAGGCCCCATTTTTAGATAGATGCTCTTTTGAGCCTTAACCACACCCGATGCCACAAGCCAGCCAGCATTTGTCAACAGGAAGCCCATCCCAGTGATGCGTACTCTGCTCCCTCACTCTGGTTGCCCAGGGCGGGGGGTACTGCTTGGGGGTCAGTGGGAACCAGGAACAAGGGGCTGGGCCACCAGAACGAGGGAGCCAAGCCCAGGGATGACCTTCAAGCCTCTAAGGAAGGCAGTTGTGTCCAGCAGCCAGGACCTCAGATTTTCCCAGGCCAGGTCTACCACGAAGGGCCTGAAATAGCTCTGAGGTTCTGTGTCCGCAGGGCAGGGAGGGCAGTGGCAGGGACTGTGGGCAGTGGGAAGGAGCACAGCACTGCTTTGTTGGGGCCGCAAAGAGCTCTGTCTCCACCAGGCTGTGCCACCTGCCAGCAACATAGCTGGGCAGAGATGTTGGCTCGTGGCTGGGCTTAGCAGAGAGAAACCCATTCGTTAGGCTATGAAAGTTGATGCAGCGAACCTGAAAGTTCTCACCAGGAAAACAATCAGACAAGCCAAAAGGAGGAACAGTCTGCAAAATAACAGCCCATACCCAAAATCGTTGATGTCATAGTGGCATTATTCCTAATAGCCAAGAAGTGGAAACAACACCAGTGCCTATCAGCAGATGAAGAGAGAAACAAAATGTGGCACATCCATGTCATGAGTTAGTAAGCTATGAAAAGGAACGAAGAACCGACACATGCTACAACCTAGATGAACCTTAAAAACCTTATGCTAAGTGAAAGAAGCCAGCCACAGAAAGCCACATATTGTAGGGTTCAGTGCCTGTAAAATGTCCAGAATAGGCAAAGTCTATGGAGACAGAAAATAGATTAGTAACCACTGTAATGGACTGGGGAGATGGGGTAATGAGGAGCAACTGCTAATAGGTACAGGGCTCCTTTTGGGGTGATTGAAAGTTCTGGAATTATATAGTGGTGATAGTGGCACAATTTTGTGCATATAGTAAAAAAAATCACTGAAGTGTACACTTAAAAGGGTGAATTTTATGGTCTGTGAATTTTACCTCAATAAAAAATATTTTTAACATTGTAACTAAATGCAACAGTGTGGTCCTTGATTGGACTCAATATTGGGGGTAAAACAGTTACAAAAGACATTGAGACAGGGACAGGTGAAAATAAGCATTGTATTGGATGCTAGTATTGTATCAATGTCAAATTGAGTTTACACTGGGGGTACCTGGGTGGCTCAGTGGTTGAGTATCTGCCTTTGGCTCAAGGCGTGATCCCAGGGTCCTGGGATCGAATCCCACATTGGGCTCCTGCGGGGAGCCTGCTTCTCCCTCTGCCTATGTTTCTGCCTCTCTGTGTCTCTCATGAATAAATAAGTAAAACCTTTTTTAAAAATTGAGTTGACACTGTCCTGAGTTGATGATGGTGCTTGGGTCCTATATCTCTTCCTGTTCTCAGTAGACACATGCACAAATGTTTAGAGTGAAGTATCATGACGTCCACAACAAATTCTCAAATGGTTCAGCATTTACAAAAATGACAAGGTTCAATAACTTGCCCGAGGTTGCATGACCAAGAAGAGACCAAGTTAAGAAATCAGGTATCATCTAGCACAGTGGTTAAGAGCATGGGCTCTTGGGCCAAACTGCCTAGGCAAACATTCATTCCTGCCCCTTACCAGCTTTGTGACCTTGGGCAAGTTGCTTGACCTCTCTGCACCTCATTCTCCTTATTTTTAAAAGCAGGAATAATGAGACAAGGATAACAACGCTAGCATCTACCTCCTGATGTGATGTGAGTTAAAGCATGTGACGGACAAGGCCTAGCACACTGAAAGTGCTCTGAACCGGGGTGGGGGTGGGGTGGGATCCGAAACCAAGTCTAGTCTGTTGTAGAGACCAGACACCTTTATGCTGCCCCTTCTCTAGAGAGATGGTGAAATCTCAGACAATGCTGGGATGGAGAGCATTTTCAAAACGGCAGAGTCACCAGAAGGCAGGAACTGAGGGGTGAAAGCCACAAGGGACAGGACCTCAGAAATTAAGTCCAGATGGCATGGGGAAGGGTTGGAGTGGGGAAAACCCCCGGCAGAGAGAGGTCACATGAGTTGGGGCTGACAATGGGGAGGGGACAGCTGCTGGCTGAACCCTCCCATGTTCCAACTGAGGAAATGGGCCAAGAGAGGGGAATCATGGGATCAGAGGCTTACAGCAGGTAGTGCAAAGCTCAGAAAGCACGGGCAGGACTCCTGGTCCCATGCTCCAGGCCCCGTAGGAATCCTCAGAACATAGCTGAAAAATGAAAAAGACCTGGATACTAAAATGATGGGCATCATTAAAAGGTTCTTTGGGGACCTAACGTTGTTTTCAATACTTTCAAGACTTGGAATGCAAACTGGTGCAACCACTGTGGAAACCAGTGTGGAGGTTCCTCAAAAAATTAAAAATAGAATTGCCCTATTGATTTATTTGAGAGAGAGTGTGTATTTGCACCCGGTGGGGGGGCGGGGGGGAAAGAAGGAGACAGAGAGAGAGAACCCCAAACAGACTCCCTGCCAGCACAGAGCCCAAAGCTGGGCTTGATCTCTTGACCTCAAGACAATGACCTGAGCTGAAATCAAGAATTCACTGGAGGTAGGAAATCTGAGCTTGTATGGTGGGTCTCTGGTCCTCAGAGACTCAGGCTCCTTCTGTATTTCCACTCTACTATCCTAGAACATGGCTTTTTACTCAAGGTCACCTCACTGTTGAACTCCAGGCAGTGAGGGAAGGTTAAAAAAAAATCCATGCCCCCCTTCCCTCCATCCCCTTTTAAGGAGTTTCCCTGAAGTTTTTGCTTATAAACCACTGGCCGCAAAGTGAGGCTAGGAATCTTCCTTTTACCTGGGCACAATGCTAAAATGGAGGTTCTGTCACTGAGCTAGGAAGAAGAATGGGCTGGGGGCTGCAGCTAGTGGCCTCTGCCCCAGGCTCCAAAGGCAAGAGAGCATCTTGGGTCAGAGAACAGAAGACAGGACTAGAAAATCAAAAGATAAGTTCTGATCTTTACTGAGTCCCTGACACCAGGTAAGTCCTAGCACCTCCTAGAGCCTCCGCCCCAAACAGACTGGGGGGCAGTAAGGGATCGGGTGATGTGATGCTGTGAAGGGGCTTCATAGACCATAAAATACGAGTCTCAGGGAAGGAATGAGGTTTCTGCTACTGCTGTCATTAGAACCGAGAGTGGCCGGCTATTGGCTGGAGGGAGAAAGTATGGAGAGGCCTGGAGGGAAAGGGAAGGGAGCACTACTGGAAATAGATGCTGCAGAGACTCGGGTGCTACTGGGGGGACACCCTGCAAGCAGGAGTCTTTCTCCCCAGGGCTGTGTGGCCCAGGGTTGTGGAGTCTGGCAAAGGCCCATGCTGCCTTTTTCAGTCCTCAGGGCCTCAGACAGGCAGACAAACAAACAGGACACGGGGGAAGCCCAAACTCCCAGGACAGGGGGGAAGGCCTCCAGGGGTTAGAAACCAAGTCCTGAGTCCCCACAGGGCCAAAATAGCTCACTGATTGACTCAATAAGACCAACACACCGGTCAAGCCAGTGGGGGAGAAACCGAAACCCCAGCCAGATCTATTATTTAGCAGTTTGTCATCAAGCAAAAATATATGTCGCCCCCTCCCTCTAACCCCAACTGCGGAGTTGTTTCGTGTCAGGAGTCACCTTGGGTCAGTCCGAGCCAAGTCAAATGTTTTAGATCAGCTCTCCCCATGGTGCCCAGTAGGAGAGCTGGGAGGTGGTCTCCTGATGCTGGGACAAGGGGCCACCTCCACCTCTTCTCTAGGTCCTCAAGCCCTATGTCCTTGCAAACAGATCCCCAAAAGGCTGCAAACAACCCTTCCCTAAATGGGGGTAGTGGGAAAGTAGGGGTGCACTTGAAGAATGTTGAGGACACGGTCCACACACACAATAGTTTGCTTGATGCCTGTTGTGCACCCACAAGCCCAGGGCAATGGTGGATTCTGCTCCAGGGGCTGTGAGCTCACAGATCGGGGCCTCTCCTTGGTGCGGGGGTGCACCCCATTCCCCTCCAGGCCCCCGGCTGGGCTAGCTATGGGAAGTCGGCTGTTCAGAGTTCAAAAACTAATTGGGAACAGCTCCTGGAGGCCAGGGGACAAGGCAGGGGGGCGCGGGATAAATGGCAAGCAGCGTAGAGAATTATAAATCTAGTTTCATAGTCCCTCTGGTTTGGCACAGATTAAGCGTATAAATCAAGCTTCTGTAGTTCTGCTCTCTAGCTCACCATACCCTTCACTCAAGACGTAAACCAGAACTTAAAAAGAAGGTTTGTCGAAGTAAACATAAATACAGAAGAGAACACACACGGCAAGTGTAAAGCGGCTTGGAGAATTTTCCCAAAGTGAACACACCCAGATAACAGCGGCAGGCAGGAAGCTGCAAATTGCCAGCCCCCAAAAGCCCCCTCATGCCCCCTTCTAACAATGACTCCCCAAGGGTAACCCTATCCTGACCTCTCACACCACAGATTGTTTTGCCTGTTTTTGAACTTTGTCTAAATGAAGTATACGTTTGTGCCTGGCCTGTTTCACTCCACATCACAGCTCTGAGATTCACCTGGACTGCTGTGTGTGGTTGTCATTTATTCTCACAATTGTATAGCATTTCATTGTGTGAACAGACAACAGCTTGACCATTCTACTGTAGATGGACTTTTGGGCCATTTCCAGTTGGGAGCAATCCCCAAAGAGCTGCTACTAAAAACAAGGCTTTCTTTTCACAATCAGGCTCACTGCCCCCCCCCTTTTTAATGTTTTATTGTAGAAATATATGTATAATATAAAATTTGCCATCTTAACCATTTTTAAGTGTATAATTCAGTGGCATTAGCTCCAGTCACACTGCTGTGCAAGCATCACCACTATCTATTTCCAAAATGTTTTTCATCATCCCAGACAGAAAATCTGTATCCATTAAGCAGTATATCCTTCATTTCCTCTGGGCCCTGGTAACCTCTATTCTACTTTCTGAGTCTATGAATTTGTCTTTTCTAGGTAACTCACATATGTAGAATCACATATTTGTCCCTTTCTGACTGGCTCCTGTCACTTAGTGTAATGTTTTCCAGATTCATCCACGTTGTAGCATGGAACTTCACTCCTTCTGAATGGCCAAATCAGATTCCATTGTAAGGATATAGCGCATTTTGTTTATTCATCCATCTATCCATGGACACTTGGGTGGCTTCCACCTTTTGGCTGTTTCGAATAATGCTGCAGTGAACATTGGCATGCCTTTTACTGAGGACCAGTGTGTAGGGACCTGAGATAGGTATTCACACCGCCATTAGTAGACAATCAGGTGAATAAAGTGAGATTAGTATCCTCAGACTACAGGTGAGAAAACAGAGGTTCAGGGAAGCCAAGGATCTTTCCCAGAGTCAAGGGGCTGATCTAATTGGCTGAGACCACCACTCAAATCCTGAAATCATGGGATGCCTGGGTGGCTCAGGAGGTTGAGTGTCTGCCTTTGGCTCGGAGCGTGATCCCAGGGTCCTGGGATGGAGTCCCACATCAGACTCCCTGCAAGAAGGCTGCTTCTTTCTCTGCCCGTGTCTCTGCTTCTCTCTCTGTCTCTAATGAATAAATAAATTAAAATTTTTTTTTAATCCTGAAATCAGACTTTTGACCCCAAACCCAGGGTTTTTACACACAACACATACACCTGCACATACATTTTCTCTCTTGAAACTCTTCTGGTCATAGAAGAAGTTAGATTTGGTTTGCAGACCTGTTCTTCCTTTAATTCCAGGTAGAAAATCTTTCCCCTGGAGCCACTAAAAATGCCTACTCGGGCTTTCTTTTTTTTCCCTTTTCTTTTTTTTCCTCCCTCTTTTCTGGCAAACAGCCCAGGGCAAGAGAACAAGAGAAGTTTCTCAGCCACCTTCACTCAACCCTTCACTCAGCCACCTTCACTCAACCACCTTCACTCAACAGTACTTTGTACTGTTTTGTTATTGTTGTTGACTTTTTTTTTTTTTTGACTTTTTTTTTTAATGCTACAACTTTTGTCACACCTCTGCCCTCCTGCCACCAGGCCTCCTGAGTGGCCCTGAGGCTCAGGCTACATTTCTAAGTTCTTCTCTTGGTACAAACAACAGACTATCTAAGACCTAATTAGATTTTTATTCAAGGGACATGGAGAGAACTACTTGACTCAAAGTGTCCTCTTTTTCTGCCCTGCTAGAGTAAATTTTGGTAAAAGATATCTACCCTATGTTGGGCTGCCTGTGGTTTTGTTCTGGGAAGTGATCAAACGAGTCGGGTACAGTCTCTGTCCTCAAGGCAGCCCCGTCTGGCTGGAGGGGAGGGGAAGGGGGGCAGGATACAGGTCGGGAGAAACAATGTAGGAGCCCATCAAGGGGGATTCTGATGGTACAAGAACACCGCCCAGGGCTCGGGAGGGAGGATGGGGCCACCGGAGGGGACGTCCCCAGACATCCCCTGCCAAAGGCCCTCGTCATTCACCACGCAGACGCTCTTTGACGGAGCTAGGCCTCCGGGAGAGGGAGCCACCAACACCGACACCCCGAGGCCCTGCCGCAGCCGCTCCGGGGCTGACCCGAGACCCCCTGGGCGCGAGCTTCCAGCCCCCGCGCGTGCACGTCGCGCTCGCCTCGGCGCCCAACAGGGGCCCCGGGGCTCTGGCCCAGCTCCTGGAGAATGGGCGAGGCGGCGGGCGGGGGCCCGCCCCGGGGTCCTCCCCTCCCCCGCCCGGGGTCCCCCCCGCCCCCAGGTCCCCGCCGTCCCCGCGCCGCCGCGCCAGCCTGCCCCCGCCGACAACGCGCCTTTCAGGAGCCTCGGCCCCCCTGGAAAATCCCCGCGCGGTCCCCTCGAGGGGAGGGATTCCGCGCCCCGACGGCGTGCAGCGGCCACTCGCCCGCGCCCCCCGAGCCCGGAGCCCGGAGCCCCGAGCCCGGGAGCGCGCAGCCGCCGTCCGCCCGCCGCAGGGGACCCCGCGCCCCGCGGTGCCTCCCCCAGGCTCCGTCCGCTTGTGAGCCACGGCGTGTAGAATTCAATTTGATAGGATTTGATAGGACACCTGTGCGTCTCCGGGTGCTGCATAAGCGCGTACATTCCTGCGTGCTTTCTTTTGTTTTTTCCTTTCCTCTTTTTTTTTTAAAGATTTTATTTATTTATTCATGAGCGACACGGAGAGGGAGAGAGAGGCAGAGACATGGGCAGAGGAGAAGCGGGCTCCACGCAGGGAGCGTGACGTGGGACTCGATCCAGGGTCCCCAGGATCGCGCCCTGGACGGAAGGCAGGCGCTCAGCTGCTGAGCCACCCAGGGATCCCCTTTTCCTTTCCTCTTGAGTCTACCTTGGTATCATCCACTCTCAGGAAACCCATTATCAAGAGCCTAGAACAAACTCTTGTATTTTTCTCCATGTTATTTATTTTTAAGATTTTATTTATTTATTCGTGAGAGACACAGAGAGAGACAGAGACACAGGCAGAGGGAGAAGCGGCCCGATGGGGGGGGGGGGGGGGCGGGGACTCGGGACTCGGGACTCGGTCAGACTCGATCCCTGGACCCCAGGATCACGCCCTGAGCCGAAGGCAGAAGTTCAACCACTGAGCGGCCCAGGTGTCCCTTGCTGCATGTTCTTATAAGCATATACAAATATTTTCCTCTGCATTTACATATACACAAATTCATACACATGGCATCTTGCTAGACATATTTTTTCTGTATCACAGGAACTGTTGTGGTTGAATAGCGGTATTATTTATTATTTACTTACATACAATAAAATGAGCCTTTATTAATTTATTAAAATACCTCCTTGAGACAGGCACCCCTACTTTCTGCTACCTCGAGCAAGAGTGTGATAAAACTCTTCTTAGGTATCTTTGTGTGCCTAGAAGTAGGAAGGCTGGGGTAAGGTGTCCCTGAGTTTAATTTTAGAAGATACTGCAGATTGCTTTTGCAAAAGGTGGAACACCTCCCCTCCCCACCAACAAGGAGTGAGGATGCCCCATTCCCCTGCACCCAGCAGCAAGAGGTGGCACAAGTGCTTGGTGACTTAACAGGTGGGACCCCCTGAGGCATCTCCTGTTACTTTAATTTTGTACTTCCTTGACCCTTAATGAACTTCGGCATATTTTCATCTGCTTTGTGGCTACTTGGCTTGGCTTTGCAGGGGAGCTGCATCCTCCTGATACATCTTAAAGCATATTGTTAAGCATAGAAATTCCCCTTCACCTGAAACAGCTGGAGGAGGAGGCGCCAGGGTGAATGGAATGATCTAGTTAGTAGAGTGTTCCCTAGTTTGTCACACCCAATTATGAGCTTTCAAAAGATGAGACCATAAGCAGATATTTGTAGTAATAGGGCTTTAACAAATAGGAGAGGCATGTGGGAAATGAAAAGTGAGTGGACTTTGGGGCCACATATTAGCTGTGTGCTAGGGGGTAGTTGTCTAACTTCTTTGAGTCTCAGTTTTCTCATCTGTGAAAAGGGGATAATGATGATAGTGGTGCTTACATCTTTATGGTTGTTGGAAGCATGGCAGTAATTTATGTTAAGAACCTGGGAATAGTGGATGGTCAATAAGTGCTGGTCAATTATGACAAGCATGGTTTAGACTTTCCTCTAGTGGTTTTGTTGTTGTTGTTGTTTTTGAGAAGGTTCCAAGCCCAGCGTGGAGCCCAATGCTGGGCTTGAACTCACAACCCTGAGATCAAGACCTGAGCTGAGATCAATAATCAGAGGCCTACGGGACTGAGCCACCCAGGCGCCTTCCTCTGGTCTTCAAATAGGCCTATCAGAAGCCTAGGGTTAGCCTGAACTCAATCGACATTGCATGGCTCTGGGTAAAATGAATTATTTAAGTTTCCTGTGGGTCCAGTGATCATACTCAAATAAACCAAGATTTTGCAACCTTGGCACTATTCACATTTTGGGCAGGATACCTCTTTGTTGTGGGAGGCTGCCCTGTGCTTTGTAGGATGTTTAGCAACATCTCTGGCCTCTACCCACTGAAAGTCAATTGCACACCCTACTTCCCTAGTCATAACAATCAAAAGTGTTCCCAGACCTGGCCAAAAGTCCCCAGCTGGGCAAAATTGCCTGTGGTTGAGAACCACTGATCTAAATTCTCCCCCCTCCCCGGGAGAAATTTTTTGAGGCTTTACATAGCAAGAAGAGAAACCCCTCCCTTGCCTCTGCTCCCTCTCCATGGGGCAGTCCCCCACTCTTCAGCTCCCAGAGTGTCTAAATGTTCTAAATGTCAGCCAGGTCTGAGCAAGGCACATCTGGGTAGGGAGGAGCACAGGGGGTATTTTTTCTATGGATATCCTTATAATTCTCAGCCTGGGCACAGGAGAGAACCGGGCATACTGTACTTAACAGGTGCCCTCCAAAGCTGCCCAGGTAGGAGCTACAGTGTCCAGACTGGGAGGCTGAGTGAGCCCCCATGAAGTCACAGAGTGATGACAGATGAACAATGGTCTGTAAGTTTTTTCTTTTGCAAGATGTTCTTGCCTCTCTTCCTCCCATCCCTCCACCCCCATGCTGTAGACTTGACCCAGGCTTAGCCTTGGGCTTTCACCTGAGCCAGTTTTAATTCTTATCTCTTTGCTGCTGACCTGAGAATCTAGATATTCAGCCCCCAGCTTCATGTATGTTCCACTCCTGTTTCAAATAGGACGTTTCTTTCTTTTTTTCTTTTTTCTTTCTTTCTTTTTTCTTTTTTTTTCTTTTTTTTTTTTTTTAAGATTTTATTTATTGGGCGGCTCAGCGGTTTAGCACCGCCTTCAGCCCAGGGTGTGATCATGGGACAAGTCCCATGTCCCGCTCCCTGCATAGAGCCTGCTTCTCTCTCTGCCTGTGTCTCTGCCTCTCTCTCTCTCTCTCTCTCTCATGAATAAATAAATGAAATCTTTAAAAAGAAAAAGATTATTTATCTATTTGACAGAGAGAGAGAGCCGCACGCACAAGCAGGGGGAGGAGCAGTTGGAGAGGGAGAAGCAGACTTCCTGCTGAGCAGGGAGCCTGATGCAGCTCTGTCCCAGGACCCCCGAGATCATGACCTCAGTGGAAGGCAGACACTTAATAGACTGAGCCACCCAGGCGTCCCTCAAATAGGATATTTCATCATCACTGCAAACTCTTCATGCTCCCAAACATAATTCCTTATCCTTCCTGCTGATTCAATGTCTGTCAATCAACGGGGGCACCTGGGTGGCTCAGTGATTGAGCATCTACCTTCAGCTCAGGCGTGATCCTGGGGTCCTGAGATCAAGTCCCGCGTCAGGCTCCTCACAGGGAGCTTGCTTCTCCCTCTGCTTCTGTCTCTGCCTCTCTCTGTGTGTCTTTCATGAATAAGAAAATAAAATCTTAAAAAATAAATAAATAAATAAATAAATGCCAATCAGCACATGCTTACTGAGTGCCATAGCAAAAAGTGCTAGTTGCTTCTCAATGTCAGTCCTTCCCTTCTTCAGTAGTAACAGAGACCTGGGTGACTCCCCTAGCTGAAAAACTACATCTCCAGGCCTCCTTGGCAGCTTGGTGTAGCCATGTGACTAAGTTTTGGTCAAAAAGGCACAAACAGAGGGTGACAGAGGATTTCCAGGTGTGTGCCTTAAAAGAACAGGAGTGCACATGCCCTTTTTGTCCTTTTGTCTTTCCTCTCTCTCTCTCTTCCTGGAATTCTGAGGAAAGGAGTGGAACTCCAGTAGCTGTTTTGGGCCATGAGGAGTATTTGAGGAGGACACTGCAGGAAGATAGGAGGATCCTAGTCACCGTGAAGCAACTTCACCTATCCTCGAGCTGTGGACTTTTATGTGAGAGAAGAAAGCCCTGGGTGTTTAAGCCACTGTGATTGAACCTTGTTATCAGCAAACTGAAACATGGGCTATTGCCCTTCCCAAGTCCATGTATCTGTCTTAGCTGTTCTCCAACTTTCTCTGCCAGCGGGCCAAATACCTTGGCGTTGTCATAGATTCATCCTCTTTCTCCAGCAGGTCAGCCACCATGACCTGTCAGTTTTCTGCACTAAACACCTACCGTACCCATCTGTCTTTTCCTCTTCATCATACTCTGTTTGATGAGGGTAGGCAGGATTCAGAGATGTGTGGGACTC
This sequence comes from Canis lupus baileyi, assembly GCF_048164855.1. NCBI lineage: Eukaryota > Metazoa > Chordata > Mammalia > Carnivora > Canidae > Canis > Canis lupus. The sequence goes on along the minus strand of NC_132844.1, from coordinate 68,226,027 downwards.
AGAGCTGGGACACCCAGCTGGGCCAGGAGATGCCACTAGAGGCAGGTCTGGGGGTGATTACAACTGTTTGATCAGTTAGGACCATGGTTTACCCTGTATGCTCAGGGCCAGCACAGTGCCTGGTACTTAGTAAGCAATAAAAATAAAAAAAAAAAATCTAGGGGATTAATTGACTAGTTAACTTCATGCACACACACATACGTGCATAGGTATAGTCTCTATTTTTGTCATTCATGCTCACACACATTACCTTTCTTTTTGGAGACACCAGGTTACAAAGAAAACCCTCAGGAGTTTGCCGTGGACTTGATCCGTGTCACTTGTAAGAGGGACAAAATATGTATGCGGGCAGCTTGAAACCCAGGCTTGCTACTAGAAATAAACTAACCCCTTGTTGAAATACACAGAGAAATTGAAGGGAGGTGGGGACACGGGTGGCAGGAAAAATGCCTGAGATCTTACGCAGCTTGTGCAAACAGTGCTGGGCAGCCCCGGGAGTCTAGGAATTAATAGTCCCACTGGGGCTCTGGGGCTCCGGAGATGGAGCTATTTAAAGCCAAGAAATGTCATTTCCACCCACAGAGGCTACCCCAGTTGCATTATCTGGACCCTCTTCAGCCCCGGTCTTCTGGCAGCCTCCATGGCCTGACCTCCCAGTTGGTGGGACTGCGTGGGGCTTACAGCCAACCTGTCGTCACTGCTCTGTGGGAGGGAGGGCTGACCTTAGTCTCTCCCGGATCCTCCTCCTCCTCTCTGCTCAGGCCCCAGGACAGCTGAGTGGAGACTCAGAGCCTGGTCCACCCCCTGCAGGGCTAGCCAAGAGCACAGCGGCTGCTGCTCACACAGAGAGGCCAGCCAGCCCAGCAGGGTGGGTCTAGGCCCAGAGAGGGGGTGAGAGGGTCTATAGACAGAGAATTCTGCCCATCAGAATCATCTCCTTGCCTTGCTCTGTGACCACAGGCCATTTGCTTACCCTCTCTGGGTCCCCATTTCCTCACCTAGACTGGCAAATGGAAGAATCTTCTTCTCCTTGCCCTGGTTCTGGGGAAGGCCCCAGGAGATCAGAGTAGGGAAAGTCTTTTGAAGCTTTAAGAAAAGCAGCTTAGAAATCCAGGTATTAACCTGCAGGTCCTTCTCTTCTTCCTTCTAGTCAAGGTAATCTGGGAACACTTCCTCTGGAGGTGAGAAGGCAGGAAGCTAGTGTTTGGAGTGTCAGTGGGCTCCAGATTGCATGACAGTCATCCAGCCCCAAGCTCCTAAGAGCCCAGGTTCACATTCTTGCCGGGCAAGGAAGGTGAGAATTTTGCCTCCTGTCTGCTCTGGTCTTGAGTATCTGCTCTGGCTGATGTTCCTGCAGCTTAGGGGGGTAGGAGGGAGGACTCAGAAGCCTGGAGACTATTCCAAGTCAAGTGTGACCTGCAGGTGTCTGAGGCCCTGAAGGGCATGATGTTTTCCCCCATTTCATTTTTTAATCGAAATATTCTAGACACACTAAAAGATATGTCGGTCAGAATGTTCTCAATGATGCTGCAGTATCAAACAACCCTGATATCTTAGTGGTTTACCACACTTCTACTTCTGCTACATATCCTTGAAGGATGAGCAGGGGACTCTGTTCAGGAAATCACTCAGGGACCCAAGCTGATAAAACAACCACCATCTCAAACATTGTCAGAAGCAAAAGAGAAATCCAGAGGGTCTCAAAAGGCAATTTCATGCTCTAGCTCACAAGTCGTTGGCCAGAACCAGTCACAGCCTTCCCCCAACCACAGCGATCTAGGAAGAACAATTTTTCTGACACTTAGAAGGGGCCGCATTTGTCTGGGGAACAACAATCATAATGACCATGGAATAGAGAATGACATCACAAATACCACACACCCATGCCACCCCACCTAGGAAATAGCATTTTGCCAATACTGGTAAGACCCTCTATGTATGGGGATCCCTGGGTGGCTCAGTAGTTTAGCGCCGCCTCCAGCCTGGGGCGTGATCCTGGAGTCCTGGGATTGAGTACCACATCGGGCTCCCTGCATGGAGCCTGCTTCTCCCTCTGCCGGTGTCTCTGCCTCTCTCTGTGTCTCTCATGAATAAATAAATAAAATCTTAAAAAAAAAAAAAAAAGAAAAAGATCCTCTATGTACCTGACTCAAGTATATCTCTCTCTGTTCCCTGCTCTACGGAGATGACCTGAATCTGACGTTTATCATACTCTATATTTTACCATATATTGTTTATATAGTACCAGTATGGGTACACAGTAAAATATACACATAAACGTGTATGCATATTACATATACCCTTTGCAGAGGGTTGAACTGGGTCCTGAGTCACCACTCAGCCTGTTCTGGGGCCATAATATATTAGGTCTACTATACCATATGTTTTGCACTTAAAGATCACGTAGATGGTATCATACTATATATACCCATGGGCAACATTCTTTTTTTTGATCTGCTCCATGTTTTGGGGAATCATCCACATTGATGAGCAAAGCTGTGATTGATTGTGTGACTATCACGATGTCCATTGTGGATGGACATCTTGGTCACTTGCAGCTTCGCTTCATTACATATAGCAGAGCTATGAACATTCCTGCACACGTGCAGAGTGAAGACTAGGGAGGGCATCTTCCACTTGGTGAGAGATTGCCAAACAGCCCTCCCCATGGCTGGACCAAGCCATGGTCTGTCAGCTGTATATAAGCCTCTGGTCTTTCTCCATCAGCACCTGGTACTGTCTGATGAAGCAGAGCATCTCCCCCGTAGCTTTCATGAAACTGAACTCATGAATCACTCTATAAATGTTTATCAAATACCAACTGTGTGCTAGGCGTACTGCCAGCAGTTGGAAATAATGAAGGGGGATGGGGGGACTCAGCCCCTGCCCTCAGTGAGCTTACAGTCTGGTAGGGAAGACAAAGTCACTTATTCAGGAATCATTAGAATAGACTAGAAACCATAAATAGGTGAATTAAAATTATCCCGCCTTGCTACCTATAGCCAACCTCTATCTTCTTTTTTTAATGACACTCCCCTCAGTTCAGGGCAAGTCAAGGAAGCTAGGCACTTGGGCGGAAGGACAGGGCTCAGCATCCAAGGGGCCCAGACACTGTAAGCCAAATCTCAGGCAAGAGGGCTAGAACTTTGTCCCAGGGGTGGTAGCCCATTAGGCAAGAAGACCACTGCCACGTGGCTTCGGGAACAGGTTGGCTAAGAAGCTCAGAGCAGTAGCCATGGTCTGATAAATCAACCTTGAGTCATAGTCTTCCTGCATTCAGGGTTTCAGGGAGGAGCCTTCAACCCTCCAGATCGGTGATTGGCAATATGGGGCAAGGAGCTGGGTTATGAGGGAACTATAATCACAGCAGTACTAGAGATGGCAATGGCCATATTAAAGCAGCTTTACAAGAGGCATCTGGGTGGCTCAGAAGTGGAGCATCTGCCTTTGGCTCAGGGTGTGATTCCAGGGTCCTGGGATCAAGTCCCACATCGGGCTCCTCTTGGGGAGCCTGCTTCTCCCTCTTCCTGTGTCTCTGCCTCTCTCTGTGTGTCTCTCATGAATAAATAAATAAAATATTTAAATAAGCAAACAAACAAACAAATAAATAAAGCGGTCCTACAATCCTACAAGATAGGCTGGGTGAGGAATCAAGTGTGTCTGCTTGGTTTGGGCCTGAATCACTGGGTAGGAAGAGCAGGTTGGAGTCAAGGCCAGACAATGCAGAGTCATTTCAGCTATGGGTTTTGTTTTGTTTTTTTTTTTTAAGGTTTTATTTATTTATTCATAAGAGACACACACAGAGAGGCAGAGACATAGGCAGAGGGAGAAGCAGGTTCCATGCAGGGAGCCCAATGCGGGACTCGACTCGGGGACTCCAGGATCATGCCCTGGGCCAAAGGCAGGTGCTTAAGCACTGAGCCACCCAGATGTCCCAGCTATGTTTGAAGAGGCTTCTCAAGTTAATGGTTGGGTTTAGAAGTAAAGATGGCTCTTGGCTATAGCTCTAGGTACAGCTTAACTCAGTAAATCAATCCACAAATGTATGTGAATCCGGGTATGAGCAGGGCATGACTCTAGACTCTGTATGGGATGTAAAAACATTTTTTAAAAACTATCTTCATCAGAGTACAATTCATATTAAATAAAGTGCAACCATTTGAGGTATACAGCCTGATGAGTTTTAAAAAATATTTTATTTGTTTGTTTATTTTATGGAGAGAGAGAGCAGAAGCAAGCAGAGGGAGAGGGAGAAGCAGGCACCAGGTGAGCAGAGAACCCGACACAAGGCTCAATCCCAGGACCCTGGAATCATGACCTGAACCAAAGGCAGACACTCAACCGATTGAACCACCCAGACACCCCTATTTGATGAGTTTCTTTTTAAGATTTCTTTTATTTATTCATGAGAGACAGAGAGAGAGAAAAAGAGAGGCAGAGACACAGGCAGAGGGAGAAGCAGGCCCCATGCTGGGAGCCCAACCCGGAACTCGATCCCGGGACCCCAAGATCACGCCCTGGGCCAAAGGCAGGCACTGAACTGCTGAGCCACCCAGGGATCCCCTATTTGATGAGTTTTTATAAATGCATACATTTGTGTAAGCACTACCACAGCAAGATACAGCACATTGATACGAATCCTTTAAGATCCCTGTCATTTTCCTCAGGGAGTCATTCACTTCCTACAAGATACAGACACTTAAGAAACATAGTGAACTATACAAGGCAGTAAAGCATTCAGGTAAAAATTATGGGGGCTGGGCACTGGAGGGAAGTCTCTGGTCCTAATGCAAATATCCTTGGGGCTAGGGGCTCTCCATCACCCACAGAGGGTCAGGGGAGAGGCAAGCCAGGTAACACAAGCCTTGCTTTTCCCAAAATATCTCACCAGACTGAAATACCACCATGAGTCACCCCTTTGGCTTAAAATGTTTGGTATTCCCTCTTTAATATCTGTCTTAAAATGCACAGAAATGGGGCACCTGGGTGGCTTATTCGGTTAAGCATCTGACTCGTTTCAGCTCAGGTCATGATCTCGCGGTGGGAGGGGTCCTGAGATTGAGCCTTGCATTAGGCTCCGCACTCAGCAGAGTCTGTTTGAGATTCTCTCTCTTCCTCTTCCTCTGCCCGTCTCCCCAAATATGCTCACTCGCTCTCTCTCAAATAAATAAATAAATTTTTTTTAAGTGCACAGAAATGACCTGACAGCCTTTGGGATGTATGGAAAGCCAGACCTCCACTAACACGTAGAATCAGTTTGTCAGATTTGTCAGCTACCCTTCAGGAGAGGATAGGGCTTCTCTGGAACAAACAGGGAAATAGACAAAGCAGCTGCTCAATGTCTTCTAATCTCTTTCTTTTCTTTTCTCCTTTTTAACCTGGAGAGAAAGTGGGTCCTTCCTTTGAGACACCTAAAATAACCACATGGTGGCAAGCCCCATCTGAAAGCTATGGCATTCATTTTGATCCAGAAAGAGGGAAAATGATGTCAGGAGAATGAGTTCAACAGGGCTCTGGGGAGATGTTCCATATGGAGGCTGGGGGAGAACACTTGAAGTCCATGGTCATTGGGTCACAGGGACACTGGAAGTTAAGAGAATAATAGGTGTGTCCCTCTGGAAAAGAAAAGACTGCAGAGGTAGGAGATTGCCACCTTTAAATATCTGAAGGGTAGTTGTGAGGCAAGAAGATTGGAACAGATTTATGTGGTCTAGCTGTAAGTAGAGTGGGGAAAGCCAAAGGTGGCAGGTATTAGCTCAATATGAGAAAGAACTTTCTTAAGGTCAGAGCTATTAGAAGAGGGAATGGTTTACCACCGGAAGTAGTAAGATCTCCATCACCCTCCGGAGGCATGTAAGCTGAAGACAGACACCTTTGGACAGGAATTCAAGTTCTGAGTGGGTCATTGGGTTAGATCTCTTCTCTCACTGACTGAGCTTCTCCAAATTGGTCTATGGCCAGCCCTTGAGAAGCCCCAGTCAAACAAATATTAATGGAGCAACTGCTTTGTAGAAGGCATGATGGGGGAGGAACCAAAGAGCAAAAGCTATAGCCTCTGTCCTACATGTCACTGGGCAGCTGTGACAGAGGCAGGGTGTGCTTGGAATCAGCAAAGGAATAGAGAACACACACTTGTGAAGTTCTGAAGGAGGAGACCCTGGCAAGGGTTAGAGTTGGTGGGGGGGTTGGTGGGGGGTGGGGCACTGAGGAGTTGGTGAGATGGCACCAGGCCCTGAGAGATACTTCAGAATCCACACTGGCAGTAGGAAAGGGGAGGAAAGGTGTGGGCACCAGCCAAGAAGAAGGAACCGAAGGAGCCGAGCAGGCTGGAGCACGGGAACGGGAAGGAAGGAATGAGAGACTGGGGAGCCAGAGCAGAAGGGGCTGAGAGAAGATGCGGGAAACAGGCCCAGGAAGGCCCAGGAGCCGTGGGCGGTCCACAGAGGGGAGGTGTGTGGCCTGGGTCCCGGGTGCCCACTGGGGGTGCCCACAGTGTTGTGGGGGGCAGATTTCTCCCTCTCCCCATCCAGTAATGCTGCAGACCACCAGGCATTGTGCCCCAGGAATGCCTCTTACCCCTTCCCGCAGCCCCACCGTGGCCTCTGGCCCCCTCAGGGCAGTAAGCTCCCGAGAAAGACGGGAAAACCCACAAAAATCTTCCAAATAAGACAAATATGTGGTGCAGACAAAAGCCATGCTGGGTGGGATGAGGTTTCGGTTGCTCCTCAATGGGGCGGACCCGTCAAAAGTAGCCTGTGGCCACAGAAAAATGCGTCATCTCCCACTCTCCATGGGGCGCATTGTCTCAGCTACCCCCCAAAAGAGCCCACGCTGTAGGCTCCACATGAGGGACTAGGAGGTCAGTCACTGGCCTCAAGGTCACTCCCATGGCCCTCTGGTCCCCAGCAGGGGCTCCAGGGGGCGGGGGCCGCCCTGAGCTGTCTCATGCTAGCCCTGCTGGCCTTCCCGCCATGTGGTGAGTGCCCAGAGCACTGCTGGGGTGTGTGGGAGGGTGGCCTGGCCGCCCCCTGGAGCCTGTGAGACCCCGAAGGGTGGGGGTCAGGTGGGGTTCCACATAGAAAAGGCAGCGGCCACCGAAAGTGCCTCAGGGGGGCGGGGGTGCAGGGGGGTGATGGGAGGTGGTAGGGAGAGGCTTCTCCCACACCTTTGTCCCCTGATTCCCTCCCCACTCCCACAGCCCTCCAGGCTCCCTGGCCCCTGGGATTCGTGTTCCATTTCTGCTCCAGTTCCATGGCTGTTAACAGCCATTGTTCCATGGAGAAAGACAAAAATGTTTTCAGTTTAGAGGCATTGTTTCGGACTTTCTCTCCATGGGTCGAGGGCCTGGGATAGGAGGCCTCCCCTGCCTAGGGTGGCCCCAGGCAAGGAGGAGTCGCACTTAATGTGGGAGGGGATGAGTGGACTCTTCTGTCCATCTGTCTATCTGTCTGTGCTGGGCGTCTACAGGGAAAGCCCTGAGAAGGATCACCGCTGGCAAGAGGGCTTCACCCTTACCACAGTTTTGGTTTCATCCTGTCTTCTGACCCCTCCCAGCCCCCAGCCCCATCCCAGCTCCTTCAGCTCTTGCTTCCTTCCTACTTAGGCTCCCTAATTCTGAATGAGTGAGAAACTTTCTCTCTGGACCTCATTTCCTCATCTGTAATGTATGAGGGTTCCAAGACTCTTCCGGGTTCTAAGCCTTGGCAACGACAAGGCCTTGCCTTCACTCCAAGACTCCAGAGGTCACAGCTGACCTAGAATTTGGCCAGCTGAGTTCATAGCCATCTGGGCAGTGGGCTTTGCAAGAGGAAGTACCTACCCTTGCCACCTTTGCAAGAGGAAGTACCTACCCTTGCCACCTTCAGTATTTAAAAAAAAAAAATTATAGCCTGAAATTCCACCATTAGAGATTCACTCCTGTGGAGTCAGCTTCAAAAGCCATTTGTGATAAAATGAGAGGATGTAACACCTTTTAACACTAAGAATAATCCTTTGCTTATACATTTCTCTTCACAGTGTTGAAATCATTTTCAGAGAGACCATCCATTTGGGACTGCAACAGCTCAGTAATCAGTTGACCATTGGTAGGTTAAGACCTTGGAAGTTGTGACTTAAGAACCTGGACACAGGTGATCTCCTCTAGGAATTATCTGCATTTTAACAGAGGAATGTCCTGAGGGTAAGAATAATGACAAAGGAATGCCTGTCTGGTGGTAGAAATTTCAAGCCCAGGAATTTCAGGCAGGAGAAGCTGACTAGCCTGCCTGGGAATGAGGATGCCACCCCCCAGGGACTGTTGGGTGTGAGCTCACTCTGCCTAGAGCTGGGCTGGGCCTGCTTCTGCTCAGCAGTATCCCTGCCCACTGTTGTTGAATCAAGTGACCAGCCCTCAAGGATTCGCTGGACCCCCTGTGAGGGCAGGTCTGCTTGGACAGGTGTATAGATTCACAGAAAAAAAAAAACAGAGAATGATAATGACTTGCAAAACAGAGTCAGGGAGTGTGTTAAGTGCAGAGGTGGGTACAAAGGAACAGAAATTGGGGAGGGCTGGGACAGGACGAGAGCTAGAGCAGAGCCTGGAAGGCTACAGAAGGCAACCGTAGGAAGAAGGAGGTGGGGGCAGTGGTGGTCTTCTCTATGAAGGGCTACCTGGGCACAAAAGCTTGTTGACAGCTGGCCAGTAGTGATTAGAAACCAACCTTGAAACAGATTCAGTGTCCGCAATGAAAAGGAATGATCATTTGTTGGGGTCCCTAGATCCTAGATAGTTTCTGCACATTATCTTGCTTGAGCCTTGAACTAGTCTAGGTTTTATCATCCACATTTTTACAGAGAAGCAAGCTGAAGTCCAAAGAGAGCTTGGAGGGATCCCTGAGTGGCTCAGTGGTTAAGCATCTGCCCAGGGAATGATCCTCCAGTCCTGGGATCGGGTCCCACATCAGGCTCCCTGCATGGAGCCTGCTTCTCCCTCTGCCTGTGTCTCTGCCTCTCTCTCTCTCTCTCTCTCTCTCTGTCTGTCTCTCATAAATAAATAAATAAATAAATAAATAAATAAATAAATAAATAAATAAAATTAAACAAAAACAAAAACAAAGAGAGCCTGGAAGCTGCCTGAAGTCATAACAGCTGGTGAATGGCAGAGCTGGGAGTCAAACCCAAGTCAGTCTAAGCTCCAAAACCTGCCTTCTAACCATTTCTGCAAGAGTGACATCCATCTGTAACACTGCCTCCTCTTCCTCTGTAAGGGCATTCTTGAGGCACAGAGAATATCCTTGCTATTTCCTGCTCAGGCTGTTCTTTTTATTTTTTTAATTTTAATTTTAATTTATTTTTATTTTTTATTATTTTATTTTATTATTTTTGAGAGGGGTTGCAGAGGGAAAGGGAGAGAGAGAATTTTGAGCAGACGCCCCGCTCAGCATAGAGCCCAACATGGGGCTCAATCTCATGACCCTGAGATCAGTACCCAAGCCAAAATCAAGAGTTGGATGCTTAACTGGCTGAGCCACCCAGGTGCCCCCTATACAGGCCATTCTTGAGCTGTGCAGTAGTGATAGGGGCTTCCTCGCCAGCCCTGGCTTTGTGATAACAGCAAGAGGAAGAAAGTGTCTATACTCTAGGGTTCAGAGAAATATTCTGTAAATATTTTAGGCTTTGTGGGCCATATGGCCTCCGTTGTTAACTACTTAACTCTGGGGAAAGCAGCCATAAACATTATAGAAATGAATGGGTATGGCTAGGTTCCAGTAAAACTTTATTTACATACGTATCTAATTCATACGTTTATCCATTCATTCATCATTTCATTGTTTATCCATTCAAAATATTTTTTGCTGAGCACCTTCCATGAATCAGACACTGTTCTAGATGATGGGAATGCAGTCAACAAGATAACCCCCGACCCCCCGCCCACCTTCTTGGAGCTCACATTCTTTATTTATACCCTCCTTGGTGACTGATGGAATATGTTTAATTTGAGTATAAGTTCTACTGATCACAGAATGGGGAGATTAGGGATCCTCTGATGTGTTTTTAAACTAGAGGAAAAAGCAGTTCACATTTGAGGGTGAAAGGCCCCACAGAACAGTAGGTAGGTATAGATTGCAGAAGCAAATCACTTCTGCCACATACTGGGAATATGTCCTCACATAAGTTGTATTTCCCCTCTGCCTCAGTTTCCTCACCTCTACAAGGTAGATGACAATAGTGGCATCTGACTCTGAGGACTGTCTTGAGAGTCAACTGAGTTAAAATTTATAAAACACATACATACAAGAGTGCTAGACTCATGGGAAACACAATATAAGCTTCTGTTGAGTAAAGGAGATGTTCAAAAGAAAGAAAAAAAAGAATTAGAGGGGCACCTGGCTGGCTCAGTCAGTTAGGTGTCTGACTCCTGATTTTGGCTTGGGTCATGGTCTTGGGGTTGGGGGTTGAGACCTACATCAGCTCTGTGCGCAGCATGGAGTCTGCTGGAGATTTCTCTCTCTTTTTCTCCCTCTGCCCCATTCCCCAATGCATTCTCTCTCTCTCTCTCTTTCTCTCTCTCTAAAAATAAATAAAATCTTTTAAAAAAACATTTGGAATTAGATCACGAGGTGGTGCCTACTAATTCCAACTTCACCAGAGCACTATGTTGGACAAACACTTTCATCTTCCTTTGCTCCTATTTCAACATTTTAAGGACAATATATATAACAACATAAACTCACTACTTCTTTCACTCAGGTAGAGTGAGTCCAAATGACTTCCTGATCCCAGATGAAAGAGAAAAAAAAAAAAGTTTATTTACAAAACAGAGGCCAGGCCAGATATGGTCCATGAGCCATCGTTTGTTTGCTGGTATGCATCATCAGATAGAGGAGGTGAGATGTACACAGGTGGAACAGTTAAGTAACAGGATGAGTGTCATGGACCAAGGAGCACCCATTAGATGGTGAGCATGCCAAGAATCTGTGGCACTTGCATGTTGGAGAAGAGCGCAAGGTGAGAGAGGACAGGTAGGCTGGGGTTCAGTTCTGGAGGGCTTCAAATTTAGCCTTTACACTCAGGAGCAATAGTTCACAATAATATTCTCCCCACGTTGGGATACCATGACAGGTGGCATTCATGTGTGAGACTCACATCCATAAGTATACACTAGAATAGACTGCAACAGAGATGAGCCAGGCATCATGAGTTCCAAAGAACTCCCTGTGAATGAATTTATTTTTCCAGGTACCGCAGATACAGAGCCCCACCCCAGCCCTCTATTTGAATGACAATTGCTTATTCTCACGTGGACAGAGAAAACGGTTGGTATAGTATGCTGTGTATGGGGGTTTGGAGAATTTGTTAAGGTTTTTTTGCGTATGAATGCTAAAAATGTGTTCTCAGTTTGTAGGGTATAACATACATCAGTTAAACTTCTGAATCATGGGCGCCTGGGTGGTTCAGTAGTTGAGCATCTGCCTTGGGCTGTGGTTGTGATCCCCGGGGTCCTGGGATGGAGTCCCATATCAGGCTCCCCACAGGGAGCCTCTTCTCTCTCTGCCTGTCTCTGCCTCTCTCTATGTGTCTCATGAATGAATGAATAAAAAAATTTTTAAAAACTCTTCTGAATCATGTCACTCAAATTCTTCATTATTCTCATTATGACTTTTGTCTGCTTGACCTAGAGATTTCTGAGCCTTATCTTTGGCCAGAGATTTGTTCATTTTTTCTGGGTTTCTATCAGCATTTGCTTTATATATTTTGGTTTTTGTTTTGTTTTTTTGGGTTTTGTTTTGTTTTTAAATTTATTTATTTATCAGGCTCCCTGCAAGGAGCTGATGTGGAACTCCATCCCAGGATCCCAGGATCATGAACCGAGCCAAAGGCAGACGCTCATCCACTGAGCCACCCAGGCATTCCTGCTTTCTATATTTTGCAACTGGATTAAAAACTATAGAAATTATATATATATATATATTTTTTAATTTTATTTATTTATTCATGAGAGACAGACAGAGAGAGAGAGAGAGAGAGAGAGGCAAAGACATAGGTAGAGGGAGAAGCAGGCTCCACACAAGGAGCCTGATGTGGGACTTGATCCCAGGACTCCAGGATCAGGCCCTGGGCTGAAGGCAGGCACTAACCTGCTGAGCCACCCAGGCGTCCCAAAATTATGTATTTTTTTGAAAGATTATAATTTATATCTGTATATCTCCTTTGTTTCTGTTAGTGCTTTTGCTTTGGATCCCATACTGTCTGATGCTAATATACCTGCTTAATTTTTGTCATTGTATGCTTGGTACATTTCTCTCATCTGTTCATATTCAAAATGTTCTTGTCATTTGATATTAAATACATCTGTGTGAACGGCATAGAGCAGTCTTTTGCCTTTAGTAGAGGAATTTTTCTCTTTTTTCATATGTTATCTCAATGATTTTTTTAGACTTAACCTGTCATTTTATTTTATGCTTCCTCTTTCATTTGCTTTCTTCTTATGTTTTTTTTTTTTTTTTGACTTTTTGTTAGTTTTTCTCCCCCGCACCCACTTTTAATTCACTCTAAATATTTGGAAGCTGATTTTCCAATTCTCCATCTTCTGTTTGTTACACTTAAACATGAATCCATATATTCTTTGATTTATGCTTTTCTATCAATGTCTATAGCTAATCAGGAACTCTGTTTCCTTTAGCACACTTAAGTGTTCCTCTTTCTCCATTTGTCACCTCCCAACTTGAGATCATCTGAGTAGATTGTGGTTTCATATTACTGTTATTATTTTTATTTATTTATTTTTTAAAGTAAGCTCTATGCCCAACGTGGGGCTTGAACTCATGGCTCCAGGATGGAGAGTTGAGTGCTCCGCCAACTGAGCCAGCCAGCCGCCCCCATATTGTTGCTTTTGAAATGTTTGCATTATGCCTCAATAGTTAGTCAGAGTTCACTAGAAGTTTTATTAGTTTCTTTGTTCATCATAGTTTCAGCATCCCACGTCTTCCTCTTCTTGAATTCACTATTTTTTTTTTAATTGAAGCACCTCCTCTAAGAATTCTTTCAAGTTATCTGAGGGTGGTAAACTTTCTTCTTACAAACCAAAAAATGTCTTAATCATCCCCTTCCTACTTGAATACTTCATTTCCCTTTGGAACTTTGTAGATAGTGTTCCATTGTCTTTTAACGTGCAGTCTGATGCCAATTTAATACTATTTTATTAGTGACCTGCTTTTTCTCTGGAAGTTGCTAGGCCTTTTTTCTTTATCATTGTTGTTCTGAAATTTCACAACAATAAGTCTCAGTGTGGGTTTTTTTTTTTCCCCTGGGAACATTCCATCTAACAATTTCTTCAACAACTGGGAAATTTTCTTTGATTAGTTCCTTAATTATTTTCTCTCTTCTATTCTCTGGAGTCATTTTTTTTTCAAATATTTTATTTATTTATTCACAAAAGACACAGAGACAGAGAGGCAGAGACACAGGCAGAGGGAGAAGCAGGCTCCACACAGGAAGCCCCATGCAGGACTCGATCCCGGGTCTCCAGGATCACGCCCTGGGCCGAAGGCGGCACTAAACCGCTGAGCCACCAGGACTGCCCAAGTTCTAGCCTTCTATAAAGTGTATTAGACAGAGGTGTCTTACCTTTTTCCCTCAGACTTTCCATCTTTTTCTCCTTTTCACTGTGTTTAAGGAGACTTCTTCAGCTCAGCTTCCCCTAATAACTAGATCATTAAATTCAACTCAGACTATCTACTGAGTTTCAAAATCTGATTATCGATTTTTAAGTTTCTAAGACCACTGGTTGTTTCTTTGTTTATTAAGGTTTTCTTTTTAAAGATTTTATTTATTTATTCATGAGAAACAGAGAGACAGAGAGGTAGAGACACAGGTAGAGGGAGAAGCAGGCTCCATGCAGGGAGCCCGACGTGGGACTCAATCCCAGGTCTCCAGGATCATGCCCTGGGCCGAAGGCGGCACTAAACCGCTGAGCTACCCCGGCTGCCCTGTTTTTTAAGTTTTTATTTTCAAAGATGCCTGAGTGGGTCACCCAGTTAAGCAACTGAATCTCGATTTCGCTCAGGTCCTGACCTCACGGTTATGAGATCAAGCTCTGCTTGGGACTCTCGCTGCCCCTCTCCCCTGCTATCTCCCTCCCAAATATACAAATCTTTTTTTAAAAAAAAGATTTCATTTTTAAGTAGTCTCTACACTCAGCAGGGGGCTCAAACTCACAACCTGAGATCAAGAGTCACAGGCTCCTCCAACTGAGCCAGGCCCATACCCCTGCCGGTTGATTTTTAAAATGGGTTATTACTTGGAATCTCTTGTGGATAATAATTATTCTTCAACTAAACTGGTTTTTGTTGTTATTTATTCTTATCCTTATTTATTCTTAGATGTTAAGCTTAGAGCTATGCTACCCAATACAGCTTGCTATTTAAGTTTAAATTATTGGGTGCACCTGGCTGGCTCAGTCAGTAGAAGATTTGACTCTTGATCTCGCAGTTGTGAGTTTGAGCCCCACATTGGGCATCAAGATTACTTAAAACTAAAATCTTTTCAAACAGATTTTAAATTATTAAAACACAATATAATTAAAAATTCAGTTCCTCAGTTGCAACAGCCTCATTTCAAGAGCTCAATAGCCACATATGGTGTGTGACTACATATTGGACAGCTTGGCTACAGAGCACTCCCATCATTCCAGAAAGTTCTATTGGACAGTACTGGCTTAGAGTTTCTCTGTACCATAATTCTATTTTTCCTTAACTCTTTAGTGATTCTTGATGTTCTGCTCATCATTGTGTTTGAGGACGTCTACTTGCCAGCTTTGTGTTCACTGTAGCCTGTCACTGGTTATTGAGAGTGGGTGTGAGATGAGCAGCCTCTGACAGCTCTTCTCCCTATTTCTCTCTTAGAGGGGTCAGAAGCTACGGGGAGCATTACTCTGCCTCTCTAGCCCTAGCATCTCGGGGCAAATCCATGACTACCAACTGGTCATAAGGCAGCAAGGAACATTCCTGGGACCTCCTCTGGTCATTTTGAGTCTGTCTCAGGCTTGGAGCCCTCAAACCATTCTTCCTTCCACAGTGGTCTTCTCCTTCACATGGTTTGGATGTGGTTCCCTCTAGTTTGATTGCTTTAGGGCTTTGATGCTATTTGTTCTTTATCTTTCTGGGATCTAACATTTCTTTTTCTTCTCTTTTTTAAAGATTTATTTATTTATTTGAAAGAGAGAGAGAGAGAGAGAGAAAGAATCCCAAGCAGGTTCCATGTTGAGTGCAAAGCCAGATGTGGGGCTCAATCCCATGACCCCGATATCACGACCTGAGCTGAAACCAAGAGTCGGGCACTTAACCGACTGTGCCACCCAGGCACCCTTGGAATCCAACATTTCTGATATGCTGACGGTTCACTCTTGTTTCTTCACACTGTGATAGTTACTTTTTTTTTTTTCTGGAGGTTTTCTGCCATTTAGTGGATTGGGGCAGAAGAGAGGCTTTTCTGCCAGTTTGACCCAACCTTCAACAATACCTTTGTGTAAGCATCATCCTGCTCCTTGTAGACACGTTTCATAACTAACATTTCACTAAACCTGGTGATTCCCAAATTCAAAAGGTTGCATTAGAATCATCTGGGAATCCACGGCCCTCCTGGGGGCTTTGAATGCACAGCCTGGTTTGGGAATTATCAGCCTACTTAGTGGGATGGGTAGAAAAGAGACTCTAGTACTCCAGACAGGCCACCTACTTTGCAGGCTAGTTTGTGGCCAGATGCCTAAATGCGGAACTCTTAACAGCCAGATCACCACTTCCATAAGTGATTGGGACACTGGGTGGTGTGGAGATGGAGAGTCTAGGGGACCTCTTTCTCCTTGGACTGCAGGAGGGGTGAGAAGTTGCAAAACCCACTGGGGATAACTCCAGGACAAGAGAGATACAATGAGTACAACTGAATGGAAGTGAAATGAATGATCGCTGCAGGCCTCTCTCCCTCCCACAGCGATATCAACTCTGCAAGCCCCAAAGATCAAAATGGGGCCAGAGAATTCCCCCATCTAGAGATTTTTTTTTTTTAAACTTTAATTGCTATCCTACTGAGGGGCCCAACTCCAGCTTTGAGGAGATGTACTTACTGGTTAGATTTGCAGTAATGATTATTATTGTTACTGTTAAGAAGAATACATTCATTGTTTCCATTGAGCTCACAATGCTGCACAAACATGACCTCATTTCTCCTCTGAACGGGG
The DNA here is from genome assembly GCF_048164855.1 of Canis lupus baileyi. Lineage (NCBI taxonomy): Eukaryota > Metazoa > Chordata > Mammalia > Carnivora > Canidae > Canis > Canis lupus. The sequence goes on along the minus strand of NC_132844.1, from coordinate 68,209,814 downwards.
CAGGTATTGTTAACTCTGTTTTCCAAAAGAAGGACATGGAGGTCCATTGCAGCAAGGCCACACACATCAAGAGAGGGAGGGAAGGTGAAACCAGGCCCCGGGACTCTTCCGTGTGGGTCCTAGGGCCCTCTACACTGGTCTAGGCTCACTTGTCTGGCCTGGGCTTTGACTTCTCTTATGGCCACAAAATCAGTTCCACGGGCCCAAGGGAATCAGAGCAGTCAGAGTCAGTCATCAACATTAGATACCATGAGAGAAATAATCTTTACTTTTCAGGGGCTCAGCCAAGTCCAGACTCCATTTTCAGCCATCAAAACCTTTCTCTCTTATTTGGCCCCCATTTCACAAGACTCCAACCTGGCTGAGTTCTCTCCCTACTTCCTCATCAAAGGAGTCGAGTATTTCACCCCTGAATCCCCTCAGACCAAAAACCATATTCACACAACATTTTTGTCCTTCTGCCCCATGAGGAGTTTCTGTTGCTGGCATGTGCCTTGGGTCGGTTGCAGTACATTTGGGCCACTGTGCTTGCTCTGGGCTTTTGCTAAGAATGCATAAATTATTATTATTATTATTATCCCCTAAGCCCTGACCCAGAACACATTTTGTCCTTCCTGCTTTCTACCCGCCCTATCCAAGCTTTAAGCCTCAGTGTGTCCCAGAAATCTTCCCTTGACCTTCTAGAAGAATCCTCTCTCTCTAAATTCCTGCCACCCTCATAAATTCATTCCACAGATAATTACTAAGGACTGACTCTGTGAGGCAGGCACTATGGATGATGATGGGGATACAACAGGGAACAAACCAGACAAGATTCCTGCTCTCATGGAGTTTATGTTCTTATGAGGGAGACAGGAAAAGCAAAAGTAAGCAACTCAGTAAGTCAAAGATTTATGCATTGTCATAACTGTGTATGAACATATCTCAAATCTGTAAGGTCTCCCCATCTTCCACTCTGTCGAAGAAAGAGCTTAGCTTGTCTAGGTATGTCGAAAAGGTTTATATGGCCAATGGGTGATGGCATCAGAGGGGCTTGGGTGAGGCTGGAGAGGGAGGCAAGGCTAGCCTACAAGGGCCTCAAAGACCATGCCAAGCACCTAGATTTCATGCTTAGATTAATAGGAAGAACTTGCAAGATTTTCATCAAAGGGTGACATGATTTGATTTGTACTTTATCACAGATATTCTCAACAGGGCTGGAGTGGGGGAGGTGCAATTTTGCCCCTGGCTCCGAAGGGACACTTGACAATGTCTAGAGACATTTTTTTGGTTGTCACAACTTGGGAGGGTATACTACTGGCATTGGGTAATGGCAGGGGATGCCGAGGAACATCCTACAGTGCGCAGGCCTCCCACCACAAATATCCAGAGTGCTGAGGTTGTGAAACCTGCTTTTGGATGACTCTGGCTGCTGGGTGAAGAGACTCTCAGGGGCAACTTTTTGGCCCCTTTGCATTTTAACAGGGGCCTTCCGGTGACGATGCCTTCCATGAGCCATCAGCATGATCAGACTAGCTGAGCAGAGGAGGCACCCTTTGGAGGTATCACTGCACACGGGCCACCTCCTCTGTCAGAGAGGACAAGGGATTACAGAGACTTGCTCACACTGTACCCTCTCCCTCCATGGTCACAGCCGAGATCTCATCATGACAGCTGCTGCCAGCTCAGTATTCCCCTCCTCTCTGACCTCGCGAATGCCAGGCCTGCACAGGGCTGCAGAGAATCTGGGCACTGACAGCACTCAATGCCTGGCACTTTACAGAGAGCTCATGGGTATTTACACAGGCATGCAAGCCTGTCATCACAGCCTCACCATGAAAATCAACATAGTGTTAAGGGCTCTCCTCTTGTCCCAGTCCCCCAACTTGAGGTTGGTTTTAAGATTTAGGACAGGGAAGCCTGGCTGGCTCAGCAGTTGAGCATCTGCCTTCAGCTGGAGTCGTGATCCCGTGGTCCTGGGATCGAGTCCCACACCGGGCTCCCTGCATGGAGCCTGCTTCTCCCTCTGCCTGTGTCTCTTCCTGTTTCTCTGTGTCTCTCATGAATGAATAAATAAAATCTTAAAAAAAAAAAAAAAAGGTTTAGGACAGGCATGATTGAGCTGTACTGATAATGGGAGGTCTAGAGAATATGTCTTCAAAGGAGGAAGAGACTGGTACCTCCTCAGGGGTGGGGTTGGCCAAGCAGATGACAAGAGAGTTTGTCTTGTGTTCCAGTTATGGACCATTCTTCTTCCATTTCTATGGAGGGTGTTTTTTTTTTACTTTTTTTTGAGGGGGGTGTGTGGTTTGTGTCATGGCAACTTTGAAGAAAGCTGTAGAAAACCTCTCTCTGGGAAAATGAATACTGAAGGCAAAAGTTTATTGACAATTTAGGAGATCCTGAAGGAACTAATTCGCACCAACGTGTGAATGACTAACAAGGATCTGTATTTCCATCTTAATGGGGAATAAAGCCCTTAACCCAAAGGAACTGGAGTTCTTACTAGGGAAACTACTCCATCAGTGGGTTGAGACACACTCTAACGGGGCTGGGAAAGCATCTCCCTAACTTCTGAAGCCTTCCCATATGCCCACTGTACCTACTATAAAACTGGGTTTGGAGGTAGGGAAGCAAAAAGAGAGGAAAGGCAACAGGGGCTGTTTTTAGGCTAATTTGGAATCAACAGGCCACCTGAGACTTGACCCAATGTGGCTTGTTGGGACCACAGTACCAGATATTCCTGGTCAGCCCAGAGCATCTGATCTCATTAATGGGCCAGTAAAAATTAGGGGTACAAAGGCCGAGTCCTGGCAGCTCAAATGAATCTCCTCAGCAAGAGGGAACAATCTTGTAAAGAGCTGTAACTAAGCAAACGGAGGACTCATTGCGTTTCATTAACTTTAATGGTGCTCGTTAGGTTGGCTTCCAAGGGCTGTGGGATAGGAGAGAGAAAGCCAGACTCATCATCGGGGCTTGGGACGGGGCTGGCTCTCCTGAGCACTCCTGAGGCGCCCAGCACCGAGCTGGAAGTAGCTGTTCTTGCTGCCCCCACGGGCTCCCCAGCCCAGCATGACATCCTGGCTACACAGGCAAGAAGCCCAGGCCTCCAGGACTAATTCTTTCCTGCCAGGGTAAAAAAAGACAGGGACAAAGAGCTTGGGGCAAACCCATCTCCAAGCTGGGCAGGCCCCCTGGCTCTGGGCACCCACATCGAGGCCCTTCCCGGGATGTCAAAAGTCTGGCTCCAATGCTCACCAAGCCCGCGCCACAGGATCCTGCCAGCCCAGAGCCCGGCCCCAGGGCCATTGTCAATGCTGGCCACGTCCCTGACCTCCTCCTTCTTCTCCATCCCAGACGTGTACACTGCCAGAAAAATGGAAAACAAACAGACAGGGCCAGCAGAAAACACATCACCAAACAAACCCGTCTCACATTGTCCTCTGTGGTCAGCCAGGGACTGGAGCCAGAGGCCACGGGCCTGGAAAAGCCAGAACAGCTCCCTAAGTGCAGCCCCTGAGCGGAGCCTCCCTCCCCCTGCAGGGTCAGCTGCGCCTCCTCCTCCGCTGCTCCCTTCTCCATCTTTCTTTCCCTTCTGTTCATTCTTTCCCTTCCTTTTACTTTCTTTGTGTGTGTGTGTGTGTGTGTGTGTGTGTGTCTTTCCCCCTTCTTCTGCTCTCTTTCAATGCAATAAGTCCACTAAACATTGAAGAAATCCTGCAGAATACCTAGGCCCAGAGTATATAAAACCAATTCCTGATGGGAGCTGCCCACGCTGCCACCTCGCTTTTGAGTCATACATCAGGGAGGGGTTCCAGACCCACGCACAACCCAGCAGCATCATAGGGAACCCAGCTCTTCATTGTCTGGCTCACCTTTCAGATCTTCACACTAACACTCCTCCCCTTGAATACCACATGATTAGTTCCCTGAAGACCATCCCCCCTCTGGGTCCTTGCTCACCTCATGTCCCCCACCCAGAAAGGCCCTTGCCCTCTTCATGTAACTCCACATCTGGGAATTCTACGTATTCTTCGAGGTTGTCTTTAAACCCTCCCCTCTGGGGCGTCCCCAAGATTCCAGCTGGCATTAATCTGTCTCCTTTGTGCCCTCATTAGAATTTTATGTTGGCACTTTTGTATTTGGGCATTTACCATGTTCTACCTTATATTCTAATTATTTAGATGCAAATTTCTCTCTCCTACTTAATTACACGAACTTGAAAGCAAAAATTATGTCATCTTTGAGTTCCCATATCCTTTAAGTTCCTGGCACATAGTGAGTGCACAAAGAATGTCAAACTCATTAACAATTGAATTACGGTTATACAGAGGCACGCATACAATTAATTCCACATCTTAACTTCACCATTTGCAAATTTGTGTGAGGCACTGGGCTCCTTGTGTTGGCTCCCGAGGGTCTGCTTTCCGGCGTTTGCCCAGGGCTGGAGGATGGTATGTTAGATGGCGGCACCTACTGGCGAAGGATGGCATTAGCGCTGGGTCCGCCGAAGAGGAGCCACCCAATCTTTCCCTCAATCCCAACAGGACTGGACCGGGGCGTGAGGCGGCGGGTGCCATGCGGCAGGAGAGGACTACAATGACTTCCTCTCCCTCTTCAGTAGCTTTAGACTGGTCAAGGGGAGGAGCATCCCTGACTTAGGGCCAGGGCTCGTTCTCTACCAGCGCACTGCAGCCTCCTGCAGACCCATAATTTTGCAGGACCAGAGTAAGACAACCAAGGAATAACAACCTAGCTGAGATGCCCTTGAGCTTTGCCAACCCAGCCTGGCATGATGCCCCAGACAGCTCTCCACCTGAGACAGAGGAAGAGAGGTGGCATGAAGGGAGAGCCTCTCGCCAGACAGAGGCAAACTTCTGTATGGATATTGATGCTCAGCATAAGTACACAGCCAGCAAACATTCTGACCCCTTCCTTACTGAAAGTTTTCAGCTTCTCCTAACAGGATTCTCAGTTCTATGGGAGCCCTTCTCAGAAAATACAATAGAAGCTATTGGAGAACTGAGGTTTTTTTTAAAGAGCCATTCGCTTTATGAATTGGTACATGAACACCTTGAACTTGGCCCCAGTCCCTCCATCCACCTTTTCTTTGTTCCAGGGTACCCAGAGGAATTACACTGTTAAGTGGAGAGGTCCCCCTCTGTCTCTCCAACTTTTCCTCTGGTGAGAAAACCCAGTGGGGATTTGGGGGAGGGCAGCCAGTGGGAAACAGAACAAAGCTGAGCTGGCTCTCAGCAAAGTTCCAGGTTCATATAGGAACACCCCTATATTGCCCCTCCTTTGCCACACCTCGGTTAAGGTTTCAACTGATAACTAAAGATTTAACCGGCAAAGGCTTAATCTAGCTACTTTGTCTCACAGAGATATTTGTATTTGGGACCCAAGGAACACAAGGTTTAGCTCAAAGGAGTGACCCTCTTTTTTTTTTTTTTTAAAGATTTTATTTATTTATTCATGATAGTCACACAGAGAGAGACAGAGAGGCACAGACACAGGCAGAGGGAGAAGCAGGCTCCATGCACCGGGAGCCTGACGTGGGATTCGATCCCGGGTCTCCAGGATCGCGCCCCGGGCCAAAGGCAGGCACCAAACCGCTGCGCCACCCAGGGATCCCAAGGAGTGACCCTCTTATGATGGAATTTTAAGCATCGGTGGGAAAGATCTTGGATGGAGTGGTTGAAAGATAATGAGAGTTCTGCCTCCTGAGCCTGCTTCCTCCAAACAGAAGCTGCCTGTGGACCAAGGCCATCCACCTTGGCCCCTGGCCTTTGGAGAGATCCTGAGCTCTGGCTTGCAAGGTTCCAGTTCTGCTTCTATGTCTTCCAGAATCTGAGAGTCTCTGGCCAGAGTGGCTTCATAGGCCCCAGCATCTCTGGGGTTTTTCTTCATCTTGGAGTCTCTGCACTGCCTCTCCATTTAACCCTCTGCTGCCATCAGTCCTTTCAGCAACCCAAAGCAATCTCTGGTGGGAGGCAGAGAGACAGGTCAAGAGATATTCCTTGGCATTCCCTTGAATCTCCTTGGGATTCCCATGAACTCACATTCCTTCATTCTTTTATTCATTCAACAAACATTCACTGAGCACACAACTATATGCTCAGGGCTGGGGATACGGTGGTGACCAATATGGGTCTTGCCCTCAACAGTTTTGAAGATGAGCAAAGGAAAACAGCTCATCACAGTACAGTATGGCCAGGGCCACCACAAGGACCACTGAGCTCAAGGCCAGCAACAAGACACATTTAAGCTGGATCTTAAAGGGTAGTGGTGGTTTTCCAGCTGGCAAGAACATGGTATATGCCAGGCACAGTGTTGTCTAAGTACAGTGACGGTGAGATCAGAAGACAAACATAAGATGTCATTGGGGAGAAGGGTCCAGGACTGGCACAGAGGGCCATGTATGCCATACTAGGGGTGTGGAACTTACCCCTGTCAGGCAATGGTCCACGGGAGATGTAGCGAGTGTCCAAACGAAGGTAGTGGCAATGGGGGTTGGCAGAAAGGATGGATTTGAGGGAGATTTCACAGGATCTGGTGCCCTGTTAGATGGAGAGAAAGAGTCCTTCGGTCCCGGAGAAACCCACCTGGGGCTGCTCAGTGGGTTATGGACCCATTAACCTCAAGGTGGAGGTCACAGGAGGAGGACAGCTCACAGGAATGCTTTGAGAGGAACTGTGAGTTTGGTTGGGTGTCTATTCAGCTTGAGGTCTTGAAAAAATGCCATTGGAAAGCACTATAAATAGGAAGAAATACAGGACTAGATAGAAAAGAGAGGAAGGAGCTAGAGATAGAGATCTGAAAATCAGACACCTAGCATAAAAGCTAGAAGAAAAGTGGGGGTTAGGGATGTAGATCTGGGAGCTTTTGGCACATTGTGGTAGCTGGAGCCATAGGGCCCCGCAATGTAGAGCAAACTGTCCACCTACTGTGTGCTGGGACTTCCATGAGATTTATCAGCAGTAACTGTCCAACAACCTGCAACGTCAGAATTTTATCTTCCTCTCCTCATTTGCTGGATGAAGAAGTTGAAGCTCAGAGATGTGAAGAAACTTGATCAAACTCACCCACTGATGGGCTGGGATTTAAACTTAGAACCCTCTGACCACAAAGCCAGTATTCTTTCCGCCACCCTCGCTGTCACTGGGTGAGAGTCCCCAGGGAGGTCATGTAGTATGAGAACTGAGAAAAATCCAAGCTGGAAACACTTAAGATGCCAGTGGGGGATCTGGGAAGAGAAAGGGCTCCAAGAAGGAAAAGAAAAATGTTCAGAGGCTTCTGATGACGCAAGGAGGTCAGGCTAGATAACGACTGGCAGGCAGCCCCAGATAGGGAAACGTGGAAGTCACTGGGCCCCCAGCAGGTGTGTGTTGGGAGCCCTGGGACAGACTGCCCTAGGGTGAGGGGTTAAGGGAAGCAACGAAGTGGAGATGAAGAGCAGGTGTGCTCGCAGCAGGGTCTGGGGAAGTTTGTTGTCTACTGCTACCGTAGGATGCTGCGGGTTGTTCTGGGTTTGTAGGAGAAGGAGCTGAGGTCAGGGATTCAGGAGAGGGAGGAGATAGCTCTAGCTCACCGTAGGGCCAAGACAAGATGGGATCCTTGCACGTGTATGTGGGGTTGGCCTTGGCCAAGAGGAGGGACCCCTCTCCCAGCAATGGAAGGAAGAGGGGGCTGGGGGACAGGATGTTCAATGCCCTCTCCGTGAAACAGAAGTTGAGGGTACTGATGGGAGAAGTGAGGGGGCTGAGGCTGGCAGAGGGGAAACCAAAGTTTAGAAGAGCAGCTGTGTGGAAAGGGACAGAGCACAAACGCAGGGCAGTTTGGAGACTTGCCTCGTGATGTGGAGGGGTCTGGAACCAGGCATTGGTGTCAATGCCATTTGGCAGGCTGGGTATTTTTGTTTCCTTCATGGAAGCAGCCAGGGAGCAGGTGGGAAGGAAGCAGGTGGCAAAGTGACTCAGGTGTGGGGGTGGGCAGGGAGGACAGACTGGGTGGACATGGGGCCAAGGGGCCAAGGAGAGAGACTGGAACAGGTCTGGGCAGCTTGGACGAGGCTGTACTGCCTCCCCACCCAAATAGACCTCTCTTATAAAGGCAAGACTGAGGGTCTTGGAGCAAGTTAGTCCTAGAATCCCAGGGCCAGAACAGACCTTGGAGAGCATTACTTCCTATCCTCTGCCTATATGACCAAATGGCTCCTGAGTCATCCCAGATAGGTGGGAAACAAGGACAGACCAGGGTCAACATGTCCAGTGACCTGATATGATCCCTCCCTCCTTTCTTCCATTTCTTTGGTTGTTGTTATTCTGAGAGTTCTCTTTTTTTTTCTCTGTCAACCACCGATTTTTGTTTATATTTCTATCTTATCCATTGATTTCTCTCTAAGTGTCATCAAGATTCACCTCAAATCCCTCTTCATCCATGAAGTCTCTACTTGGATGATAGACTTCTGTTTCCTGACTTTTCATGGCACTTCCATCTGGATTGCTTGATGTTGCATTCAGATAACTTTGTTTTGTGTATACAAATCTTGCCTTCCTGGTGAGATTCCAGCATTTGGGGGATTTGCCATGTGATGCAGAGGGGTTTGGAACGATATGCACTGATGTTGATATATCTTCTTGAGTAGGGAATCACATTTTCTACTTCTTTTGCACACCTTAAAGGGCCCAGGACAATGTATATTGGGGAGAGGGTATGCTATAAGTACCATATTCCACTTGATAGAAGGATGCATGACTGATCAAATTATCAGGAAAAGGAAGAGTGAGAATTAGAAGAGGTGGGACTGGCAACTCTGAGGGTACTAGGCTAAGGAGCACTCATCCATGAGTCAGAAGTCAGGGAAGACATGGATTCTGCTTCTAGCTTTGTCTCTTAAATTTGTGTGACATCTATGTTCTCATCAGACAAATGTGATAGCTAAAGCCTTTTTTTTTTTTTTTAAGATTTATTGATTTACTTGATGTGGGAGAGGAGAGAGAGTCTTAAGCAGACTCCACGCTGAGCATGAAGCTGGATGAAGGGCTTGATCTCACAATCCTAAGACCATGACCCCGAGATCAAACCAAGAGTCAGCTGCTTAACCGACTGTGCCACTCAGGAGCCCCGATGGCTCAAGCCTTTTGAAGTTGTACTCCTACATGATCCTCCAGAACAAGATGACTGCCCTATTCCCTCTTATGTGTGAAGGGACTGGTCTGTGACTCTCACTCAGCCTGTCCCAAATGATTAAACTGTAACAGTGGCCAGAATGTGTTAGGACTCTGTGGATTCAGAGGAGGCAGCATAGAGAATGGAGGGGGTACACAAGCTTCAGAGTCAAGTCCAGGCCCAAGTCCTGGCTTTTTCTCTTCTTAGTTGGTCATCTGGGCAGGTTGACCTACTTGAGCCTCGGTTTTTCTCATCAACAGAATGAATATAATGATTCTTGCCTGATAGGCTTGCTGGAATGCCTGCACAGTGCCTGGCACACATAGAAAAGCACTCAGTAAACAGTAGCTATGAGCTCTAATTGGTCTGAGTGTCTGGGTTTTCTTCACGCAAGGTAGGAGGTGCAAGGGCATAGGGAAAGCGGGATTCTGGAATGAACTACCCTCCCTGGCAGGTGCACTTCCTTCTACTCTCCAACTTGAAAATGCTGCTGACAAGTGCGGTGAGTTTGAATGCACTGCACTTCTGGAAACCTCCCAGTAAGAAAGGATAATGCACAGAACCTATTGGAAGGTGGTGAGAACTGAGCCCAGTTTGTTGTACTCATGCTCAGCGGCATCAAAGTCTGGCCCAGGACAAGACTGCTTCTTCCCAGGCACTATGATACCTTTACTATCAAGCACTGTGGCCTTTGTTCTTTCTGAGAAGCAGTCAAAATAACAGCAGTAGCTACCGCCTACTGAATGCCTACTATGTGCCAGAGGCTTTCTGTTCGTTGCTTCATGTAATTAATGCCATATAATTTCGAGGTGGGCATTTCTATTCCCTTTGTCAGAAGACAAAACTGAAGCTCACTGAGATTAAATGACCTACCTGAAGTCACACAGCTAGAAAATTAACAGAGCTGAGATTTGCTTTTTTTTGAGAGAGAGAGAGAACATGAGTGGGAGTGGGGGCAGAGGGAGAGGGAGAGAGAGAATCTTAAGCGGGCTCCACACCCAGCACAGAGCCCTACTCTGGACTCAGTCTCACAACCCTAAGATCATGACCTGAGCTGAAATCAGAGTCGGATGCTTAACTAACTGAGCCACCCAGGTGCCCCAACAGAGCTGAGATTGGAACCGCAGGGTTTCTTTTACTCTCAAACCCATGTAGTTAGGCAGGGATGCATCCCCACCTTTGAGGTTATGTGACCATACCCATTCTGTAGATGAGGCAGCTGAGGCTCAGAGAAGTGAAATAACTAGCAGAAATAGATAGATGGCTGGAAAATGGGAGGGCCCAACATTGTCGTTGGGGTAGTCTAATTCTGACACATAAGTGTTCTCCATCAGAATATACTGCCTATCGAGGAGGGTCACTGGACCCATTTTACAGATGGGGAAGCTGAGATGCCGAGAGAAAAAGCAAAGGCTCATGGAAGGAGACTTGACAGGGGAGGGGAAGTCCCAGAGTATGATGAAGCCCTGGCAGAGGTATCCCTAAAGCAGGATCAGGCTGGGTCCCCAGCCCAGTCCTCTCCCTAGACATTTGCAGGGGAAATTAGAATGAAATGAACATCAGAAGCAATCCCAAAGGAAAGGGAAACCTGAAAGAAACCTGGCCTGAGAGGGTGTGGGAGGCCCAGAGAACCCAGGGACGTTTTTGCTCCTGCCAGTGAGGGTATGGCATATGCTGCTGCTTTTGTAATACCACTCGTAAGAGTCATTTCATTATTTCTTCCTTGTCATCTTCCTGTGTCATTACCCCGTTGTGAGTCCCTGCAGAAGTGGACAGGGCAGAGGGTCGTGGGACCGGCCCCTCAATTCACAGTGCCCAGTGATAGAAGCCTTGCTTCTGTTCCCACAGAATCCTCAGAAGGGCTGGGGGTGGGCTGGAACCAGACCGGATGGTGGGGAGCAGAGCAGGGACCTGTGCTTCTGCCAGTTGTGGAGGAAGCTCATCTGGTCCTAGAGGAGCAGAGCAAAAGCTGGCAAAATGGAGGGGGGCAGGCAGAGGAAACCAGAGTAAAGGACACTGAACCTCCCAGAGACTCAGCAGCTATGATAGGGCAAGGTCCACACTCAGGGGGCCAGGAAACCACCGAACTAGAGAGAGGGTCTGAGGTGACCTATAGATCTGCCCCTACAGACTCCTTCATTCCCACCTCCCCTGTGGTCTAGAGGGTGAGCCGGTGCCCTCCACCCTAGGGACCCAGAGAAGCTCTCACGAGTGTCCAAGACAAGGCAGAGACAAAGCAAGGCACGGTGCAGTCTCCCTTCCCTGCGTTGGAGGGACTCCTCAGCTCTCTCCCTATGACCCCATGTAGATCCAGCACCATCTGGCAACCTCCAACTCTTCTTCTTCTCCTTTTTTTTTTTTTAAAAAAAAAAAAAAAAAAAAAAAAACCACTCTCTTGTTTGGGGCAGAGAGGATGGCAAGTTTGCACTTGTCCCCCAGCCCTATACATAATTGGTGGCAGCAGGCAAAGCAGCTTCAAGGGGAGGGGTTTGCCAGTGGAATGAAGGAGGGAGGGAGTCCTAGAGTGACAGAGCAGGAAGGGACCTGGGAGATCACTTGACCCAAACTTTTGTGGCCTCCACACCATTCCTGTGATCTGTGTGCTTCCATCCCTACCATCATCCATACCATGCCAGGCAGGGGCTCTCAAGACCTCCTCTCGGAGGCTTCCTAAGGGCATTGTCTCCTTTCAGCCAAGGGGCTAATCCATCCTCTTCTTTTCTAGATAGCACTGAGAGGCCCATTGAGATGTGATTTGCCCAAAGGCAATCTTCATCCCATGACACAGCCAGGACAAATACCCCAAGTGCTTGAGTCTGTTTTCATCCTCCTACTCTTCTACTCAATCCCTAGGGAAGGAAGGGCTCAAGTCTTCTCCCTGGGGGCTCAGGAGACCTCTGACACATCACACCTGTCACCTACCTGGTGTGAGCTGCTACTGTCAAGGTTCTGAGAACTGAGTTATTTTCAGGATGATTCTGGTCATTTCCCTTCCTCCCTGGGTACCCTGAGGGCTTTGTGAGGCTAGTCTGGGTCCCAATTGCCTTTTCGCTGCAGAAAGTTGGCTTTGAAATAACTGTCTGGAACCTGGCATGGTCTCAGGCTGACGAAGCCCCATGCTCCAAGAAAGCCCTCACTATCTTTTCAAGGGGTTTTTCTCTAGTGATGAGAGGAGAGAAGATGCCAGGCTGTAAATCCATCCAGGAGGCAGTGTCCAGGGCTCAGAGACACTTCCTTTTATACCCTTTGCATATATATATATATTTTTTTTTTCAAATATCATTCATCACTCCTCTGCTGCTGAACAGTTGGAGATATGAAGCGTTCAGAATGGACTGTCGGGGCCACATCCTGAAGCTGTGAGGGCAGGTTTGGAGAAGCGTGTTGTGCCGATCTTTGTGTCTGCATTTACACGCATAGGCATATTCCCGTGGATTAGCTTTGGCCCCTGTGCCGAGCGCATGAGAGTTTTATCCGTAAAACCACCTCTGTAGGGGTAGGGTGACTCAGTGGGCTACCTCCAAGGCCTTAACTGCAAGGGAGTGTGCCCTGGGGCTGGCAGTTTGAGCTGACGGAAGACTACTTTCTTCTTGGTCCTCAATTAAAGTGGACTCGGCACTAGGATCGAACACTGAGACCAGAGGGTGTGTGTGGGGGGTGGGGGGTGGAGGTAAGAGTTGGCAGGGAGTCGCTCGGCCCGAAGTCGGCGCCGTTCTCGGTCTTTCTTGGTCCTGTGCGGCCGCATCTCCCGTGCCCGGCCGCGTCGGCCGGCGGGCCGGGGTGCCAGCGCGATTCCGTCCGCCCCAGCCTCCCCGACACCCCGAGCTCTCTTTGTCTCGGGGCAGAGGTGTGCGTGCAAACCTGCGTCGCGCGGCCCCCAGCTCGTGCGAGCGCGGGGGGCGCACCCTAGCTTCCCCGCTCTTTCGGCGGGGAGAGAGGACGAGCCGGAGCCGGGTGCTGTTTGGTCTGGAGCCGAGCGGGGCTTGCATTGATCCATTGATTGTGCGCGGTCTGCGCCTGACCTCCCTGCTCCCGGGGAAGCCGTCTCCATGGAGACCGGGCCCGCTCCCCCAGCGCCGGATTGTAAATTCCTGCAGGCAGCGGCCCGGCAGCCTGGGGAGGGGGCCGCCGCGCCCGGGCGCGCAGGGGGAGCGGCCGCCGCGCCGAGGCCCCATTTGAAAGAAAAAAGGGGCACGAAAAAGGAGGTGGTGGAGGAGGGGGGGGGGAGGAGGAAGAAAACGAAAAGGAGCAGAGGAGAGGAGGAGAAAGAGGAGGAGGAGGAGGAGAAAGGCGAAGAAAAAGAGACGGAGCCCGAGACGCGGAGAAGGAGCGAGAGAGGAAGAAAGAGAGGCAGAAAGGGCGTGTTTCTGGCGCGGCGTTTCCCCTCCCCTTTCTCAGGTCCCTCGCTCGGGCTCTGCGCGCTCTGCCGCCGCAGCTCTCTCCGGGCGAAGCCGGGAGTTGGGGAGGATTGGACGGAGCAGCCCCGCCGCCGCCGCCCGCTGAGCCCGGCTCGGACACGGCGGGGGCTCCCCTCCGTCCGCGGCGCCCGGCGCCCCCAGCCTCGTCGCGCCCTCCGCGCCGCTCTCCCCGCGTCGGGCCGGGAGAAGCCGGCGGCACCGGGAGCCTCCCGCCGAGGGCGCCGCGCCCTCGCAGCCCCGCGCCCGCAGCCCCCGGCCCGGGCCCGGCGGGGCGCCCCCTGCCCTGCCCTCCTCTCCCCTCCCCTCCCGCGCGCGGGGCCCGGCCGGCTTCCGCCCTCGCGGGGCTGCGACCCCAGCCCGGGCCGCCCGGCCGCCCGCGGCTCCAGCCATGGGCTCGGGGCGCGTGCCCGGGCTCTGCCTGCTGGTCCTGCTGGTCCACGCCCGCGCCGCGCAGCACAGCAGAGCCGCGCAAGGTAAGGCAGGAGGGGCGCGCGGCGGCGGGGCGGCGGGGCGGCGGGGCGGCGGGGCGGCCGGGCGGCGGGGCCCCAGGGCGGGCGCGCGGTGTCCGCGGGGCCGGGCAGGTGCCGGGGGCGTGCGGCTGTCAGAGCCCGGCGCCGTGCGGGGCCCCGGTCGGGGGGCCCGGACCTCGGGGGGCCCGGGCCTCGGGGCGCCGCGTCCTGGCCGCGAGGCTGGAGGGGCCGGGAGCGACCCCGAGCAGTGAGACGTCTGCCCCCACCCCCCACCCCCCACCCCCGGGGCAGAAGTCGCCACGCACCTCAGCATTCTCCGCCCGCCTTCTGGGCCACCCCCAGCATCTTCGAAAGACTTCTTGTCTTCCAAAAGTACGAGAGAGAATCTTCTCTTCTCTCAGACATTGCCAGAAACTTTTGAGCTGTGGCCTGGAGAGACGGAGAGAATGAGACTTTCGAGCCACGCCGTGTATCTCTTCCCTTCACCCCACCCCCCCCCCGCCCCAACCCTCACGCGGAGTCAGACAAAATTTCCCAGTTGTTGTCTTATCAGTAGAAAAATGTTAAAGAAAAATAGGATCTTTCCTCGAAAGACCAGCTCGTCTCTCACTGGAAGGTAGGGGGCTGAAGAAGAGAAGAAAGATTTCTGACTGGCTCCCAGCAAGAATGTCGCTTTTCTGCCTCTTTGGGGGGAAATCTCTTTCCTCTTGCATGGCTTTCATTTCTTATCATAATATTTATTTATTAAGGCCTCGGGTTTCCAATTCCATTTAAATCCAGGTCAGAATTGCATTAAAATAACAAAGTAAAATTCCAGGCCAGGGAGCTCTGACAGGCCCCTCTAGGAATTAGAGAGCGAGCCAGGGAGGCCCTGCGGCCCCCATCCCTGACCCCAGGCTCGCTGCCGGGCGGGTCCGAGGCTCTGCTGGCAGAAACCAGGCTGGTGGGCTACAGTTCTCTTGGGGACAGCCTCCCCTCCCCGTTGACCTCTTGTTGCACCCTTCCCCCATCATGTCCTCACCCAGGAAGAGATTTATATGGACAAAAAGAAAATTCTTCCCGACAAGCCTTCGCTGAGGAGGATCTGATTCTGCCTATTGTCCCAGGGGCTCCTGAAGCCAAGCTAGGGTGTGGAAGTGGCTGAGCCAGAAGGGAAAGTTGAACTTGGGCACTGGGGAAGCCTGAGCCCCCAGCAGTCAGGTTGCTGTATCCTGGAGCCTGAGCGCCCGCCTGGCTCTTAGGCTGCTCTTGCGTACTGGATGGGCTCCCACTCCGGGTGAAAGGAAGGTGCTGTACCAACACTGCCTCTTCAGCTACCTCCTTCCTCCAACCTGCCCTTTAACGGAGCCCAAGTGGTGGAGATCCGCAGCTGTCACATACCAGAGCTCACCCCCACCCCCTGGCAATCCCAAACTGCCTCTTCTCCGGTCCTGGCTCCAGACAGCCCACTACCACTGCCACCCCCAGCCTGGGAGCAGCCCCTCTTGCACTGTGGATTTGCTTGTGTTTTCATAAACAAAGCTGGCTTTTGTAGTGTGTGCTGACTTACTCATAACATAGAATTAGCTGGGGAGTTTAGTCTGAAGGAAGGAACAGATTTCATTCAGTAATCTAGAGACAAGATAAGGGCCTCTTTCAAGTTGGAGCCAGTGTCTGTAGTGGCCCTAGTGAGACCGGGGGGCTGGGGGCAAGAGGGGGAGCAAACAGTATATCCAGGGAGGTTCCCAGGGCTGATGGAGACTCCTACAAGGGACAGGTGCCAAGGGGAGGTCAGCTCATCCTTTAGGGACAGAAGACTCAAGATCCCTCCACAGGGAAAAAAAAATCCCTCCACGGTGCTCCAGGGCTCCCTCTTTCATCAGACACCCTGCTAAACGCTGTGGAGGGCTAGGGAGATGCAGCCGGAGTAGAGGCCCCTGCCCTCAGGGAACTTAACATCCTAATAGTTGCATCCACTACTTATATTCAGGCCACACCTGCGCTGACTGGGCCACAGTTAGCTGTGTGTCTTCTTTCCTTCTGACCCTTGAGTCTAACCTGGCATAGAATAATAGCCTGTTATTTCAGCTCCCTGTGATGCTGCTGTTCAGGAAATATACCAACCGGGGCTGCCAAAGATTGGCTAATGACAGGTCTTTTGGGTTAGAGGGATGTTTCCGCACCCAAACCTACAGACCAGTGCCGCCGGAAAGCCAAGTACTGACGGGGCACACAGCGGAGTACTGCAGACACTCCTTGCTCCCAGACATACCTCCTAGGTATCCCCAGTGCCAGGAGGTGTGCCTTTAATGCCACATGCTTTTAAATAAAGCTCTGGTGGGTCTCTTTATATTACAAATACCCTTGGTAAATGTCTTGTGTGGTTATTATACCTCTGGGTATAGTGTGTGTGTATATATAGTATGGTTACTATATTTCAGTGCCTTTTCCCCAAAGACTCCATCCCACCAAAGAACTAAAGTGGAAAGGGATAGGGAGGAGGAGAGGGACAAGGAGGGGAGCCCTGAGTGTGCAAGTGTGTGTGTGGGGTGAGGTTCACCACGATCACCCACAGGTGATATAGCTGGGTGTCTATGTCTATTGTGACTTGGTCATTAAGCCTAGAGATGTACATTTTAGTGTCTGAAAACTGTGGTGGACGAATGGGTGGGTAAGCGCGTGTGACTGGGAATGAGTGAGCATGAGGGTACATGGTTTTGAGTGTTTTTCAAGTGCCCGTCTGTGTATTTTAAAGTAGACAGACTGGATAACCAAGATAATTGTTAACTTAAAAGCATTAATTTGCTTTGCTTTTTTTGGGGAGGGGGTGTGTGTGTGCAGCAGTGGTTAAAAAAGACCTAATCCTTGCTTAGGGCTCAGGTTACAGCTGAATGAAAAGGTCTCCTGGCCTCCCGGGGAAAACTTGTCCCCAGGGCGGGCTCAGGGAGAGCCAGCCTGGCCGCTTAGTTTACCTGGTTGTTTTCTCTTCTCATTAGGGATAAAATGTTGATAAAGTCGCGTATTTAGAGTTTCCCAGTAACACCATCCCCAGGACTGAGCCCGTTCATCTGGTGGCAAACAGTGTCTCTCTGTCTCCGTGCGTCTCTCTGGGTCTCTGTCTGGGTGTATGTGTGTCTCTCTCTTTCTTTCCCCCACCCCTCTCTTCCTCTTTAATGTGGCTGTTTCCTTTCCTCCCCGCTTCCCTGGGCTCCTGTGGCCAGCTCTTACAGTGAGGGGACTGTTCCTCCTAGCCCCTCCCTCCAAAATATGAAATGAAAACCATAACCGTGTCAGCGGGTGAGGGTGGCCCCGTGGGCAGCCGGCTATTGCCTGTGCCCCATCCAGGCCACACTGGGAGAGAGAGAAAGCAAGTCAGTCCCCACTCTTGGAGCCTGATCTTCAATCAGTTGCTTCTAAGCCTGTCTCTCCACCACCACCACCACCCCCCTCCATTTTTCCAGAAGGGTGGAGAAGGGGGGTGGACTGCTTAGAAATTCCTCAGGAATCCCTTTGACCTCTCTTCTCTCAGTGACATGTCCCCCGGGGAGGTGGGGGGGAAGCCTGGGGCCAGGGGAGGACTTCTTCACTTCTCACCCCTCATCTCCTTGAGTCTCTGCAGGGTGGAATGAGAGAGAGGGGAGCAGAAGACACCGACCAAGGCCAGAATTACTACAGGCGGACAGAAAAGAAAGTTATTAGCCACCCCTAAATGAGATTGTTTTCTGAAACCTTCAGGAATCCGAGAGCATGAGAACCGGTTTGAGATGTGAGCGGCTGAGACCTGTTGTAAAAGGAGCCGGCCCTGGGTGTGAGTTTGGGAATGCGAGGTGTGCATTCACTGGGGCATGCAAGCGTGCGTGTGCATGACTCAGGGTGTGTGTGTGTGTGTGTGTGTGTGTGTGTCCGTCCATCCGTGCGTGTGTGCGTGCACAGTGCTCTGGTGAGAGGAAAAAGGAAGCAGGGAAATGTGCATTTTGTTTTCGTTGGAGAAGTAAAGAAATGGAATGGCTTGGTCTGGTGCCTTCGATTGAGAGTGGGGGAAGGGAATGGATGGTTTCAGACACTCTTGTGAAGATGGAGCTGGAGGAGCTTGCTGCCTGAGCTCACCCCAGTCCCTGCCCCGGGCTCCTGTCCCCGCTTGTCAGGGTGTGGGCCTCCTTTGACGTCCCTGTACCCCTAGCACATGACCACTTGCAAGAAAGAGTCCCTGTCAGGGCTGGAAACTGCAGAGCTGCTCTGAGGCTGGCAGTGCCCGCAAGAGGCCCAGACCTGGGGACAGCTTCTTCAGGCTCAGTTAGTTATAAGACAGGAGTCTGCTGGGCCCTGGGGGGAGAAGTGATACGGCTGCCAACCCAGTGACGTCTGCAGGGTTGAGGACATAGGCACCTGGGTGAAGAGGGGACATAGACCCTCTCCTCTTCCCCAGTGGCCCCTCTGTCACCAGACTGGCCACTCTCCTCCTGTGCCCTATACTGCCAGCCCGACGTAGCATGTGGTAGGGCAGTTAGTGCCAGTGGGGTTAGGTAGATGCAGAGCCTGAGGACTGGGGCCTTTGAGGGAAAAACTGAAATTCCCTTCCTCCCTTGTAAATGGGCTAGAGTATTCAGCTCTGAGGTTCTGCACATCTTATCAAAATCCTTCCTGCTAGAAGACAGAAGACACCACAGCAAGGCTCAGTCCTGTCCCCAGACCTTCTCAGGCCTTCTCGCCTGACACTCAGGCCCTCTTCTCCCCATCTGCTTAGTTTCCCTGATTGTTTTCTCTTCTCATTAGGGATAAAATATTGATAATGTTATGCATTTAGAGTTTGCCAGTAACACCATCCCTGGACTGAGCGTGTCCCTGCCACTTGGCTACTCATCCTTTCTTCCCCCACCCCAGTTTCCTGGGGCCCAAAGTACTCAATAGTTTCGTGTCCCCAACTAGAGTGCCCCCTCCCCGCCCGGGAAAACAAGTGTGTGTTTCTGTGCCTGTGTGTGGATGTGTGTGTACCCAACAACTTTGGGAAGTTGAGCTGCAGTGGTTGTGTTCTAGGAACTGAATACTGTCTAGGCAGGGCCCCTAGGCCCCAGCCCCTGGTCCTATACCGTATATTCTCAGATCCAAGACTAGCCCTCTGTGTTTTGCTCCAGCCGAAACATCTCCCCTTTATAGACCAAGGTACTGTTCTGTCGTTGCCATTGGGTTTGGCCCCAGAGGTGAAGAGATGACTCCTAAATAGGGCGCTGTGGCCCTCACTCTCAACTACGGTCTCCCTGCGGCTATAACTGCAGCCCTAGACAGCTGTGGGGTTTGGATTTCAGAGCCTCAGGCCAGGGGCTGTCCACATCTGGTCCCTGATGGCGACAAGCTGAGGAGAGACCTGGGCAGGAGGTGCCGGAGCTGGAGGGAAGATCGAGAATAAGGCCAGAGATGGAAGGAATCCCTGGGTGAGGGTGGAGTGTCAGGATGGATGTGTGGGCATGGGGGAGGGGGCCCTGGGAGAAATGGGGAACTCAAAGGACAGATCCTGGGGAGCAAGTTGACAGAGAGGACGTTTTTACAAGTTTCTAATTATATTTATTTGGAGTTTTTCCTCTGGCGGTTTGAAGCTGTTAACAGCAGGAACCTGTATCCCTGGTGTTTGTTTTTGTTTCTAACCAGCTGCTTGGCCCAGCAGAGTGAATCCAAGTTGGAGACACCTGCCCACGGCTGCTGCCCACCCCTTCTTCGCTGCAGCTCTGTCTGTGCCCACCCTGGTGCACTGCCCTCCTTTTCCTGCCTGCCACTCTGCGCTGCCCTCCTTCCAGCTACCCCCATGCCCAAAGCTGGTCTCCCAACAGGAACATCCAAATGGCAGCTCCAAGACATTCCCTGGTTACGTATCGAATGCTTGCTTCATGCCTGTGCTTTGCACTGAGTTGGGGTGGTGGGGTGCACAACAACGACTAAGGCGGGGATTCCTCCCTCGGGTGTTTATGGACCATAATGCGTAGTGACTAAGCACTGGACTGGGAGTCAGGAGACCCAGGGTCTGGCTCTGCACAAGCTGTTCACTCTTATCCTCTCTGGGCTTGTTCCCCGTCTGTGTCGTGAGAGACAGGACCATGTGAGGACCATGCGAAATAGCCTGCGTCAAGGCTCTATGCACATAATTATGCACCATCTGATATCATCGTCATTCATGCTGTCATTTTCTCCATCAATATAAAGAGAGAAGGCTGATAATCATGAAGCTGGAGCTTGCCTTGGCCCACTGCCTGCCTCCCTGCCCCTGTCTTTCTAGTGCTCTGTTCTTTCCTTCCTACCCATCCTCTAAAGGCCTCTGAATGGGTGACAAGACTCTCAGGTTCAGCCCTGCTCCCCTCCAGTCACCTCTGGTCACTCTACAGTCAGGCTGGCTCAGCTTATATATAATAGGAAGGGTCCTTTTTTTTACAAAAGAAGCAAGTGCTCTGTGTCCTCTCCTTGGGGTCATTTGTGTGGTTTCCTGGATTCTCTCCAGGCATTCCTTAGTCCTGCCTATGCTTTGTCCAGGCCGAGGATGGGCCCTGGCTCCAGCTGAGGTCACAGAGTCGCATCCCAGTTCCAGATTGGGAAGACAGCCTGAGGAGCCAGAGCTGGGAAGCCAGGCTCTACCAGTTTCCCTGGTTGCCCTTTTGATCTAGAGGTAGAGCACATGCACACATATGCAGGTTAAGGTGTCATGGCCAAAGCCCGGGCTGGTCCTACTTTGGATGTTACTTATGTGTGGGAGGCAACATGGAGGAAAGGATAAGTAAACGGACCAGAAGCAGCAATGGTATGCTGGTGTCAAGTGGACTCTGGGGCCCTGTCATCCCGTGCTAGTTAGCACTGAGGCTGGGGAACATCTATTGGACAAAGATGCTCCAAAGAGATGCCTGAGCAGCTCCAGATAATATCTGAAGCCCCTGGGAGCCTATGGATCCTACAGAATTCCCTAGGAATCCTACCCTCGATTCATTGGTCCCAGTCTCTTCTGGCCTCAGCATCACCAAATAGATGTGTTTAAGTGGGTCTCTTATTTTCCCTGAGTTTCCTATCCCCCTACCCTTAATTTAAGACTAAATTTCCTAGGACTGTGCTCCACCTAGAACAACCGTGGGGTCACAGGAAAATAAAAAGCTTTTTCCTTGTGGTAACAGAGAACGGAGAAGATGACACAAATGTGGACCTCATCTACTCACCCATCAACCCATCCTCCTGTCTGTCATTTATATCTTGTTCATTGCTGGATGCCCAGCTCCTAGCACAGTGTTTGGCATGTTGCAAATGCTCAGTAACTTTGTGTTGAATGCCT
Organism: Canis lupus baileyi; assembly: GCF_048164855.1. NCBI lineage: Eukaryota > Metazoa > Chordata > Mammalia > Carnivora > Canidae > Canis > Canis lupus. Next base: position 68,188,497 of record NC_132844.1, on the reverse strand, counting down.
GAATGCATGTTCTCAGCCCCTAGCTGCTATGTGGGTTTCAAAGATTATCAGAAGCCCTGGCCTCAGGGAGGTTTCAAGAGGGAGATAATACATGTGACCTAAAAGTTAAATAATGCACAAGCAGCATGTAATAGGCATTACAAGACTGTGATTGGCCAGGCAATCAGAGAGCCTGCACTCAGCCCAAACACCCTGGGGTAACCTGGCTTGGGCAGGAAGGATGTCATAGGGGCCATTAGGACACCAGGCAGGCTGCTTTGGACCTTCTCACTGGACCCAGCAAATCTGCCCACAACTCCCCCGCCACCCAGACACTGAATGATAGGGACACTACGGTGGTAATGTAAAAGTGAGGTGGACTCTCCCTAGGGGTGCCTGCTTATCTGCAGCCTGCATTCTGCATTTCCATTTGTTGTTATTCCTGAGTTGGACCAGAGCAAAATTCTGGAGCAGACAGAGTATTTCCTTGGGGGGGGGGGGGGTCTCCTGCTTCCATTTTGAGGTATACTTCCCCATCCTTGGAGGGAATCTTAGGGCTGCCCATGTTCAAATAATCCACCCTTTCAGGGCTGCCCTCTCACCCTCTATACACCACCCCCCACATCCCAGCCTTCCTCCCTGCATTGAGCAGAATTTAAGGAGCGCTCTGCAAGGCACTGAAGCAAATCCAGAAGAAATGTCAGGTGGCACTGGGGAAAGCTACTGCAGTTACAAACCAGTGCATTCAAGACAGAGAGGGTGAGGCAGGGAGGTTCTTACTCATCTGGGGTATCTCGGCAGCCACCACCCTCCCCTAATTCAGCTTTTGATCCGGCCACGTACTTGAGGTGGGAATAAAGGCACAAAAGGATAACTCTCACAAAGGATCATGGAGGGTAGCTTTTTGGTTCCCAGCTGGCCCCTCGCCCACTTCACCCTCTTCCTTGGGCAGTTCCCAGCGTGGTGGAGTAGGCAGGCAGTGGAGAAGGTACCTTCAGGTATGTATCTCCCCAACATGCCCTGTACCATCACATGCTCTCCTGCGGCTGCACGTCCTCACACCAGGCCTGTAGTGGGGCCTTTGATGAAACAAAGGAGGAGCAGAGTTGGGGGTTAAGAAATGATACTGGGGAGAAAGTTGGAGAAGGAATAAAAATAGCAGACCTTTTTGAGCACATACTGTATGCCTGCACTGCAGTGCTAAGTACTTGATAAGTATTAACTCATCTGATACTCACAGCAGCCCCATGAGGAGGTGCTATTATTACTAAATGTGTTTACAGAGGAGGGAGCAGGTAAGTTCAGAGGCTGGCCCAGGACCACATGGACACGGGTGGAGCTGGCATTTGCACTGACACGGTACCACTCCAGAATCTGTTTTCTCAGACACTCTGTCAGCTTGCTTCCCAGCTCAGGCAAATGGTCTGTTCACATTATTTGAGATGGGAAAGGAAGACAGACCACAGCCCAGCCCAACCTCACCCTCGAGGTCCTGATGCAGCCGGTCTAGGAGAGTGCCTAGACATCCACATTTTTTTTAAAGGCCCCCAGGGAATCCCAGTGTGCAGCCAGAGTTGAGAACCACCAGTCTAGACCAATCCATGTCCAACTAGCATCAACTTGTTTGTCAGGCCAGTAGTAAATACTTGCTCCCTGAGAGCTATGATGAGACTATGCCTATGGGTATTGAAGGGATCACCGAATGGACAATTCTGGGTGGGCAGATGTGGTGGAAGGGTGCTCTGAAAGAATGAACTGGCAAAAGGAAGAGACACTGGATATAATTTAGGGTCCTTTTTCAGAGCTCTGTTTTGTTTATTTTTAGAGAAGGGGAGGGACAGAGGGAGAGAATCTCAAGCAGAGCTCCATGCCCAGTGTGGAACCTGATGCAGGGCTTGATCTCACAACCCTGAGATCACGACCTGAACCTCAATTAAGAGTTGGAAGCAAACTGACTGAGTCACCAGTAGCCCCTCAGAGCTCTGCTTTAGGCCTGAACTGATTCAAAAGATTCCATTCAAATGGTTGAAGGGTCCCGTCCTTGGTGGTGACCAGCCAAGTGAGGAAAGCTGACCATGCCACACAGGAGCATTAGCAGAGCGACTCAGCAATGGCAGCAAGTGAGCAGAGGTAGGCTGAGTCCCCTGGGACCAGGAACTCTTAAGGAATAGGGCTTAGCAGGAAGAGCTTTGGGGGAGACAATTCTGAGCCAGATTTGGGAAGCCAGGAACAGTGTGGCTAGAAAAGAGAAGACTGTGTCTCACATGTGAAGAATGAGATGTGTGTGAATGCTTGCACAGGGGGGAGAATGCTTAGATGTTGTAGAGGGAGGAGGTAAGAGATAAAGACTTTCAGAGCTGAGACTCTTGGCTGGAGAGGGATAAGAACCATGAGTGGGAGGTGAGGGAGTGGGTAGGATGGTGGGAAGAGCCCAGCTGTTGGAAGGGTCTAAAGGTTCTGCCAGGAAGCCTGGGTTTGCTGCCATCAGCATCAGTGGCACTCAGGTACTAGCAAGCATTGAGGTGGAGGCAAAGCAAAGAATTGAGAGCCCAGATAGTCTGGTGTAGACTCAAGCGAAGCACCCAGTAATTGTGAGACAGGCCTGTTCCTCGGAGATGGCCTAGAGGAAAGGCTTGCTGATGGGTTTCCAAATTGCCCTACTGGCTGCTGGGTAAGGGATGGCGAGAGACAGAGAGGGCTCAAAGCAGGATGGACAGGATGATTATTAGTCACTGGGATTGTCCAATGCCCCATGCCAGCCTCAAAGACTCACAGGGCGTGGATATAAATGTGGGGACAGAGAATAAGGACTGGGACCTCTGGATACCTTGTCTTAATGCGTTTAGCCACACTTGAAATTACCTCTTTTCTCTTCTGACAGTCAAATGCTTAGCCAGTCTCTAAAACTCAACTTGAATCCCACGCCTTAGGAAGTTTTTTGGTCCATCCAGGCCTAGGAGCATCCCTTATGAACTCCAAGAGCAGTGCTCCAATAGAACTTCCTGTGATTGGGATGCCTGGGTGGCTCAGTGGTTGAGCATCTGTCTGCCTTTGGCTCAGGTCATGATCCTGGGGTCCTAGGATCGAGTCCCATATCGGGCTCCCCGCAGGGAGCCTGCTTCTTCCTTTGCCTGTGTCTCTGCCTCTCTCTGTGTGTCTCTCATGAATAAATAAATAAAATCTTTTTTTTTTTTTAAAGAACTTCCTGTGATGTCTGAAGTGCTCTCCATTAGTGGTAGCCATTAGCCACGTACGGCCACTGAGCGTTTGGCCTAGTGCAACTGAGCAACTGAATTTTAAATTAATTTAAATTTAAATGGCCACTTAATGCACTAGGCCAAGTGCTCAGTGGCCAAACTTGGCTAATGGCTACCACTAATGGAGAGCATTTCCGACATCATAGGGAGTTCTATTGGAGCACTGCTCTCAGAGTTCATAAGGGATACTCCATTAGTTGGGCCTACTGATACTCCACACAGCCTCTATCTACTATCTATTATCCTTCTTGCCTTCTCTCATGAACTAGTCTTCATGCCCGCCTTCTCTGTTCTTTCATCTGCGGATGAATTCCCAGAGTGGGCCAGCAGGTAGACACCATGATTGTAGAGCCTGAGGTGGAGAGTAAGTGTGAGTTACAGCAGTTGGGCATGGCGGACTGCCACAGAGGAGTCAAAGAGAGAAAGTAGAGTGCAGAGCTGAATAGAAGCCCAGAAGATTGGAGGCAGGATTTGGGGGGCACTCTTCCAAATTTCCGTTCTCTTCACCCCACGAAGCTTTGGTCCTGCCCCCGAAGTACTTCTTGAAATAGGGAAGCAGAGGACAATGAACTATTTCAAGCAATGATTCACGGGTGTCTAAGTTGGAGTGATTCCTGGTCCACTTGTTCATTCATATTCAGTAAAAATCAAGCACCTTTAGGATTTGGATTCCATAGCTTGGTGATAAGGCCTGAGAATCTGCATTTTCACAAAAGCCAGGCAACTCTGCAATCCTCTTCTCTTGATCGCAAATACCATTCCTTTATTGGCAGGTTGCTACTTATACACTTGGGTTCCCCAGTTCACAGCTAGAAGTAGCTTCTTCCTCCTCTGATGTTCCTTTTCACAGAGATTCTCAGTCCTGGCTGCACGTTAGACTCACTGGGGAGCTTTTGAAAAATACTGTGGGCTTGTTGACTAAGACCTCTGGGGATGGGTCTGGGCATCTCCAAGGGGAGTTAACTCTGATGATGTGTAGCCAGGGTTGAGGACCCTGTCACCTTATCTCTAATGTCTCTGTGACTCTCAACCACACCCTACCTCATGTTACTGGTCTCTCCTTTAGGCTGGGCTGAGTCACCTCGGAGCCTCCACAGCCTTCATCATAGTACCTTCCACAAATACACCCTGTAGAACAATTTTCAACCGAATGTAACATGTTGCCATATTTTAGTTCTGCTCTATGCATACCATAACACTGCCACAGAAGTTGGAATCTTTTGCCCAAAGATGATAAATGATTCTCTCTGTTATGTCCTTGGAGAACCATTCTCTTTTTTGCTAGATCTTGGCTGGCCTCTTCGTTTAGCATAGCTCTGGGAAGAGCACCTTGTGTCAGAGCGAAAGCCAGGAGTGAGATGAGTACCCTGGGTTAGATAGAAGAGTTCAAGGTGGCGGGCTGAATGAGCCTGAGTCAGCTGGAGAGCCAAAGGGCTCCACTGATCAGGCTTCAGGTTGCTGGTACCAGCCCCTGCCAGGTCCTGGTCTCTCTGCTATTGACAGCACAGAGGCCGAGGGAAATCTTCTAGGATGGAACTTCTTTCCTTTAAAGATTCTTGGCGCCTTAGTGGGCAAGTGGGAGCAGGCCTGGTCTCAAGCAGAACTGTGAGGCAGATGAGGATTTCTCAGGTGCCCTGTCTCCTCTGTTTCTTCCTCCTTCAATTACTAAGGGCCACTGGACCCTGCCGCTTTCTCAGAGGCCACTGTCCCTGTGCTTCTTCTCTTCCTCCCACCCAGCCCCCTTCTAAGCCTACTCATAAGAGAGGTGAACTAATTCACACTGAATTGAATATTTCTAATAAAGGTAAGTGTGCTACCTAAGGGTTTTTGTTTTTAAATCAGAGTGTTTCAAATGATGGAATTTTAGCTGTCACTGTGGATTAAGTATTTCTGAGGGGAGTGGGGGTTCTTTCTGAATTCCTGAAATTACAGAGTCGACCCACTGTGAAATCAGGAGGGTGTGGACGATCATCTGTCTCTGGAAGGGTCACTGTGTCTATTTTAGAGGAGAGAGGATTTTGCCCTTGGGGAACCACCTTCAAGGCACCTGTGGAGTGTGCTGACGGTCTCATGTGCCCCCTCTGCCCCTGCCAGATGTGGATGAATGTGTGGAGGGGACCGATAGCTGCCACATTGATGCTCTCTGCCAGAACACCCCGCGGTCCTACAAGTGCATCTGCAAGTCTGGCTACACGGGGGATGGGAAACACTGCAAAGGTGAGGCTGGGAGGGTGCTGGGGAGGGGGACCTGCCTGAGAGGGGAAATCAGTGCCACACCAAGGCCTGCAATCCCTGCCACCGGCAGGAGGAAGAGGCTTGGGAGGGGAGGCTGTTTTTTCTCAGAGAGGGCACCACAGAGGCCAACTGAGGCTCTGGTGGGAAGAGTCACAGCCTCCCAGCTAGGGTGGGAGGGGGATCCAAATCCTGAGATGAAGGCCGGAGGTGCCCTGCCATTGGGACCTCCATCTTTAGACCCTCCTACCATTCCCACATAGGATGAGAACAGACAGTTCACCGCAGGGGAAATTCGTACCGTAAACAAACACAGTCTTCCCCTCTCATAATTAAAGCAATGCAAATTAAAGCACTCTTGAGATGTTATTTTAGATTTATGACCTTCCATGTTGGTAAGACTTTAGTGGACAAGGTACACTCATTAATTCTTGGTGACATTATAAATTGAAGAGTGATTTTTTTGTCAGACCTAGCCAGAATCTGAAAAGGTATTTATACCCTTTGACCCAGAAATTTAATTCCTAGGGACTTATTCAAGAGAAATTCAAAGAAACAAAATAATGTACAGGGAAAGGTATTCTTTAATGCATTATTTATGATAAGAAAATAAATGGAAGGAAGAAAGAGTGAATACATTATGATATAGCAATGCAATGGAATATTTTACAACCACGTACAGGTGGTAATTAGAAAGACTGGGTGGAGACCTATGAAAATGTTTATGACTTAAGTTTATTTATATGTATGTATGTATGTATGTATTTAGAGAGGGAGAGAGTGGTGTGGTAGGAGGCAGAGTGAGAGGGAGAAAGAGAATCCTAAGCAGGCTGCACATGGGGCTGACATGGGGCTTGATCCCACGACCCTGAGATGAAATCAAGAGTTAGATGCTTAACTAACTGAGCCATCCAAGCACCCCTATGACTTAAGTTTAGATGAAAATAGCAAAATGGTTTATGGGCTATGAAAGTAACTATGTAAACACATACACACAGAGAGAAAATATATATACATACAAACATACATATTTAAACCACCGCAGGGCTGAGCCCAGGGGAGGACAGTGAGGGAGCATGCTAGTGGGTCCGGCTGCCTCAGATACTCTTTGCCCACAGATGTGGATGAGTGTGAACGAGAAGATAATGCGGGTTGTGTGCACGATTGTGTCAACATCCCTGGCAATTACCGATGCACCTGCTATGATGGATTCCACCTGGCACATGACGGACACAACTGTCTGGGTGAGCAAAGGAGAGGGAGAGGAGGTGTGGGCAAGTGGTGTCTTGTGGGGAAGGAGTTGTTTCCAGCATTTCCCATTTCCCAGGGAAAGGTGAGGAGAGGAAGGTGATCAAAAAGCTGCATTCTCACAAAGTAAAGAACAAGGTGAGCCTCTCCTTTGAGATGGGGTGCTAAGGATGAAATAATTCTACTGCTGGATGAAAAACATCAGAGGGGATGCTGCTTGAAAATGCTCCCAGGGCAAGGGCCAGAGGATGACAATAATGGGTGTAGCCACAGGGAACGGAGCATGGTGGGAAGGCAATTTGGCTCCATGCTTCAATAAATGGGAGGAATGTTAAATGATGATGATGATACTGATGGTGATGATGATGATGATGCATCCCTGGGCCCCGGGGAGCCTCTAACCCTTAAAGGCTGGTTCTCTCCCAGCTTGTCCTGCAATCTCCAGGTTCACCCTTTCCTCACTTCTTCTGGCCTGATCTTTGTCCCAGGAACTGGGTCAGAGATAGGAGACTCTCTAGGGGACAAAATTCAACTTTGGTCTCTTAATCATTTTGGAAAATTACCGGAACCATGGCAGATTCTTCCCCAAGTGGAAACACTGAAGCCCGAAGCAGAGAAGGATTTGAGGTGTGAGGCCAGGAGACTGGAAGACTAGAAGACCAGGAAAGGAAGAGAAGAGGAATGATGCTCAGAAAATTGGGCTAGGCTGCTTCCCCACCAAACCGATAAATTATCTGAGGTTCTATTAGTTGAGGAGAGCCTCCTTCCTACAGTGCTGCCTCTAGACCTAAACCCAGTCACATCCCATCTTTGGGCCAGACTTATAGGTTTCCACTGCCAACACAGGCCTCTATAGCCTGACCCCTATGGGGCCTTCCCCCCAGCCCTGACCACCTGGCCACCTCTTCTACCAGGAAAGGACCTCACTTCTCTTCCACTCAGTCACCTATGAGGGCCTCTTTGGAGACTCCTTTGGAAAGAGAATCTATGACACTTTGACCAGGACAGTGAGTTTCCTGCAGGACAGGAAACATCAGTTTCTGAGTTATTTGGTTGCTTTTGACCTTTCTAGGCTCCTGATTCTCACCAAGTCTTGTTTTCCTGTGATCTGGGGAGAAATAACCAGAGGGATGAGAGAATGAATAGGCATAGGAAGGGTCAGAGGGAGCAAAGGTCTACCAAACCCTAGCCTTAGGGTTGTGGTTCAATGTCTCAACTCTATCTTTGGCTTTTAGGGGAACCCTAAGTCATCCATGCCCTGGGCCTCAGTTTCCCCACTGAGAACTGGAAGAAAGAACTTGGCTAGAGCAGCAAAGTCACAAGGTTGCACTAGAAGGGAGCAAATAGAAGGACGGACGGTAGGATGGGTCAACAGTGGGAAGACAAGGATGGGGAGAAGTGAGAGAGGGGGAAGGGACAGGAATAAGGCAAAGGATAGTATACCTCCTTGACTTTACCACAGATACCTCTCAGGCAGGAACCTGCTGGATCCATGCCCCTCTGCCCTTGGCCAGAAAGGGGGAAAAGGATGGGATTTCAGGGCTCAGCAGAGAGGATGGGAAGAGAGGGGCAGATGAGGGCCTCAGGAGCTCAAACTCCAGCTGCTCTGTTTGGAGACCAATCTCCCTGAAGCCTGCTGGGCCAAGGAAAACCGAGAAGGGCTATAGACTCAGGAGGGCAGTAGGTAGCACAGAGATGGAGTCAAGGCATTGAAGTGGGAGCCCCAGAATGAGCTTGGCTCTGGGACCTGGGGGTGGTGATTTGGGGTAGTAATTAGGGTGTGGCCTGGCAGCTTTCCTCCCACCCCTCCCCGCCAAGCTACCAGACTGTTTTGTTAAACCAAAATAGGAGAAAGGCTAGGGACTGTGGCAGCAAGCCCAGGCATGGGGGGAAGGGAGGAAGGACGGGACTGTGGCCTGTCCACAGAAATGGTCCCTGCCCTGCAAGGAGTTGAGGCTTGCTGCCTTTACCCACATTGTCCCTCAGACCTAGCACCATGGCCACAGCCCTCCCTGCACTTAGAGCCAGTTCCACATTCTCTCATTCCCTGGCTGTGACCACTGCCCCAGTGCCTCTCTCTGACCAATCCCCATCCTTACCATCATCTCTGTTCCTCTTGCCCTGGCCCCTTTCCTGATCTCCTCTGCCCTCACACCCTGTTCCCACAAGTGAGGGAAGGGGAGGCCAGTCTTCACCTAGAAGAGGCAGGTTCAAATGTCCCCTCTCCACCAGTGTAGCTCCCCAGCTCTGCCCTCTTAGGATGACACCTTCAAGAGCAGTGGGGCATTCACTGATGAGTGGGTAGGAACTTTCTGGCCTAAGGCTTGGTGCTGAATTGGGGCAGGGAGGTTGTGCTAGATTTTAAGACCGTTCTCAGCCCTTGATGCTAAAGTCTCAGGATCCTGGGCTGCACCCCATGGCCTCACCACCCACCTATCTACACAGATGTGGACGAGTGTGCCGAGGGCAACGGTGGCTGTCAGCAGAGCTGTGTCAACATGATGGGCAGCTATGAGTGCCACTGCCGAGAGGGCTTCTTCCTCAGCGACAACCAGCACACCTGTATTCAGAGGCCAGAAGGTCAGCCCATGACCTGGGAGGGCCCAGCTATGCACCCCCAGGCTTCTCTCCACCTGCTGGGAACTTTTCCCTCAATACCCGCTATGTCTCACCCTCTGTTCAGAACTCCACTAGCTCCTTTTGCTCTAGTCCCTCCACTTAGTCATATCCTAAGGGCTCTATGGACCAACACTGTGCTGGAGCAAAATCTGGAGTTCATTTGGGGTTGGGATCAGTGTGGGATTGAGGTACCCTATGGGGTACCCTCTGTCCAGACCCAAGATGGATGTTGTGCCAAACCGTGGATGGCTGAGCTCTCAGCTGCTGTTATCTGAGGACCTCACCAATGTCTTATTCTTGGACTGGATAGGGAAGGTGAGGCAGGAATAGTGGGGTATTGTCTGTTTCTGTGACTCTGCCATCCACCTGCACCCCAAGCCTGCGACATCCCTGAGGACAGGGCTACGCCTAATTCATTTTGTGTCCTCGGAACCTTATATACTGCTCTGTATGTAGTGGGAGCTTAATAAATATTTGTGGAATAAAATCTTATAGTAATGAGGGGTACTCACCTGGCTCAGTTGGTAGAGCAGGTGACCCTTGATCTCGGGTTGTAAGCTGGAGCCCCATGTAGGGCATAGAGTTTACTTTAAAACTTAAAGTAATTATCTGCACCAATTATTTCCTACTCACATTATTATCTTCTTCCTGATTTGATGGTAAGCTCTTTGAGGAAAGACATCGTGTTTGTTTGTTTTAAAGATTTTATTTTTAAGTAATCTCCATATCCAACATGGGGCTCAGACTCACAATCCTGAGATCAAGAGTCACCATGCTCCACCAACTGAGCCAGTCAGGCACTCCCAAGAGATGTTTATTTTTCTGGGTCCTTCCTAAATCCACTGGTACCTAGCACAGTAACTATTAGATACTACTTTTGGTTGTCTGAAGGAGAAGGTGCTTGTGCAGGGCTTTGGGGGCGCTGGGTATCAATACCTATATATCATTCAGAATGACTCTGAGCCCCACTCATTAGCACCAAAGCAGGATGGGGGGTTGGCGAGGGGAGTTCCTCTCATCTGTGTTGCAGCCTCAGTGGATTCTCTCAATTTCCTAGGCCCCAACTATCCTACCCGTTCCTCTTCCTCCAGCATCCAGAGATACACAGAGCACTCACCTCCCTCCTCTTCCTTTTTAGAAGGAATGAATTGCATGAACAAGAACCATGGCTGTGCTCACATTTGCCGGGAGACACCCAAAGGGGGTATTGCCTGTGAATGCCGCCCTGGCTTCGAGCTCACCAAGAACCAACGGGACTGTAAACGTGAGATAACTGGGATGGCAGTGGAGGAGGAGAGACAAAGAGGAAATGCATGGGGCCTTGGCAGCAAGACGTGGGAGGCAAAGGGAGCATGGGAGAGGCGACTAGACCAGTCTCCATGCTGTGGAGAATGGTGGTACCCAAGGAAAAGCAAGCTGACAAGCCTCCCACCCTCTCTGCACAGTGACGTGCAACTATGGTAATGGTGGCTGCCAACACACGTGTGATGATACAGAGCAGGGTCCCCGGTGCGGCTGCCATGTCAAGTTTGTGCTCCATACGGACGGGAAGACGTGCATCGGTGGGTGAGGCCAGTGAACACGAGTGCACCTGTGATGGGGGTGAGGGGAGGGGCCCTGGGGAGCCCAGGGAGGCGGGAGCACACGGGGCCAGGTGCTAGGCACAGAATGATTGGCGAGTGGACTGAAGACCCAGATGACAAGGCCAGGTCTAGGGAGGCACAACTCTGAGAGCTTGCAGGGCTCACTTTCTTCTCTGCCCCACCCCTGGGGGCCTTGCCATCCTCTTTATCCAGGGCACAGTTTTGCCAAAGTGGGAATAATCAGCAGAGGTGCGTGTTGACCAAGGCTGTGCTTAGGAGGGGGAGGAGAGCTGGGCCAATGCAACTGACAAAGCCTGACCTGAGGCCCTGGTGACTAGCATGGGAAGATGGGAGCCATCACATCCCTTGGTCTGCACTCTGGAACTGGGGTTGGGACACAGTATTCTTTCCTGGAACAGCCAGCCCTGAACCAACAAATGGGGTTTCCTGACTCCAGGTGTCTTCCTCTCCATCCTGTGTATCCTGGCCTGCTCTCCTCCCTAGCCCCCCTCATTGCCTCCTCTCTCCTCCACACCTCTACCTGCAGCCCTTCACTGCCTCACCAGCTCCAGCCTTCCATCCCTCTCGCTCTGGCTGGGGCCTTCTTAACACCTGGATCCCTCTTCCTGAATTCCTAGGCCTTACCGCACATATCTTCAGGTACTATAGATGGATTTAATTCCTTAATTCCTGGAGCTGAATTCCTAACGCCTTCTGTCTTTAGGTATTTTGTGAAGGCCAATTACTGTGTGCTCACAGAGTGCTGAGAGAGACGGTGGGACAAGGTGCCCCTTGGAGAAGTGGGAAACAAAAGGGAAGGGTCTGGTCAGGGAGCCAGGCAGGGGTGAGCTTGCTGTGTGGGCAACGGGTATTTATGGAGGTCGGTCATCTCAGGGGCTACAGAATGTGGAGGACAAGGAAGCATGAACACAGTCACTGTATATTTGTCAGAGACATGACATTCAGCTTAAGAGCCAGACTCTCCCCATCTCCCTCCAGTGACCCCACCCGTCTCTGCAGACAGCACTGCCCTACTCCCTGGATAGAAGAACAGGGAAACAAATGATGCTGTTAGAGGTGTCCTCCAAGTACCTGCTCCAGAAACTTCATACACATGGCTCTAAACTTCTTTAATTAAACTCTCTCCTGCTACATGTTTCCCTCTGAACTAACCCTTCAAAGGGACACTTTTATGTCTCCGTGTCACCTTCTCCTAGCTGGTTCCTTCCAGCTCCTTTCATCTTTCCCCTCATAAGTTGAGTTCTTCTGCTTCTTAAACCTCCCACCCCCCACCCCCAGGACATACTCCCACATTCTCAGAGTCTCCCAAAAGAAACTGCATGCCATCCCCAAAGAAAGCTGCATGTATCAGGACAGAGCTCGGACTAGTGAATGTGGGGCCAGCTCCCTCTCTGGCTTCCTTTTGTTCAGATAGTCCTGGGCATGGCTGCTTTTGAAAACACCCCATGTAAGCTTGAGCTCTTCTCTAATGCAAGACCCAATCTGTCTTCTGGACCATGGCCAAATGAGGCAGAAGAGAGCAAATGAGGCTGTTCTAGGGTTGACGGCTATATTCTTCCCAAGTTCTTCTCCCTCTTTTCCCATAGAACTTATTTTGCCTTGTGCTAATCTCATTTTTCTCCCCAGCCCTGGTAGGAGGAAATGTCATTGTTTGGGGCCACCAGGACATTCAGGTTTAGTGGGGAGATGGAGAGGCCAGTATAATTGAGCCCAAAGGGTGGGCCCCCTTTGGGATTTGGCAACTTGTAAGATTTGAAATCACATCCCAGCTCTGCCATTGGCATGCTGTGTGGTACTAGGCCCATGACGACCCCTTTCTGAGACTCTGTTTTCCATCAGTCACCTGGTGGGAGCCTAGCTTCTTTGAGGACACCAGGCAGGACAAGGCTGGAGAGCTAAGTGTAGGAGTCTCTGGGCTCATCACTTGGGGCCAGTGGTTTGGGCCTACAGGGCGGAGGAGGGTGGGGAGGGGGCTGGGACACAGTGGGCCACAGTGGCTGCTGCCCAGCATCTAAACAGCTTTTTTACAATGTCAAACAGGGGAAAGGCGGCTAGAGCAGCACGTCCCCCCTCAGGCCGTTTCTAATGGTAAATATGTCTGCTGTCTGTTGCTCTCACTGGCTTGCTAGGGGAAGGGCTAACCTGCTGGGGCTCCCACTAACTGCATGCCCATTGGGCCCAGCCTGACTGGACTCCAGCCAACCAGCAGGGCTCCCCTGAAGCCTGGGTACCGGGCCCATTGGGTGACAGGAAACCCGAGTCCCCAAGAGTGGGCCAGGGGGGCCTTCATGTTGGTTTTGTCCTTCTTTGTTTCTGTCACTCTCCTCCTCTCCTTCCTCTCCTGCTCTCTCCTGCCACCTTCTCCCACACTCACTTTTTAACACCTCACCCCTTTTCAGCCATCTGCCCCCTCCCTCTCTCTGCCTTCTACACAGCAGAAGATCCAGCAGTTCCATCTCACCCGCTGTGCTCATGAGATGGCTGAGATAGGGGTGGGATAGTTACAGGCCATCCCATCCTTGGGGTTGTGTCCTTACCCGGGCCAGCTCACAGCCCCAGCATCACTAGCCATTCTGTCCCACCATAATGGGTACCAGCATGACATCTGAATTCAGACTGACCTGAGTTTGAATGCTGCCTATGCCACTTTCTAACCTCAAGCAAGCTACTTGCTTCTCTGATCCTCAGTTTACTCTTCTATTAACAGGGAGACTGAGAGTTCTCCCTTAGGGTTGCTGAGAAGACTTGGGACAATGTGTGCAGAGGATCTAAGTGCCTGGCACAGAGCAAGCATAGATTAAACTGTGGTTTAATCCCCCACCCAAACGCTGCCCTACAGGAGAGGGCAGCTATACCCAGGTTCCTGTTCTGACCTGCATGGACACTGTGCCAGCTTGGCTGCCCCCCACCCTGGATTCCTCCAAACGTACCTAGTCTTGGTGCAGGATCTCTGTTCCCCTCTCCCTGCTCCAGAGCTTGGGGGACCTCTTATACTAAGAGCACTCTTGGGGGGAGTGGCTAGGCTTGGAGCTTGAACTCAAGGTTCTCTCTAGGTTCCTCCCATGGTCTTGAGGAACCTCAGGAGACTAAGGTGGGAGTGGCACATAAGAGATCCCACTGTGGCTGCTCCCAGACCTGATCCTGGTTGTATTTGAGCAACGAGGGCCTGACTAGGGACCCACAGGCAGAGTTGGGCTTCTTCTAGAACCCTTGCTTTGGTGGCCTCCTTGGTGACAAGGGTTGCGCCTGGTTTTGGGAGTCAAAGATTCAAAATGATAGGATTCTCTGCTGCTTTTCTCATTCGGTTCCCCTGATTTGGGGAACCACTCTCCTTTCTTCCCTAGGAGAGGGCTTGGGATTTTGTCTCTCCAAAAGGAGACCTCTAGGCCCCCCAGAGGATGGCCTGCACCTCCTCCAGATCACTGGGTCAGGGCCTTGCACTATTTGAACTGACGGTTTTCCCCTGCCTGGGCTCACCTGAGCTGCAGTTTAAACTTGTTTACGTCCTCTTCTGAATTCAGAAAATAGGGAGAGTGATCCATCCATACTCCCCCTATGGTGACTCTTCAGTGAAGAGAGAACTTACCAGTCAAGAGGGGACAACAGAAGAGACTTAGCTCTGAGGTTTTCTAGTTCTGTAACTCTTTTATCTACCTTCTTACATCCTGCCTCATCCTTTGGATTCTTCTTTTCCCATTGCCCTCCTCCCCTACCTAGACAGTCTCTCTCCATTAGGAAAGGAAAACAACAACAGAACAGCCAGCTCATCTCCATCTGGAACAAAAGGGAGGTCTTGGGATGAGTTGGATGTAGCTGGGCAGGGGCTGGGAAATGACCAAGTTTGTGCCTCTCTTCTGAGAATGACCAGTTAGGCCTGGAACTGGGGATCTTTTTTTAAGAGTGTGGAGCCAGGCGGAAGGGGAAGATGAATTGGTGGCCATCCCTCAGCTGTCTTAGGGATCACTAGGCTCACTCTTCCCCAGACTGTCCTACCCTGGCCCCCCCAACCACCAAAGAAATAGTTGGAGGGAAAGAGGAAGAGACTCCTATCTGTCCCTTCTTGTTCCCTGGCGGCTGAGAACCACCCTTCCTGAGCTCCCATCCCTCCCTGCACCCTCCCCACTCCACCTCCTCCACCCCCTCAGCACATTCCTGCCTGACAGCTCTGGCTTGTACCTGCCTCACTGCTGTCCACCTTGTTTCAATCAAGAAGGGGGCAGGGAAGTGGACTGCTTGGCTGCACTTGTGAGGGGATGGGGGCTGGGAGCCTCCACGGAATGCTCCTTCGAAAGCCCAGGGAGGCAGCTGAGGCCTTCCCTTGGGCCTCTGTGCTCTCTACTCCCCTCAAGTCTGGGACTCTTCCAAGCCAGTAACCCAATTACCATCCCCTACCTCCCTCCTATACAGAGACCTGTGCTGTCAACAACGGGGGCTGCGACAGTAAGTGTCATGATGCGGCCACGGGTGTCCACTGCAGCTGCCCCGTGGGCTTCATGCTGCAGCCAGACAGGAAGACCTGCAAAGGTAAGGGCTCTCAGGAGACAGGAGCACAGGGGGAAGGGGCTGAGGTTGGGACCAGAGATACAGTACCTTTTATGAGACCTCCTCAACCCCCCGAGGCTATACTGATTAGAAAGAACTGAGGGCATGGCTAAGGCTTGTCTCTTTTCCACCTTTCCCATCCCAGTTCAAGGGGCACAAAAGTCCAGCCAGTTCCTTAGTGCCTCCTGCCCACAGCCTACTTTGTTTTCCTTACTCTCATTTCTATCCCTCTATGGGTTCCTAACCCTCTTGCTTAATGAGCATGCCACTCTCATTTGTCCCTGGTCTAGAAGGATATTTGAGCCCTGACTGTGTGTGTACAAGGTCACAGATGTGTTCTGTAACCTCCTTAACCCACATTCCCCAGACCTTTCCAAGTGGAAAGGCTATACTGGTCGGAGGGAGAATAGGTAGTAGCTGGGAGTGCTGATGCTGGAGCCTGGCTACCTGGGTTCAGATCCCAGCTCTGCAATCCAAGGCAAATTACTTAGCATCTCTGTGCCTCAGTTCCCCTACAATGATAGTGCTTGTTGTAAGGATTAGATCAGTTATATATAAATTATATATAAAGTACTTAGAATGGTACCTGACATATGGTAAGCGTCTTATGTTAGTGATTATTATGGTATAATTTCCAATATTGTCCATCCTATTTCCCTTCCTTTTAATAAGCCAGGTCTGGGAGAAAGGTGGAGTGGGGGAGCAAAAGGGAGGGCAGCCATACTGATAATAATGAGTCATCAGGTCCGGGTCTCCTGGTCACAAGGAGGACTGGGTTCCTTCTTTGTGTCTTTTGGCCCAACAACTGGTGGAGAGGATGGGGAGACAGGGAGGGCTGGGGCAGCAGGTCAGACAGCCAGAGTTGAGAGGTTTTCTGCTGAGAAGGACTGTTGACAGATATGCTAAGAGTGAAGTGGAAGACTTGCCCTCTCTGCCCCCTCCCCCAAGTAGGGGTGAGTAGCCTGGGTCCTGTCTGCCACCAGCTTGGGGAACTTGACCTCAGGAAGGAAGCTGCTCATGGGCCCCCCCCCTTCCCTTCCCTAGTGCTGAAAGCCGCCTCAGGCCTGAGCCTCTCCAGACCTCTTGCAGTCCAGCCCCCTGCTTGCCTCCTTGCCCCCCCCACCCCTCCCCGCAACTACCCAGCCTCACTGGCTCTCCTGGAGGTCCTGGTGCCTGGCTGTCTCCTAGCTCCTCCACTCTGAGGGGCTGCCCCTTTGAATCCCCCTTCTCTGTGCCACCCCACACACCATGGCCCAGGGCTCTTAGGCTAGGTAGGGGTGGGGGGCAGCAAGGTATAAACCTGATCCACCAGCCTTTTGGGGGAAGGACCATCAGCACAGAATGAGGGGCAGAAATTCACATATGCTTAAAATGCCTACCTACTTCCTACTCCAGGTAGGGAGGGCCTGACTCTGCTTCCCATCTGTCCCTTTCTGAGAGGGCTCAGTCCCAGGAATGGTGTTCCTAATGGCCACAGATCCCAGGAAGAGGGAAGAAAGACACCAGAGAGTGAGAGAGGGGTCAGAAGGGCGGGCCCAGGGCTCTGCTTGATTTTCTCTGTCTTTGCAAGGGCTGGAGGGAGTGAGGGAGGCAGGAAAGGAGGTCATCTTATTTGTCCCTGGCCTTGGGTATCACCTTTGATTCTCTCTACTTCATCTTGCTTCCCCAGACATAGACGAGTGCCGCTTGAACAATGGGGGCTGTGACCACATTTGCCGCAACACAGTGGGCAGCTTTGAATGCAGCTGCAAGAAGGGCTATAAGCTGCTCATCAATGAGAGGAACTGCCAGGGTGAGCAGACTTGGGCCAAGGGGAAAGCCTTGGGAGAGGTTCTAGGGGTAGGAGAGCTTCAAGCAGCCCAGAAGGCCAGAGTCTTGAGAAGGTCAATGGACACCATGGGGAGTCTCCATAGCCAGTGTCATGCCGCAAATTAACAGACATATCCCTTCCTCTTGATGGACCAGCTCTACCTTGCTCTTGGCAAGGAGGAGGAGGGATGGATTTCTCCCCAATTCAAACCCTTGGTGGGATCTGACTTGCCTGACCACATATGGTGGCCCTGATCCACAGGTACCAGATCGCACCATTCCCCACTCCAAAGACTGTAAGTGAAGGGGCACAGGGAATGGGCAGGCAATGTTAAATCGCTGTTCCTAGGCTGGTCCATGAGGGAGGGCCAAAGCCCCTCACGTGGGTCCTTCACCTGGGCAAGGGGTCCCAGTGTCAAGTGTCCCAAGACAGATTCAGTGGCTTGCATCCCTGTTCTTCCAGATATCGACGAGTGTTCTTTTGATCGAACCTGTGACCACATATGTGTCAACACACCAGGAAGTTTCCAGTGCCTCTGCCATCATGGCTACCTGCTGTATGGTGTCACCCACTGTGGGGGTAAGCTAGCAAATTTAGACGATCTGCCACCTGGCCCCTCTCACCTCCAAACCCTTCAGTTGAATAAGTTCCTGAGTTGGCTTATGGCTATGGGCAATCCCCGGGTGCACATGCCATGTTTGTGTCCCTCATGATGACTTGGGAGAAACTGAGACACTAGGAGACGAGAACAGAGAACAGCATCCTGCCTCCCCGGTATCTATCCCCCATCCCATCTCTGCCTCTTTGACTCCCATCCTCAACCTCCTTTTTATAGCTCCAGTGGTAGGAAGGAGTGGAAGGCTTTAAAAAGCTTGTCAGCGGGGTCCCTTCTTAGTCCATTGTTCTTTGACATGGGACAGATATAAGGGAAGAAGGTCCTAGGCTTGAGCTTTTCCCAAGACAATAGTCATCTTGGAGTGCCTGGAACTCTAGCCAAGGGTCCTCCTCACTCACTGCCCCACTCCCTGGCTCCTACTGCGCCCCCACCATTGTTGGTGTCTCTCTACTCCTTCCCCCAGATGTGGATGAGTGCAGCATCAACCGGGGAGGTTGCCGCTTCGGCTGCATCAACACTCCTGGCAGCTACCAGTGTACCTGCCCAGCTGGCCAGGGCCGGCTGCACTGGAATGGCAAAGATTGCACAGGTGGGCAGCACCCTCTGCTGGCCAGAGCTGGCACTGCACTTTTGCGGGTGGGTGGGAATTGGTGTCCTGCGCAGAGAAAGCTGTGAGGTAGTAGGGGAGGAGAATGTAGCTATTTGAGATAGAGACATGAAGCTTCTGGTAAAGAATCCCTTCATCAGTCTCTTTACAATTAACCGTTCTGCGTGTAGCTAATTCTCTTCCTCCAAATTAGCAAAAGGTGAAGGAGGGCAGAAGAGGAAGACCCTCTCTTCCTCAGGTCTCTCTCCCCTTCCTAGAGCCGGTAAAATGTCAAAGCAGTCCTGGTGCCTCAAAAGCCATGCTCAGCTGCAACCGGTCTGGCAAGAAGGACACCTGTGCCCTGACCTGCCCCTCCCGGGCCCGGTTTTTGCCAGGTATATAGAGGCAGTTGCTGCAGGACTGGCAGGGAGGAAAGGTTGGCTGTGCAGGGAGCCCTTCCACTTCCCTTGCATTACTCCAACCAGCGGGTGTTGGGGGGCCAGGCCAGAGCTGTGACAGCCCCCTTTACTCAGAGTCTGAGAATGGCTTCACGGTGAGCTGTGGCACTCCCAGCCCCAGGGCCACTCCAGCCCGAGCTGGCCACATCGGGAACAGCACAAACTCCAACCACTGCCATGGTGAGCACCAGCCCGGAGGCCTTGTTCCCACCTTATCCTTTTGCTTAGTCACCCCTATTTCTCTCCATTAATCGTCCTGGCCTTACTTGTTCCTGGATCCCCTTCTTTGCCCTGTCATTCTTCAAACCTTCTGCCTTGCTCCCTCTGCCCCTAACATCCGATTCCCCTGGCTTTCATAACCTTTCTCCAGCCAAGCCCCTGGCTTGTTGCCCAGCTCCTTGATACCCTCCACAGGGGTTCCCACCCCCACAGGGCTCCCAGGCCATGCTGAGCTTTTGCCATCCCTCTAGAGGCTGCAGTGCTATCAGTTAAACAGCGGGCCTCCTTCAAGATCAAGGACGCCAAATGCCGTTTGCATCTGCGAAACAAAGGCAAAATGGAGGAGGCCAGCAGAATCCTGGGGCAAGGTCTGGACTGGGGACCCCACTCCAATGGGTTGTCTGGCCACCACACCCTTCCCACCCCTCAGTTCCTCTGTTTAGCGAGATCTCCAAAAAACTACTGGGATCCTGAACATCCTAGACAGAGCAGGGGAAGAGATCCCTGTAGGCACAGGACCCAAGGAAGTCCTGGGATACCCCCCCACGCCCCACCACCAAATAACTGGTATCCTACATTAAAAGCGAACTGAGCTAGTTGTGGAGATCTGGTGAGGTCTGTCTGGGTCGGGGTGGAAAAGTGAGAGCTGGGAGTGAGAACTTTCTCTCCCCAGGGGCTGCCCCTGGGGGTTGACAAGGCCTCTCCCCCAGGGGGTGCCCCCTGCTCTGACTGCCAGGTCACCTTCATCCACCTCAAGTGTGACTCCTCTCGGAAGGGCAAGGGCCGGCGGGCCCGGACCCCTCCAGGCAAGGAAGTCACTCGGCTCACCCTGGAACTGGAGGCAGAAGTCAGAGCCGAAGAAACCACAGGTGGGACTGGGGGCACTGCTGGGAGGAGGGTGGAGAGCCGGGGGTCAGAGGTGGGGAAGCCACAGGTCTCAGCAGCAAAGGAGGGGGCAGCGCCTCTACTAAGGGCAGACCCGGCCCACCGCCAAGCCCAGGGGCCAGTCTTTCTTACCATGCCCCTCCTAGCTTTGCCCCCTGCCCTCCAGCTCACGGCCACTTTCTCTGCCTTCCCCGACTCCTACCATCATCTACCACCAGCTGCCTGTGGACTGCACTGCCTCCGACAGCGAATGGAACGACGGCTGAAAGGGTCCCTGAAGATGCTTAGAAAGTCCATCAACCAGGACCGCTTCCTGCTGCGTCTGGCAGGCCTCGATTATGAACTGGCCCACAAGCCAGGCCCAGGGGCTGGGGACCGAGCCGAGCTGGTGGAAGTCTGTAGGCCTGGACAGCACCGTGCCGGGGCCAAGTGTGGTAAGGGAGCTTGCTGGGGAATGAGGGAGTGGGAAGGGCCCGACTTGAGCCTGACCCAGAGCAGGACACTTTACAGCCTTGGTTGTACTTCAAACCGTGAGGCAGCCAAGACCCTGTGGCCTATCACCCTCCTATCCCTCGTCCTGGGCTGAAATCTAGAGGATGTTATGTCTAGAGGGACCATCAACCCCCCTGTGTGTGGCTTTGGCCCCTGATCTTCCCAAGCAGGATTCTCTCTATTCCCAGGAGATTCTCCTTGAATCTGGGGGAGTGGGAAGGGGAATCCCAGGCCTGGGTGGCGGGAAATAGGGGGGGTGGGTGGCTAGCACGGCCGACTCTCCCTCAGTCAGCTGCCCGCAGGGAACGTATTACCACGGCCAGACGGAGCAGTGTGTGCCATGCCCGGCGGGCACCTTCCAGGAGAGAGAAGGGCAGCTCTCCTGCGACCTTTGCCCTGGGAGTGATGCCCACGGGCCTCTTGGAGCCACCAACGTCACCACATGTGCAGGTGCCAGTGGGGTCGGGTGGGCACTGGGACGCCCACGGGCATGGGATTTCCCAAGGGCAGGCCCAGGCTCCAGATCACTCTCTTAGCCTACATCCTGTTTTGTGTGCCTCTGTCCCCTGTGACTGGGTGATCCCGTGGGGATGACCAGGACCATCCCCATCAGAGCTGGGACCTTGATTCATTGCAGGTCAGTGCTCGCCTGGCCAATACTCTGTAGATGGGTTCAAGCCCTGCCACCCATGTCCACGCGGCACCTACCAACCTGAAGCAGGACGGACCTTGTGCTTCCCATGTGGTGGGGGCCTTACCACCAAGCATGAGGGGGCTGTCTCCTTCCAGGACTGTGACACCAAAGGTGAATGGGCTACTCGCTGGGGGACTCCCTAGCTTGTACTACTTCCAAGAAAACTCTCCAAGTCCTCAGAGCAAACCTAACTATGCTGCCCTACCATCTTCCCCAGACTGAGCAAGGCCCACCTGCCTGACCAACCATACTGTCCTGCTCAGAGGGCACATCCTGACCCACCACCAGCCTCAGGTCTAGGAATTAGGAAATAAATAACAGTCCCACTTACCCCATCAGCTCTGGAGAACTGGTAACACATTCCCTTAGTATTACAGATGAGTTTCTATAGGTCTGGCACTAGGCTCAAGTGCCTGAAAGAAAAGGATTGGCATGGTAGCCAATTACTCTGTTCAAGTTTGTTCATCCCTTGGGCTTACAGTCTGGCATGACTAAGAAAGGCTGGGACTCTGGAAGGAACTTTGGTGTCTTCAGTCCCCTGCTTCTCCATGATGAACATGTCCTGCTCATCCCATGCCCCAGAACTTCCACTTTCCCACCATCTCAATTAACTCCTGCCTTTCCCCCTTGCCTGTAGTCCAGTGCTCCCCTGGTCACTACTACAACATCAGCATCCATCGCTGCATCCGCTGTGCCATGGGCTCCTATCAGCCCGACTTCCGTCAGAACTTCTGTACCCGCTGTCCAGGAAACACAAGCACCGACTTTGATGGCTCCACCAGTGTGGCCCAGTGCAAGAGTACGTGGCAGGCCAGACTGTGGAAAACGGGGTAGAGAGGCCTGGGAATGGTGGGCATGGGAAGATGTTGGGGTGGGATAAGGAAACCAACAGGGAGCAAGGCTAGGAAGTGGACTGGCAGTAATGTCCCACTTTCCATCTCTCTCAATTCACTCAATCTCAAGACCAGTAGCTGGGATGGGTCCTGTGGCACCCTCTCCCTGGACACAGGTAATGGGGAAACCAAAGAGGTGAAGTGAGACAAGAAGGTACTAAAAGGGCAGAAAGGAAGATGGACCCAGAACTTGGAGACAGATGATGAACCAGGAAGGTGGCTTGCCTACATGTGTCTGGTTTCCACTTTGAAATGCTTCAACATCCCTAACCCATTTCCCTACTGACTTTACTTCTCTTTCTTGCTCTCTTTCTTGCACCATTCTGTACAGATCGCCAGTGTGGTGGGGAGCTGGGTGAGTTCACTGGCTATATCGAGTCCCCCAACTACCCAGGCAACTACCCAGCTGGTGTGGAGTGTGTCTGGAACATCAACCCCCCACCCAAGCGCAAGATCCTTATTGTGGTACCCGAGATCTTCCTGCCATCTGAGGATGAGTGTGGGGACGTCCTCGTCATGAGAAAGAACTGTGGGTGGCTACAGAGCTGGGCCAGGGGAGGGCAGTTCAAATAAGATTGGGAAGGAGAAAGAGAAAGAGAGGGAGAGAGATTAGTACAGGAAGAAGTGGGGAAGTGAGAAGGGAGGCCGTGGGAGGAGAGCTAACAAAGGAAAACAGCAATGAATGTTTTACGTTTGATGGAGAGCAGAGTTAAAGCCAGCACTGGGACTAGAAATCTAATAGGGTTAAACATGTGTCACTTTCCTGTTCTAGCATTTTTGCTCTTCCATTCATTTAAATGTCAAATTTCTTAAACTCTGTGGGTGCCTGGATGTCAAAGAGGAGTTGTGGAACAAGTGGAGGGCAGGGGGAGAAGACATGTATATGCTGGAGGGTGGGGGAGGTGTGTGCACTGGGAGGGGGTGGGTTCTGTCAGCATGACTTCTTCCCCCACAGCCCTCCTCCAGGAGGGCTTGGGCAGCCTGCCCTGCTGCTCTCCTGACCTGCTTCTTGCCTTCCCAGCCTCCCCATCCTCCATTACCACCTACGAGACCTGCCAGACCTACGAGCGGCCCATTGCCTTCACGGCCCGCTCCAGGAAGCTCTGGATCAACTTTAAGACGAGTGAGGCCAACAGTGCTCGTGGCTTCCAGATCCCCTATGTTACCTATGATGGTGAGCAGGGGCAGGAATGCCAGGGAGGTGGGTGAGAAAGGGGAGGCTCATGAGTCTTCGGGGGGGAGCAGGGAGCGCAGGAAGAGTTTCCAGCCCTAAACCGCTCCACTTGGTTGATTTTGCAGAGGACTATGAGCAGCTAGTAGAAGACATCGTTCGAGATGGCCGGCTCTATGCGTCTGAAAACCACCAGGAGATTTTAAAGGCAAGTGAACATGCACAACAGTAAGAACAGCCAGCATTTAATGAGCGTGTAACAGTATGCAGGCAGTAGGCTGAAAGCTTACATGAATAGTCTCATTTGGTATGCATGGTAGCTCTATGAACTAGGTACTTTCATCATTCCCACTTTGCACCTAAGACAACTGAGGCACAGAGGGTTGCAGAACTTGCCGGGTGTGTCTGAGTCCATCTGACTGCAGAGTCACTCACGCTACCTTACACTGTGGGGGGAGGCAGATGAGGAGATGAAATGCCTCCTACTGCTTGCACAGTAGGAGAAATATGGAGCACACATAATATGGGGCAAGGGAGGTACAGGAAGATCCTTCTGTATAAGTCCCTCCCCTCCCTGCCTCCCTCTTCAGTTCCCACAGAAAAAGAGCAGATCGAGTGCAGCATGACCTGTTTTAAAGAAAAATAAATGTTACCAGCATTGAAGAATAAACTAGACTCCTGGGTTTGTGGATCCCAGTTTGAGAAAACTTTACTTAGCAAACTACAGTCCTAGCCACAGTATTATCCTTCACAAATTATCCATGCAAGAAAAAGTTTTATCTTTATGGTTACTAAAATCATTTTTATAAGGCCATCAGAATGAGAGACACAATGACAAAAATCCAGAACTTGCAGACTACAAAGGAAATAATTTCAGCACTGCTTTTTGAACATGTTTTAGAGCATCTGAACCCTTAATTCAGATGTGCTGTGGAACTCTGATGCATATAGTAGTGGAGCTGTTTTGATTAAAGTGGAGATGAGAGGCCGGAAGCCCTGCCTCTTCTTTTAAAAACCTGCTGATGCCAAAGGGAGAATACTAGCCTAGAAGCCAGAAGATCTGAGTCTCAGTGCACAGTGCCTGGCACCTCATAGGCTCTCCACACACCACATTGCTGTTTCAGACAGAATGGTCAGAAAAGGCCTCTGAGAAGAGACCTGGATCAGGTAAAGAGCTACGTGTTAGAAGATCAGGAAAGGAGCATTTCAAGCCAAGGAGCATGGGAGCAGTGTGGCATGTCTGAGAACCCGCAGGAGGCCAGGGGAGCTCAGCAGAATAAGAAAGTCCAGGGGGGCTGGAGAACAGAGAGCAGAATATGGATCACGTTCAGTCCATGGGCCATGCAAGGGATTGGATTTTACTGGGTGAAAAAAAAGGAACCAGAGAAGTGTTTTGAATAGAAAAAGGACATGATCTAATTAAAAACCAAAAAAAGTCACTTGGGCTGCTTTAGGGGAGAACAGTCTATTAGAGGCACAAGGGTAGGTAGAAGCAGGGAGACCAGTTAGGAGGCTACTGCAAGTAGTCCAAGTGAGAGATGACGGTGGCCTGGACAGGGTGGTAGCTGTGGAGGCTGTGAGAAGTGGTCAGACCCCAGATATGTTTTGAAGGTAGAATCAACAGGATTGGTTGTGGTTGTGGGCAAGAGAGAGGAGTCAAGGATGACTCCAAGGCCTGGGGCCTGAGCATCAGAAGAATGGATGGAGCTGCAAATGACTGAGCTGTAAGATTCTCAAGGACGAACAGGTGGTGGGGTTGGAAATCCAGAGTTCACCTCTGGGTATGCCTATTCACCATCAAGAGGGGCTGCTTCTAAGTTGAGGCTTGGTGTTCCTCTTTCCCACTCCCAATGCTGAGGCTGACATGGCTACCTGCTATCCTCTGCAGGACAAGAAGCTTATCAAGGCCTTCTTCGAGGTGCTGGCCCACCCCCAGAACTACTTCAAGTATACAGAGAAGCACAAGGAGATGTTGCCAAAATCCTTCATTAAGCTCCTCCGCTCCAAAGTTTCCAGCTTCCTGAGGCCCTACAAATAGTGCTCCTGGGGCCCAAGACCCAGGTTTTAAAGCCCCCAGACTCCTTAGCCCTCAGAGCCGGCAGCCCCCATCCCGAGATGAGGAACTCTCTCCTCTCTTTCTTTTGGAGGAAAAAAAATATCATTATAGACCAAGCACTCTCCCTTTCTGTCTCTCTAGCTTCCTTTCCTGCCTTTCTCTGCCTCTTTCTTTCTCCCTCTCTCTCTCTTTACTATGGTCCCTTTTCCTTACATACTCCCTGGAAAAGCCATTAAGTGCTGGCTCTATTCCCCCTGAGGGGTGAAAGAACAGCATCTCCTTCCCCTTCCCCTTCCCAGCCACACTGCCCATTTTACCAGCTCACTTCCCTGGCCCCATCAGTTTGGAAGGGTGCTAGAGGCCCATGAAGGAAGTGGGTCTAGTGGGGGATGGGGAGGGGGAAGAAGGGCTTCTGCCATTATAGGGTCGTGCCTTGCTAGTCATGAGCCAAAATGTCCCCTGGCTGTGCCCCCCAGGGTGATTCAAACAACCCAGGGTTCTGCCAAAGAATCCTTGACCTTCAGGCTTAATGCCAGCACTGGTCCTCTGGGGCGCGTGGTTTGAGCCCTGGACTGCCCACACAGCTGGCTTTCTTGTCTACACAGCTCCTCTTTCTTCCCCCACATGCCTGCTTGGGGTCCAATCCACGAGGGCTCACAAAAGGCCCATACCACTGGGCTAGTGGATACTAGCTGAATGAGGAAAAACAGCAGGCATTACCATGTTGAATGTGCCGCTGTCACTCCCCAAGAGGAAAGACTTAGCTCTGCAGGACAGAAACCAGGTTTTAAAGCATCACCAAAAAAAAAAAAAAGAAGAAAAAAAGAAAGAGAAAGAAGAAAGAAAAGAAAAGAAAAGAGAAAAGAAAGAAGAAAGAGAAAGAAAAGAGAGAAAGAAAGAAAGAAAGAAAGAAAGAAAGAAAGAAAGAAAGAAAGAAAGAAAGAAAGAAAAAGAAAGAAAGAAAGAGAAAATGTATCATCTGAAGGACTAGACTACAAAATTGGAAGCCAGCCTCAAATACTAACCCCTTTTCTTTCTTGTCTTCCTGGCCCAGCCATCTCCTCACCCCTACCTGAGTGCTCCCTGGGGGAGCCCTACTCTCCTTGCTAAGTGTTGTCCTTAGAGAAACATGGCTGCTGACCAGAAGCCAGCCTGGGCCTTGCCCCAAAGTTGTCTTTCCCTTGTAGCCCCAGATGGCTTGCGGGCTCCACCAAAGAGGATCCTGCTCAGCAGCCAGCCAAGAGCCACCTACCTCTGGCCCCAAGCTGTGGGCAACAAGAGGAATGTGTGCACACTTGGCGAGCCTTCTGCCCACCCTGTCCACATCTAATAAGTGCAATCATTTTGAGTCTTCCTATGTTGTCTAGAGGGAGGAGTTTTGTTTTCTGGTTTTGTTTTTTGTTTTTGTTTCTTTTTCCTCTATTAGAACAACCCTATTTATAGCTGCCCAAGAGAGAAGAGTGTATGTTTGAAGTGGAAGAAAAAAGGTTTTGAATCTCATGAACCTTGAGTGCTGGAGCATCTGATCTGTCTCTGCTCTCCCACCAGTGGCCATCCAGACTGCTGGAGCGCTCAGCTGGGGGAACCCAGAACTGTAGCTCAGAGGCACCTGATGTGTAGAAGTAATTCTGGGGACGTGATGGAGCAAGAAGAGGGACCTGTGTTTGCTAAACCAATCCTGCCATCCCTGTGTCCCCCCATGGACTCAGCATGGACCTCATGGTTGTAGAGGCCAATGAACTGGTCAGTGATTCTCCACCCTCAAGGAGGGAAAGCCTCCATCTTTTCCCTGCCTTCATCCTGTTTTCCCCCAGGTGTGCACATGGAAGAGGATCAGGACCAACCCCCAGGGGATGGGCTGACTCAGGGCCCTGAGGCCAGAGACAAGCCTATGGGTACCAAGAATAGGACAAGTTATCTAGGCATGAAGTTGTTTGCCTGACCTTGGCGGTCTGCCATTCCCTCTGGGAGCAGACTCAAGACTAGTTCCTCCACTACTGTTTTTCAAAAGGAAGAATCCAAGTCCATGCCCAAGCTCACATCCTACACCTCATTCCACTGCTGCCTATAAACTTATTTTCCACTTGCTCCTTTTAGTTTACCCAAAACTGTAGAAAGCTATAGTTCTATTCAATCAAAAGCTGCCGATTAACTTCTAGGGTTCATTTCTAAGTGACTGTCCTAGGCTTTTGCTCCCCCAGGAGACTCGACACTAAACAAAGGGGTTTGCACCATCCCCTCACTCCCTAATCAGTAGGCCTTAGGCAGTAGGTAGCCAAGGTCAAAGCTAGTTCCCCTGAGCTCCATTAGCCAACACCATGACCCTTGGAAGCAGAGTATCTGGTTTCTTTTGTCTCTCTGAGTCTCTGAGGGCTCTGCTATAAAGACAAAAAAATGGCTGCTTGCATGCAAGAAAATGGCCATTTAATAGAAGTATCAACACTTCCCAGGAAATGCCATGAAAACTGCTTTAAGCAACTCTGACCATCCTAATTCTCCACCAGAAGCTAGGGTAACTTTCTGATTCTCTCCCTGCCATTCCATCTCTCTTAGCTAGAGAGTACTTCTCAATTTTATGCCTCAGGGTCTGGCTTCTTGCTCTCCTCCTTTCTTGTCACCCCATACATATACACATAAACATACTTCCTCCAATAATTTATTTCATGGTTTCTGGAAACTGCAAATGATTTCCACAGTATGGAAAGTATGTATAGACCACTAGGCTTCTTAACTAATGTCAAAACAGATCTTGGTGAGCAGGTAAAGATTTGCTAATGTCCATCACGCTTAGTTTAGGTCGTCCTGCAAGTTGGGGTTAGCAATCCAGGCAAAGCTGCTGCTCAACCTATGGAGGAGGCCAGTCCTAGGGCATCAAACCAGGGGGTGAGTGGACTGAATGAGTCAACACTCAGGGACTCTCTAGGCCTTTACAGGTCAGACAGAAAAAAGGGTTTTACCAGTATAGGGAAGGAAGATGGTGTGAATGGGAACCCTTCATGAACCAGTCCCAAGGCCTCTGCCCGAAGGTGTGTTTACAGGGCCATAAGACCGTGAGGCCTCATTTATCTTAGTATAAAACCTGCCCTGATCTGAATCTGGGGATGGGAAGCCATTTCTGCAAAGACTCTGAGCGCCAAGTGGTACACATCAGAAAGGCACTTAAATATTCAGCAACATGGCAATTCCTTTTTACTTTTCTGACTCCCTCTTTCTATATTACTAGGCCAGGTCCATTCCCTAAATCTGAAGGAATGGGAAGGAAACTCTCAGTCAGGAGAAAACTGACCAGAGCCCAGACTTGAGCTGTCCTGCCCCAGACCTATAAACTCCCAGAGGCAGACATTGAGTTGTGACTGCTCTGAGTAACTCCAGCCAGGATTGGTTTAGTTTGAGGTAATGGAGGCTCAGACTTGTTGCTGCAAGTTCAGTTATACAGCCCTGGTCTCTGGCTCTAAAGAAGTTTTTTGTATCTGAGAAGTGTACTCCCTATGTATGTTTGAGGGGACTTTGTAGTGGATTGGTAGGTCATATCTCAAAATGTCAGAAAACAGAGTATTCAAACTTTTGTATTTGTTGCTTAACCTCAATGTAACAGGCTCAAACTAGGGGAAAGGAGACAAAGCATAACAGATCATAAGCAGAAAATAATGTTAACCTGCTTGGCTTCTTTCTAAAGCACAGTAAGAGAAAAAAGTGGAAGCAAACAACACAAGGACATTTTTAAATCTGACCTGTCTCAAAGATAGCACACCCTGTCCTTGGGCCGTTATTTGGACTAGGAACCCTTTAAGAAAATATATGATTAGGGAGAATAGAACCCCTAGTTCTGTTATTAGCTTATCTACACAACACATTTTAGCAGTTTGGACAAACTGAAAACTTTATTCTATGTGAGTTAAACTGAAGTTTCAGAGAATAATCATTTCTACATGGGAGACTTTTTTTTAATGCAGAAAAAAAAAATCTCAAAATGTTGTATTTATATCTGCCTTCCACTGCTGCCAATATAGTAAGCATCTCCTACACAATCAACAATAAGCAGTAAATGATGCAGTTCATAGAGTATTTTGCACTTGGGGAAAAAATGTATCTGAACTTGTAAAAAGGAATGTTTGGATTTTGTATTGTCTTTTTTTATTATTATTATTAAAATACTAAATGAAACTCCTTGGCCTGACATCTTTTCCTTTGTCTCAATAGTTTATCCTGGAGCTGAAATAGCTTTGAGGAAACAAAGTATCTTCTGGCTTCCATACAGGACTTATATTTTTCATTTATCCATCTTATTCCTAATGATTTTGGAATTTGAAAAGGCCTGTCTCTTTGTCTTTTTTTTTTTTTTAAAGATTCTATTTATTTATTCACTAGAGACACACAGAGAGAGGCAGAGACACAGGCAGAGGGAGAAGCAGGCTCCACGCAGGGACTCCAGGATCACACCCTGGGCCGAAGGCAGGCACTAAACCACTGAGCCACCCAGGTGTCCCATCTTTGACTATTTTTAAAGGCAGTATCAAGAATTATCCCTTAAGGAGGGTCTAGGGAGTAGGGGAAATTTAGGGTATTTAGTACAGTTCCCCAAATCTAGTCAGGCCACAGGTTCCCTAATTAAGATGTCCCACTCTACCAAATGCCAGCACTGAGAGTCACCCAAATTTGTTCCTTTTATGCAGTATACTCTTGGTCACCCAACAGAATTTTGAAATATCATTCAGCCACTGAGACCATTACTACTACAGGGCAGGAATGCAATTTCCAATATCTTACAAATGAATAGTCCCAATTTCTAGGCTCAGAGATGATAGATAAAACTTAATTGTTATAATTCTATAATTCCCTGACATGATATTTTATTGGATTTAATATCTATATGATGTAGCAATTTAAGAGAAACAAGGCAAAATCTACCTAATCAAAAAATACGTTGGGTTGGTCTACTAGAACCCTGAATTTCCCTGTTTAGCATCTATAAAGGATAGGCAGGCACATTCACCTCACAATTACTGAACTGTAACGTGCCCCGCATCGTGCATCAGGCTATCTGTCATAGCTTGATAACAATAGCCATGCTCAAGATCCATACTCCTCAAGGGAAGAATCTGATTACAACTGACCTTTCCATATATATTTTCCAACAGGAGAGAAAATCCAGTCTACCTGGTCACTATGAGTATAAATTAATTCACTGCATTTGATTTTATACATTAACTTCCTGTAAGTTTGATTTAGTGTGACAAAACATGAACACTTGACCACAAAATCACATTTCTAGAACTGCAAACAAGGACCGATACAGGACTATTATGACTATATCAACTTGGGGCCATCCTCTGACTTATCCTTTCACTCTCTTTTTTATTCCAAACACCAAGTCTTCTACCTTCTTCCTAGGACATTTGTGAGGATGTCCCAGGTTTACGTATAATCAAGGCCAGTAGAGTATAGTTCTATCTATATCAAAGTCTTTTAAAACAGGGCACATGAAAACTTTCTAGGGAATTCTTAACAAGGGTATGTGAAGACCTCCCAAGAGGTACTGGGCAAGGAATCAATCTGAGGGGCATTTTAAGGAAATAAGTTTCCAGATACTCAGCTTCTATTAGAAATCTTTCCCCAAATGAATCTGTTTGAGAACCAGCCAGGATACTTAAACACACTCTCCATTCTACCTCCTCTTTCAGCATAGTCCTTATCCTACTTTACAAAAGAAAGGCATATCCCTCACCTACACTGAATCTTCGTGCCTAGGATATAAAAACCTGGGGAATAGGAGGGAGGGGTTGTTTTTTTCCACTCATAGAAAAATATTCCTATTACAATTGGTCCATCTTAGAAGATGTTTACTGTTCTCTACCTCCTACTAGAGAACTAAATTGTTTATTAGCTGTTCAATCCATTATCTCCTAGCAAATATCCTTTCTTTAAAAAAAAAGTAAGAACTTTTTAACATTTTTTTTACTTTTTTACAGTAAGAAAAAGTTTGTCATGAAATCTAAAAAATTATTTGGAGTTATTTCTGATTTTTAAACATGAGTCTTATTTGTCCCCCAAAGCCAAACATCAGAATTCAACACAAGCACATACCCATATATGCCAAGGGATAACATGCCTTCTAATCTACTACTCACTTATTAGCTAGTGGATTTAACTACATATTATATGGCATTGTTCCAAACTATATAATGAGAAACAGTACTATCTTGTTTTTACAGGTTTTTGTAATGTTAATATTAACTCTATAATTTTTTTAGATTTTATTTATTCATGAGAGACACACAGAGAGAGGCAGAGACACAGGCAGAAGGAGAAACAGGCTCCATGCAGGGAGCCCGATATGGGACTTGATCCCAGGACCCCAGGATCACGCCCTGGGCTAAAGGCAGACACTCAACCGCTGAGCCACCCAGGCATCCCAACTCTATATAACTTTAATCATGACCAATTTTTAGTAATCTATTTTATTAGCTATAGCTAATAATTTCTTTCCCAGTGATTTTTACAATATTCTTTAAAACAGATATTAACATATTTATTTGGATTGAAGAATGAAGTCAGACTTTTTCCTAACAGAAAGTAAGTCTAATTTGGCTGATTGGTTTGAAAGAAAAATGGCTTTGTTAATTCCAAAAATGGCAAGTGCTTTCCATACTGAAGTCAATCTGCACTTCGGTATTTTCACAAAAAGATCATAAAAACATGTAATGATAAAATAATTTTATAAAAAAAAAACTGTATTGGTAAAAGAGTATGAAAATTAGTCTTCAGGGATACCTGGGAGGCTCAGTTGGTTAAACATCTGCCTTCGGCTCTGGTCATAATCCTAGGGTCCTGGGATCAAGGCCCACATCGGGCTCTCTGCTCAGCAGACTGCCTGCTTCTATCTCTCCATCTGCTGCTCCCCTGCTTGTGCTCTTTCTCCCTCTCAAATAAATAAACAAAATCTTAAAAAAAGAAAATCAGTCTGATTAACAAGGTGCCTCTGAGTGAAACAAGGTAACAGGTAACTAAGAATAATTTTTATAAAACTGAAACTGAGACTCTAATGACTAGATAACAAATCCTTTTGCAAGTTTAGTAGTTTCCAATTCTTTCCTTTTAATAAGATTAAACGACTCTATCTGATAGTACTTGAGAATTGTATTTGGTAACAGGATGCTTTGTAATTGTTGGCATGTATTTTAGGAGTAGATCAAAACTTCAGGAATTTTGCTGTAACAAATCTCTTCCTTTCTCAATTACTACATGAACAAGCTTTCTCAATATTCAGGTCTATAAAAATAAAAACCAAAGAATGGATACTGTACCTTATCTCCTTTTACCATTAGGAATACCTAATACCATGAATACCTGAACCAATTGAGGAACACAGTATTTCTCATTAAGGGATGCATTTTCTTTCTTTCTTTCTTTCTTTCTTTCTTTCTTTCTTTCTTTCTTTCTTTCTTCTTTCTTTCTTTCTTTCTCTTCCTTCCTTCCTCCCTCCCTCCCTTTCTCTTTCTTTCTTTCTTTCTTTCTTTCTTTCTTTCTTTCTTTCTTTCTTTTCTTTCTTTCTTTCTTTCTTTCTTTCTTTCTTTCTTTCTTTCTTTCTTTCTTTCTTTCTTTCTTTCTATTATTCATTTAAGGAATCTCTATACCCAATGTGGGACTCAAACTCAAGACCCCAAGATCAAGAGTGCATGCTCTTCTGACTAAGCCAGCCAGGGACCCCAAGGGATGCATTTTCAATAAAAACTGTTCTTTCTAGGTTTCACATGTTATACCAATATGTAATTTATTTATGTTGTTTAATAAATTGTGTACCAGTAATAACTGTAATGACAATTCAATACAGAAGAAACTTTTTAACAATTAAAGCCTATGGTCACAGACAATAAACTTAAATTTACACTCATTCTTGTTGCAAAGAACTGTGATGTGATCAATAAAAGTCTTTAAAACATACAAATACACTAATTTGGACACAGTTATGTAGAGGAAGTGAATGGACTTAGGAGTTCAAGAAGAAAGGGAATCATATAAAGTCTCTACTAAAGTAGAGCTTGTTCATGTATTTTTAAATAGATAATGGTGGGCATCAAGTATTTAGGGTATTTGGAGTCTGCTGGATACAATTAAGAGTTACAGTATGGTTTTAGTTTAAAATGTTAAAATCTACAGTAACTCAGAAGTCATATCTTCTACAAGTTCTTAAATATGTGATGGAAAATTTAGATACCAACTTTTTTTTTTTTAATATTTTATTTATTTACTCATGAGAGATACAGAGAGAGAAAGGCAGAGACACAGGCAGAGGGAGAAGCAGGCTCCATGCAGGGAGCCCGATGTGGGACTCGATCCTGGGTCTCCAGGATCACTCCCTGGGCCGAAGGCAGGCGCTAAACTGCTGCGCCACCCAGGGATCCCTGATACCAACTTTTAAATGAACAAGAGGGTACACAATCATCTCAAATTATTCAATGGAGTCCATGAAAAACAAAAACAAAAAAAAAAATCTTAAGACCACTAGCCTCTATGGGGGCTCAAAGGCAGAAGATAAGCTGTCTGGAATGACCTCCAGTCCTTCCCTCCAAAATATATTCCTCACCAGTTCTCCTAAGAACCTGAAATTACCCACTATCAGAATCTTATTACTACAAAGTCACACACTGATTTCCCAGTTTTTATTCACTGTGTAAATAGGAGAGGTCATGAGCCAATCAGATTGGCATCTGCACGGAATGTGAGAAAGGGCAAACGTATTTTTTATTATGGAAAAAGGTGCGGGGGGGGGGACACAACTAGGACAACCTGAGTTCCATTCCCTACTCTATTTCTCACCAAGAGTTTATGCTGTAGGACATGCTATGTATTCTCTCGGTAGGTATGTAAAATGACTTGTCAAACTTTGACCAAAAAGGAACAGAAGGGGGCACCACACTAGTCAGGCTGTTTATTTCTATACTGAGGGGTATATAAAGGCTCTGTTATTAACTGTAAGCAGGGGCCCTCAATTGTCACTCACTGCCCACTGAAACCAAGAATCCGATGAGAACTTGGGCCCCAGTCCCACCTCTGGAAAGGTTGTGTCAAAACAAGTAAGATAGGCAAGGGGTGATGCCTAAAATTGGAAAGCAAGCTTTCTGGTTAAGCTCTGCTGACAGGGGAGGAGAAAAAGATGCTGTCAGTGCCCTCAATGGCATCTTTAGTTACCATAGCCCCCAAATCCAGTACTTTATAAATGTTTCTCTTTAAAAAAAAATGTATTTATTTTTTTCATGAGAGACACAGAGAGAGGCAGAGACACAGGCTGAGGGAGAAGCAGGCTCCATGCAGGGAGCCAGACGTGGGACTCGACCCTGGGCCAAAGGCAGATGCTCAAGCACTGAGCCACCCAGATGCCCTGTGAATGTTTCGATTTCATCAGAATACTTCCTTTGAAAATTCTTTTTTTTTTTTCTTAAGTTAAATTTTTTGGGGTGAGGGGAGGGAGGATACAAGGGGGAAAAAAAGTTCAAGTCTAAAGGACAGAGAGGGAAAAGTTTCTCACCTCATTCCTCCAGGCACCCAGTTCCTCTCCTAAGAAGCAACCTTGACCAGTTCCTTGTCTAACTCCTCTCAGTTATTTCTAACGTTTTACCAAAAACCTCTCGCTCCCTTTTAATGTTCCCTTGGATTTCTGCAAATTCCCCCATCACAGCCCTTCCCTCCTGGAGGGGGGTTAGTAGCAAAAGGGCTTGGTTTGGTTCACCCCGAAGCAAGCCCCGTGGGGAGCAGCTGGTTTTAAGGCTGCGCGTGGGGCTGAGGGGGAATGAGAGTGAGAGAACCCACGAGGACCGTCAGGGCGCCCTCCCTGGAGAGGCACGTCCCTCGCGGCTCCTCGGTGCCGTCCCTTTCCAGAAGGGCCTAGTAATACCTGCAATTGCTTTCTTCAAGGGGGCTGGCTCGAAGATCGGAGGCAGTGCCTGCGGGCCGCGCACAGTAAAGCGCTTCGGGGCGGTTAGGTTCAGCAGAAGCCCGGGGGCTCCGAACCCCGAGAAGGTCCGCAGCCCCAGGGCGGGCTCTGAGACCCCCGGGAATGGCTTCCCTCACCACCTAATCCTCCGGTCCTCCCCGGCTCCTGAAGCGCCCTTCTCGCCCGCAGGCAGCCGACGAGACGGCGAGGAACCCTCGCGGCCTCCGCTCCTCACCGTTCCCGCCTCGGGCCTCAGGTGGACCGAGTCCCTCGGCGGGACAGGGGGCGGCTCCCCATTGCTATGGCGACGACCCGGCTCGCCAGCCGCGCCCAGGCCCCGACCGGGGCGTCGTGACGTCATCACGCCCTCCCCGGGCGCTCGGCCTCGCGGGCAGTGCGTCACCCGGCCGGGGGGCGGGGCGGGGCTCCGAGGGGCACGGTTCAGAGCCCGGCCGCACCGGCTCCAGGGGCCCGGGAACCTGGATAAGCAGGACGGCGGCCGCGGCGACGGGGGGTGCGGGGTGGAGCGTGCCCTGTATTTCCTATACGGGTTCCGGGGCCCGGTAGAGGCGCGCCGCGAGGAGAGGAAAGTGCGGCGGCCCTGGAACCTGGATATCGCGCGAGGCAAGCTGCGCGCGGGCGGGCGGGCTATGGCGCAGGCGGGTTGCGGGGCCGGCGCTGGTGGCGGGGCCCGGTGCATGGCGGTCTGTCGGCGGAGTCGCCCTCGGGGGCTGTCAGGTTGGTGGCTGCGGGAAGAGTGGGTCCACCGTGCCCAGGTGGGAGGCCGGGCGGGCGCAGGGCCCCGGGAAGGTCCCGAGCCCGGCGTGCCCACCCTCCTCCGGCCCTAGCCCAGCGTCCGGGCGGCTAGACGGCGACCCGACCCCTCCCCCACCCCGGGCCCCGGCCCCCGGCCCCCGGCCCCCAGCCCCCATCCCTGCCCCTTCTTTCCGCCCTGGGACGCCTCCCCCATGACTTCTAAACCCCACCCAGGCTCCCAAACCCCACGCCCGCCTCCACCTCTGTGACCCTACACACCATCCACTGACCCTAAAACCTGCCCAGGCAATCTTCAGTTCTTATTCATTGACTCTGTCCATCCAGGAATTTCCCCAGCACTGCCCAGGGATCCACTAACCCAGAAACTCCCTCAGTTCTAAACCAATGACTCAAGACCCGAGACCCCCACACCCCTCCGAAGTGACCCCCCCCCCAACCTTTTCAGTGACCCCATTGGTCCGGTAACTCCCACGGTCCTACCCCGTGTTGACCCACAAACTTGGTGACGCCCCTCAGACCTTTCTTGGTAACTTAAGCCGTACTCCAATAATTTCCCACCCAGTCGTCTTCTACAGAACCCTCAATATCTAATAACCCCTTCTTTTCCCCTGTAGCCTCATGATCTTCATTCCATGCTCCCCCTTCACCCTAAAATTACCCCCACCGACATCCCTCTCTGCACCCTCAGCCCCTCAATATCAATCAGCACATGACTTACAAGTGCCCGAGCACCGTGCTGATACTCAGGAAGATGTAGCGATGAGTATGAAGTAGTGGTAGTAGTAGTTGGAGGCATCAAAGAACTCTGGATTGAGTGTGTGATCCCACACTCAAGTTCCAGCTCTGACCCTGTTGTGCTTTGGAGACCTAGGACAGCTTCCTTTTCGCTGAGGCTCAGCTTCTCATCTGTTTTGTTGATAAGGTTGAGTAAAGTGATCTCAGAGTTTCCTTCCAGCTGTAAAATTCTGCAGTTCTCAGTCAAGATAATATTTGTTTGCAATCATTTTTGTACCCTCCCTAGAAATTTACTCTTGTAACCTCACTTAGGGCCCACTCGCTTCATGAACCTTATTCCCTCACTCTCATGACCCCGTACCCTACACTTTGAATAGTCCATTCCCATTTCCTTTGATCAGGCCCATCAGTTAACATGTTTGCAAAGCAGGGTAGCAGAGCACTTCAGCTAGGAGCATTGATGTGATGAGAGACCTTGGTTGTAGTCTGACTCTGGTTCTTCAGCTGTGGCACCTCAGGCATGGCATTTAGCCTGTCTGAATCCTCAGCCTCCACCTCTGCTAAGGGAAAATGATAATCTTGCCTGAGATGGTGCATGCAAAGCACTCGGCACCATGCCTGGCCCATGGAAACCCTTAGATATAAGCTGAGAAACTCTTATGGCTCTTACTCTGTCCTGGGTAACTAGGGATTCAACATTGAAGACAGGGCCCATACGTTACATTACTTCACCACCACCACTGAACTCGTGGAATCCCCATCTCATACTTCTGCTGTGGCCTCCTCTGATTCTTTACTTCATATCTCTTTAATTATGATTGGCCGAGCACCTGCTGTGTGCCATGCCTGTATGTATTAAATTAAATTTACCCTTCAACAAGGGTAAATCACCAAGAGTTGATTATTACTGTATCCACCACCATTTCACATTTCTGTTGGTTTGGTTTGGTTTTAAATAAATAACCCAAAACAGATGAGTAGCAGAGCGAGTATTTGAGCCCACATCTTCCAAACCCACTTGCTCCGCTGCCTCTCTTGCCCCCAGGACCGGCAGAGTTTTCCGGATCACCCAGAGCCCCTTGTTCCTTAGTTTCTAATGATTCTTAAGCCCAACATCAACCTATGTCATGACCCCCAAACTTTCTGTTACCCTTCACCCCATGGCTTAGTGACTTCCTCAACCCATGGTTCATGACTTTCTGCCCCACATTGCCTGAGACCCCTGCACCTTAATACTTTTCTTCGTCTTTTCTCCACATAGCCTGTCACAGTCCTTACTCCACAATCTCACTCGCCCTAAAGGGGCTACCATCTTCCTGGCACTTTTCCCCAAACTGACTCATCCTGCTAAGTCTCTTCCCCACCAGGAGTTCAAATACTCTAAAACCCTGAGGCCCAGTAATCTTTCCTCATAGGATTTCCTATTTTCAGTCACTTTTCAGTATTCTAGCTGCCTCCTTTCAACCATCCTCAGCCATGTCCTGTTACCCAGAGCCTTTAGCCCTTTTACCTAGTGACTTCCCCAGCTTCAGTGAAATGAGCCCCTTCCATCCTGACATGAACCTATCTTTCATAACCTCTACACCCTCCTATTCTAAGACCCCTCTTCACCTTCTGTACAGTATCCTGTAAGATCCTGCCTCCCATATCCCCAGATCTCATCTGGGCATCCTCCTCCTTGTCATCAGTGAGCTCCGTTTCAAACCAGAATTGTCTTCACCCTGTTTCCCCTCCCTGTATCCCTGCCACTTCTCACAGTACTCAGCATCCTTCCTCTTATTTTTTTTTCCCAGCCATCCTCACCACATCAATTTTGATAACATTGATTATCATGCAAACGTCCCTCTCATCCCAATTCTCCCTTTTCCCACTCTTCTGTGCATCTAACTCCAGGGCCACATGAATGACCCTGCCACTCTCAGCTCTCCTACATTCATACACCGCACTGTCCATCCAAACCTCATTGGCTTCTTTGGTTTGTCCAAAGAACTACACTCTTCTCTGGGAACTTCTCATCATAGATCACCAGATCACAGTCCTTTAGGTAACAAGGAGAGAGATCTTAGAAATCCAGAATTGATCTAGCATTGTCTCCTTGACACACTCCCACAATCCCATTTGATTTTTGAAGCTGCTTGGTGTATATGCCCTCAGGGTGGAATGTTTTGGGTGTTAGCTTCTGCCGGCATTGAATTAGCCCCATTGTTTTCCAAGTTCTGGGAGGACTTTCCAGTTCCCTCCCACCAGAACACTGGACAGTGAATAGCAAAATGTGACATTAAAGATCCACATCGCAAAGTCTGTTCTGTGGATCACTAAATTCCCAGGTCTCCTGTGATGTTCTTGTTGGCTGTATAGCAATAAATAACAGTAAACCTAGACTTAGGGAAAGAGTAAACCCTGGAGTCTACAAATTGACTTGTAAAAGAAGCTTTTGCCTTAGGCTTGCTTAATCTTTCTTAGGTCACAGAACTTCTGCCGCATATCTTAATGATTTGGGTATTCACCCACTCCCCAGCCCCACAGAGGCTGGGTTTTCTCTGTCTTCTATCATCTTGCTCTGATACCTTGTATTATGGGGTGGTCTGTAAATACTGACTGAATTGAATGGACTCCCTCAGAAATTCTGTATCAGGTGCAAACAAGTAAAAACAGGTCATGTCAGTGTTCATTTTGTAGACCCAGAATCCCTCCCCCCAAATCCCTGCAGACGAATAATGGGCAAGTCCCTTGATTTAAACAGACTGGAATTTAGACACTTCCTTTTTCAGTCTGTCAAGTGGGGGAATGGGCATAGTATTTGTTTTGACTATATATCTGGTAAGACTAGAGAGATTGGTTGCCATTCTTGCAATACAGTGGTAACAAGGCCAGGGTCTGTTATATACAGACCAGTTCTCAAGAAAACAGCCAGGTGAAATACTTACTGGGGTTTGCAAAGACAACCAGGGAATAGGAGAAACCAAATTGGCAAAATGTTGGCAATTGTTGAAGTTGGATAATAGGTTCATGAGACACGTTACACTCTTCTTTCTAGTTTTGTGTATGTTTGAAATCCATAATAGAAGTTAAAAAAAAAAAAAAAGACAGCTAGATGAACAAGTGCAAACTTAGCACTGTTCCTTGGAAAACACCTCAACACAAATGTTACTGAGTCAGTACTATTATCTAGGTTAGGTAGTATATTTAGGTAGTTAGGTAGTATATTTAGTCTAACCTATCCCTGACCTCTTCTGTTTGTGAGTAGCAGGATGCTAAATAACAAAAATTAGCACCCTGCAGAATTGTGTACCAGTGGCCCGGATATTGTAACATGCTGGCAATAAGCACCTATTGCCCTGAACCTGAGAAGGTAAGAAGTGGGGGTAGGTGAAGGAGAGACCAGAGCTCAACTAGGATCTTCTCCTTCTGGCATAAGGCCTTCGGGTACTGGGATATCTTAACGATATGGATGCTCGTTCATTCATTCCATTCATTCTTTCTCATTGCCAAATGTTTGCTGACTATCTGCTAGAGGCCAGGTAATTTGCTAGACATATAATAATAAGTAAAGTCTATGTTGAGGAAATTAAGCAGAGAAGAGAGTACCAGGAGTCAGAGTTTTAAATTTTAAATAGGGTGGGTAAGGAAGTTCTCACTGAAAAGGCAACATTTGAGCAAAAACTTGTAGGAAGTTAAGGAGTGAGTCAAGCATACATCTGGGGGAAATGTATTCCAGTCAAAAGGAATAGCAAGTGCAAAGGCCTCAGAGCAGGAGTATGCCTTCTATATTCTATATTTGAGGAACACAAAGACACTAGCCAGTATGGCTTCAGTAGAATAAAACAGGAAAAACAGAGCAGAAGATGGGGCAGGTGGGAGAGAATTGGTGGCAGGTCATGTTAGCATTTTGTTGTGCATTAAGAGAGAGGAGCCATTAGAGGGTTCTAACCAGTTAAGTGACATGATCTGACATTCAGGACCATCTGGCTGCTTTGTTCAGAATAACCTGTAGAAGGCGAGAGTGGAAGGAGGGAAACTGGTTAGGAGGCTAATATAAGAGTCCAGGCAGGGGATCCCTGGGTGGCGCAGAGGTTTAGTGCCTGCCTTTGGCCCAGGGCATGATCCTGGAGACCCGGGATCGAATCCCACGTCGGGCTCCCTGTGCATGGAGCCTGCTTCTCCCTCTGCCTATGTCTCTGCCTTTCTCTCTCTCTCTGTGTGTGACTATCATAAATAAATTAAAAAAAAAAAAAAAAAAAAGAGTCCAGGCAAGGGAACTTGATGCCTTGGACCTAAAGTTAAAGCAGTGGAAGAGTGAAAAGTGGTTGGATATTTTGAAAGAGGAGCCAACAAGATTTGCCAATGGATTAGAAAAGAGAAATTGACGATAGCTCCCTAATTTTTGGCCTGAGCACCCAAAGGATGGAGTTATAATTTACTGAAATAGGGGAGCCAAGAGGAGGGGGCAAGATGTGAGAAGGGGTAGATAAGGAATTCACTTGTGAATGTGTCAAGTTTCAGGTGTTTGGGGACTCGAGATGTTGCATAAGCAGCTGGATAGACAAGTCTGTTAGACATGCGTAAATTTCTGCTCTCCTGAGAACTGAAAGAACACTATTTCCTGAGCAAGAGACAAGGCAGTACAGTGGAAGAACACTGGCATTTCAGGTGTGAGGCCTGGCTCTGCCACCAGCTAGTTGGTGATCCTTTGGAACTCTTCCCACAGCTCTGGCCTCCAGAACTTCATCTGCAAAATGACTGCATTAGACTAGAAATGAGCGCTCTTCTCAGCCCACACTCATTGTGAGAGTCAGTGAATTAGGGCTCAGAGTAAACAAGATAACATCTGTGTATTTGAGAGCATTTTGAAAACTGCTGAGCCCTACACCAGGTAGCAGTGTTGGTCATAAGATTCCTTCCTTCATTCCTTAAAGTAATATCCAGTGAGTGCTCGACACAGGATACAGTGGTGGAGAAGATGCATCCATGCCCCCGGGTAACACTACAGACTAGTTTGTCTGGTGCAACTTCGCTGCTAAATGTGGAGGAAACAGGCCAGAGGCTGGTGGTCTGGTGTGACATTAGCCGGGGAAAGCCTGTGCTTTTGCAGGCTTTAAGCCTATGGCCTTAAGCTACGGACAAAACCGCAGACACCTCTTGATCTGGCAGCTCTCTGTCAAGGTAGAGAAACGTGTGTCAAGTGAGGGTCTCACAGATCCTAACCTGGGTCTGGGAAAAAAGTGAACATGGATGTCAGAGATGAGGCAAGATGATATTCCAAGTGAGGGAAAGTGGTCATTGTTCCTGGGGTGGTAGGACTCTGTTTCTTTGTTCCTTCATTCTTACACTCAACATATACTCCTCTGCTAGGATCTTCTCTTTAGGAGCTCATGGGTTTTTGTTTTGTTAACTATTTTATTTATTTGGGAGAGAGTGGCGCACAGGGAGAGCACAAGCTGGGGGAAGAGGAAGAAATAGACTCACCGCTGAGTGGAGAGCCCAACACGGAGCTCGATCCTAGGATCTGGACCTGGGCGGAAGGCAAACACTTAACCAACTGAGCCACCCAGACGCCCCAGAGCTCATTGTTCTATAGTAGTTTCAAATCCTGCCTCAGGAGTTTCAATTAGATCTAATTCACAGTAAGTGGAGTTGACTTAGGATTCAAATTTGAGCTAAAGAGCTTGATTAGCTATGTGATCTAATAATATTATTCATTTGGAATCTGTGGCCGCATTCTTCGTTAGGTGCTAATTACGCCAAAGTGCATGCTCTCCAGAAACTAAGTTATAAGCAGTGTAACAGAAAGTAGGAGTGTGTTATTTTCCCCCCAGAAGAGTCAGATTTAGGGAAGACACATACTGTGGCAGAGTAATTCCTTTGCTGCATCTAGAAGCAGTGGCTGTGCCTTGTTTATCCTTGTGTCATTCAGATGTCAATGTTTATATTATAAGGAGAGTCTCTGACCAACTAAATAAGAGTACAAGATATAGTCCATCTCCATTGACAGGTCACCCACAAAATTTGTTTAGAGTGGATATGTAATCATCTTTCTTTAATGGAATGGGGAAGTTTTGTCCTGGTGAATGAAACAAAACCACTGAGATAAAATCCAAGTGCAGCTGAAGCCATTGTCTTTATCCTATGGCCTTAAGCTACGGACAAAACCTCAGACACCTCTTGGCTCTGGCAGCTCTCTGTCAAGGTAAAGAAACGTGTGTCAACCTGAGGGTCTCACAGATCCTAAATGGTTGTCTCTGTTTTGCTGCTGCAGGGCCTATTTAAGCTCCTCACTTATAGCTCAGAATCAGAAAGATGTGGGCTGTTGGATGTGATGTACAAAGCCTCACAGCACATTAGAATGTCACCAGCTGGAAGTCAGAGCACTTCTTTTGGTACCTCTGGATTAACATTCGCCCTGAACTTGCCCTCAGGATATGGTTCATCTCTGAGAAGCCCAGATAGAACTTGCTAGCTTGGTACTTTTTCTCACTGTATTTGTTGGAAGCCCCTGCTGCTGTGGGATAGTTGATAAAGCATGACTCCCATGCACTTATGGTAAGAACCAAGGAAATGAGGGCTCTGTGAAATTGTAGAACTGGCCTGAGTCTTAGATGTGGAGGATATATCTGAAATCAGAGTTCTCTTTGAGGATATCATCCTCTCAACCTAGGAAGGAAGTACTGTCTGAGGCCACAGAAACAATGAGGGAGAAAACCCGTACCTAGCCACCACTTCAGCGGAACCCGCCCTTATGACCTGGCGAGGGCCATGTATGCTAGAGCCAGCATGTCCTCAGGTCCTGTGCAAATTTGCAGTTGCCTCATGTTCAGCTTGATCACTTTTCCATATGATCCATGAATTGTGAAGCTATGTTTTCAGGCTTGGTTTTCCTGCAAATCTATAACCTGGAATCTATGCTGTCAGTACTGAACTGAGCTATGCCTCATGAATGGAGAATCATAAATATTCCTGTAGCCAACCAAAAGTGCAAGGCATGCTTTCAGACTGTTTTTTATTCCTTCATTTGTACTTGTTTATTTTACATAGATAATCCATTCATGAGACCTAAGCTCAGTGAAAAGTCAACCTTGTATTGCTCTTCCCCCACTCAGTTACCCTTCTACAGGTGACCCTAGTTAGTAATTTCTTGACTGTCTTTCCTCAGATTTTTGGATACCAGTGATGTCATACAGAAGGCACTGTTTTATACCTTCCCATTTTTTTAAATTGAATATGTTTTGGTGATCTTTGCATGTCAATATGTAAACACCTTCCTCATTTACCTATGTCTGCATAGTATAAAAGTTCCATATTGAAAAAAATTGTTTTTAAAAATTAAAAATAAATTTAAAGTTCCATATTGAGAGACATTTATACTGCTTCTAATGTTTTCGCTATTACTACATATAGGGGTGCCATAACTAACCTGTGTCATTGTCCAGACATGCGTGTCTTCCTGCAGACCAGACATGAAATTGCTGGGTCAGATGGTACAT
The DNA here is from genome assembly GCF_048164855.1 of Canis lupus baileyi. NCBI lineage: Eukaryota > Metazoa > Chordata > Mammalia > Carnivora > Canidae > Canis > Canis lupus. The sequence goes on along the minus strand of NC_132844.1, from coordinate 68,144,212 downwards.
ACATTTGTACTTTTGATCAATACTGCCAAATTGTCCTACGTAGAGCTCATACCAATGTATACTCCCCACCGGCAGTAGAAGAGTCTGTGTGTTTCCCCCACAGCCTCATAGACATTGCTCTGAGTTAAAACTATACAGATCAACATAGGATATTGAGCAACGGGGCCCCACCTTGACACACTATTCTGCAGGACACACAAAACACAGCACAGCCCCACTTTGAGGAATACCACACTTAAAAACGTAGCCACCAGACTCTGGTGGTTAGAAGAAAGGAAAATCTTAGAGGAAGAAACTTCCTACCTCAGTTCTTAGACTGGCATGAATTAAAGGAGAAATAGATGTCTTTTTTTTTTTTTTTTTTAAGATTTTATTTATTCATGAGAAACACACAGAGAGAGGCAGAGACACAGGCAGAGGAAGAAGCAGGCCCCACATAGGGAGCCCAACGTGGGACTTGATCCTGGCACTCCAGGATCACACCCTGGACTGAAGGCAGGAGCTCAACTGCTGAGCCACCCAGGTGTCCCTAGACATCTTTTTCTGCAGGACTTGGGAGGGCTGTGGGGGAAATAAAGGGAGATCCTGTGAGGGAGGAGCTTGCAACCAAGCAAATGTGTTTAGTGTTCACTGGAGAAGTACCTCTCAGCTCCATGCTGGTTTCTTATCATTTCAGCAACTTTATCTTTTTTAAAGGTTATACCCCTTTTAGTGCAACTGTTCATTTCTTTTTGGCCTCTTTGGTTCTCACCTCACTTGAAGTTAAGGTGTCTGCAAGTTGAAACTGGATGAGTGTTCAACCTTATGTCCTGTTTCACTTAGTGTTCATTTGTTAACTTTCCTCCATTAATTCAGATGGTCCTCATGGTTCTTGTCCAAAAAGCTTAAACAAGCATCCTGTGCAGTAGCGTTTTTTTCTGTGCATTCTTTTTTGCGGAATGAATTATGAAGATGAGGTTCTTAGATCTGAGATCCTGAACCTTCCCCGGTGGGGTTAAGCATTGATGGTTTGTCCTCTGAAGAGCCTGGAGCAGTCTCTAGTGCCATCTGCAAGCCCATTTGTGCCTGCCTCCTGACCTTGCCGACATGGATGGACAATTTATTTCTTAGAGCATTTTAGGTTTATAGAGAAATTGAATATAAATGCAGAGAGTTCTGGGGGTGCCTGGGTGGCTCAGGTCATGATCCCAGGGTCCTGGGATTGAGCTCTGCATTGGGCTTCCTGCTCAGTGGGGAGTCAGCTTCTCCTTCAACTGCTGCCCCTCCCCACACTTTGCTCTTGCACGCACCTGTGCGTTCTCTCTCTCTCTCTCTCTCTCTCTCTCTCTCTCTCTCTCTCTCGTAAATAAATGAAATCTTTTAAAGAATGCAGAGGGACGCCTGGGTGGCTCAGCAGTTGAGCATCTGCCTTTGGATCAAGGTGTGATCCCGGTGTCCGGGATCGAGTCCCACATCAGGCTTCTTGTGGGCAGTCTGCTTCTCCCTCTGCCTATGTCTCTGCTTCTCTGTGTGTGTCTCTCTGATGAATAAATAAATAAAATTTTAAAAAATTTAAAAATGCAGAGAGTTGGGATCCCTGGGTGGCTCAGCAGTTAAGCGTCTGCCTTGGGCTCAGGGCGTGATCCTGGAGTCCTGGGATCAAACCCCACATCGGGCTCCCTGCATGGAGCCTGCTTTTCCCTCTGCCTGTGTCTCTGCCCCTCTCTCTCTCTCTCTCTCTCTCTCTCTCTCATGAATAAATAAAATCTTAAAAAAAATAAAGTCCAAATTAAAAAAAAATGCAGAGTTCCCATTCACCCCCTTCCCCACTCCAGTTCTGTTTTCCCTATTAGTAGCATCTTGCATTGGTGTATATTTGCTATAATTGGTGAATTAATATTGATGCATTATTATTAACCAAAGTTCATAGTTTACATTATGGTTCACTCTTTGTGCTGTATATTCTACAGGTTTTGACAAATACATAATGTCAGGTGTCCATTGACCATTACAGAACCATTTCACTGCCCTAAAAATGCTCTAGGCTCCATCTATGCATCCCTCCTCTCTTCCCACCCCCTCCCCCACCACACCCTTGGCAACCGCTGATTTTATTAGTGTCTCTAAAGTTTTCCCTTTTCAGAAGCTGTATAGTTGAAACCATACTGTATGTAGCCTTTTCAGATTGGCTTCTTTCACTTAGTAAAATGCATGTAAATTTCCTCCATGTCTTTTCTGTGTCTTAATAGTTCATTTCTTTTTATCACTGAATAATATTCCATTGTCTGGGTGTACCACAGTTTGTTTATTGGAGGACACCTTAGTTGCTTCGAGCTTTTGGCAATTATGAATAAAGCTGCTGTAAATATCCACGTGCAGTTTTTCTGTTGACATGAGTTTTCAACCCATTTAGGAGTAGGAACGCTGAATCATTTAGTAAGACTTTAATTTTGTAAGAAACTGCCAAACTGTCTTCCAGAGTACCATGTTGCATCCCCACCAACAATGAATGAAAGTTCCTGTTCCTCCACATCCTTGTCAGCATTGAGTGTTATTGCTGTTTGGATTTGGGCTATTGTGATTGGTGTGTAGTGGTATCTCATTGGCTGTAGGATGTTAATACTTTTACTTTGATTTATGGTAATGGAATAAGAATTATACCACTGTGATTGTTCGTTCTTGTACTTCAGTTACTAATGAGAGTGAGCCTTTTTTGCATTATTTATTTACTACTAGCATTTTCCTTGCATGAATTCATATTGTTATGTGTCCAGTGAGAATTTGATATTGTTCTTGGAAATTTAAATATGTATGTGTCTACGTGTGGTTTTTTTTCCACACCATTTTTTTTTATTGTGGTAAAATACACATAACTGTCTTCACCATTTTTAAGTGTATATTTAAATTGCATGTGTTTTTAATATCATGTCTTATATTTTCTTTAGTATTTCCCTTAATACTGATTTTTTTAAACCTGACTCTTCTTCTGACTTGATTTTCTTTTGCGTCAAAAGTGAAAAGTATCTTCTCTTCCTAGTTGAGATTTGACTATTGTTCCAAACTGATAGAATAAATTTAACCTTTTAGTCCCAGGGTGATGTTTTTAAATAACATGATGATCCTAAATAACTATGATGATCCAGTCCCTCCTGATGGCTGATGGCATGTTTCATTTTCAAATAACCCTTCCCAAGCCAGCAGTGACCCCAAGCTGAATTCCAGAAACAAAGTCAGATATAACTTGATAAAATCTGTATAAATGTGCATATTGTTATAAAACACACCCTTCCAAAATGACTTTATTCTGGACTTTTCTTTCCATGGACTAAATGTGGATTTGAAACAGCCATGATTCCATGTTGGGTGTTAAGGTGTTAAAGTTCACCTTAAATTTCAACTGAAAATTAGGTTTTTAAGTTACCTGTTTTAGTTTAAATGAATTCTGTTCTGCAGTAAAGGAGTCTGCATTTTCATTGCCCTTTTGGAATTAAAAATAATCCAGTTTGCCTAATTACTCTCTCTTCTGTGACTAATTCAAATCTATAAAATTGTAGTAGCCAAATAGGAACCATACTAAAAAGTGATTTGAGCTTTTAAAATCAGTGTGCATTTTGCAAAGAGATGTTTAGCTGATGTTTTAAATGTGTGTGTGCAAGTTTCTGTTATTAATTTCCTGTTTTCTCTTTAGTGTTTGGAAACCCACAGAACCAAGCCTGTTCCACTAGGGTTTTTGTGTGTGCATTGAAGTCATTTTCTATAATAACAAATACTGAATCATTTTAATACAGCTCTTGCAAATCTGGTTCTCATTTGTTTGCCCGTGACTCGCTCAGCCTCTGTCTCTCCCAACTTAATACAATTCTGTCCCCTCTGAGTTTTATTTCTAAATGAGGAATTTTCTGAGTGAAAGTCAAGTCTTGTGTACCCCCCTCCCCCGCAAAGTTAAACATTCTTCTCTTTCCAAGCAGATGTTTTGTTTTGTTTGGGGGTGGGGGGTTGTTTGTCTTTTGGCTGCTGAATACAGTTATCCTCTGGTCTGGCTGAAACAGAGCACAGAAAGCCTTGTTCCAAATGTCCAAGGAGTCTGGGTTTGCCAGAAAATGATGGAAGAGTGAACAGGTGCCTGTAGTCAAGGCGAAGCCTAGCTTGGGTATGGGTCAGATTAGACATGAACCTTGCCAAAGTAGAGAGACACAAATTTATGGCTGCCATTTAGTTTCTTGTCTTTCATTGTCTGTCTTTCTGCTTTGAGGAGACAATTGAAGCACTTCTTGTTTCATAGAAAGACCTAAGACCCGAAGTACCCAAAAAGCTTTTCTAAATGTTCTGTCTCCCTGATAAATTATAATTTAGGTTTTTACATTAGGAAACATTTATATATTATGAAGCCATAGGGCTCTTTTCTGCATCAGAGCCAACAATAGCTTAAGTTCATTTTAAAAAGCAACAAACAAGCTGGCTGCAAGCTCTGGAAGAGTCTGGAGTATGCCCTATTCTTCCCTACCCATGGTCATGGCTCTTATTCCTCCCCTCCCCTCCCCTCCCCTCCCACAACCCCCAGTCTGTCTCTCTCTTGTACCCGGCTTAGGTCACTGGGGAGCTGACAAACCTTATACCCTACAAGGAGAAAATAGAGTAGCTGCCCCTGCACCCCCTCCATCCTTTCTCAGAAGGCCACGGGAGTTATGAATCTGAAATGTCAAGTGCAGGCAGGAAATGTGAAGTCACAGCCATCCTGAGGCAGTGACAAGCCTCTCTTTGGCTCTGCCAGTATCACCATTATTAGTTTAGTACCAGCACAGAACGACTCAGAGTAAAGCATCCTTTCACAGAGGAAAGGAAGAAAAGTGGCAATTAGATACTTGTACATGCCTGGCAGCCACAAGACACTTCCGCACCCGAGGTCAGGCTCTGCTGGAAGGCAGCAGCAGAGATCGGGAAATGTTGGAGAGCCAGAGTGGACTATCTTAAATGTTTATATTACGGGCTTAAGGACAAAAATTGAATAGTTAGCCTGGACATGAGAACATGTAAAGGAGTGGAGATTTGTTTTCTTTAAGTCTAAGAAGCGTTATTTTGGAAAATGTTCCTCTTTCCATTGTGCTCAAGTCCTGGAGGACTGGGCTTAAGTTATCGTGGGTGAGATAAAAGTTAAACAATCAATAGTCAAGTGTTTTGAGTGCTGACACTGTGTCACAGTGGATTAGCATAAGGAAGAAATGCACCAGATATTGAAAGGTATGGACCTGGACCAGCTAGCCTGGCTTTGAATCCTTGCTTCACATTGACTAGCTGTGGGACCTTGGGATAATTACTCTGCCTCTAAGCCTCAGTCACCTCATCCATAAAGTGGGGATAATGTACCTATTTCTTCATAGGGTTATTTTTAAGATTAAAAGAGCTAATATAGGTAAAGTGCTTTGAACAATGGCTTGCACTCTTAAGGGCTGTATATATGATAAATATAATTAGCATGAGCAGTGCAAAGGATTTTAGGGTCATCTGGGGCAGCACTTCATTTTACAGATTGGGAGGCAGACACAGAAGATAGACTTGAGATCAGAAGCCATTTCTTTTAAGATTTTATTTACTTATGAGAGACACAGAGACACAGGAAGAGGGAGAAGCAGGCTCCTTGCAGGGAGCGTGATGCAGGACTTGATCCCAGGACTCCAGGATCACGCCCTGGGCCAAAGGCAGGCGCTAAACCACTGAGCCACCCAGGATTCCCGGAAGCCATTTCTGCAGACTTCTAATCCAGGGCTGTTTCCACTATTTGGCTACAGTTTAGAAATACCCATTGCTTCAAAAGCACTTCCCTTGGGTTCCTCTTCCATCTCATCCTCCTCAGAGCCAGTTTTTCTAGGGTACTTCTGTGTGCCAGCACTGTACCAAATGCTGACATATGTGACCTTACTTAATCCTTACAGCAACCTGTGGAGAGGGTGCTATTTGGGGGGAGCGGGTTAAGGATTTCTTTCTTTCATTCATTCATCCATCCATCCATCCATCCATCCATCCATCTGAAATAGAGGGCAAGTGAGAGAGAGGGAGAAGCAGGCTCTCCACTAAGCAGAGAGTCTGATGCGGGGCTTGATCCCAGGACCCTGGAATCATGGCCGGAGCTGAAATCAGACGCCAACCAACAAGCCACCCAGGTGCCCCAAAGGTGCTATTATTATCCCCCCCCCCCTTTTTTTTTACAAGTGGCACCTGAAGCTCAGAGAGGTTCAATTACTTGCCCAAGGGCACACAGCTTCAAAGAGGGAAAGCATGAGTTAAAGCCCAGGCTTTCTGACTCTAGAACCTGTGTTCTCAACCAAGCCACAGATTTTCCTTAGAAAGTCCCAACAGAGTACAGATGTACTAAGTTAAACCAGCTATTGCTGCAGCAGCCACAGGAGCCAGCCATAAAGATTTGAGGCCATTTTGTAATGGCTTTGGTTTCAGACTGAGGTCTCATGTGTGTCCTTATTCTGACTATGTTGTTAACAAAAACAGATCACCAAAAGAATTTCTCTCCCTGCTTAAAGTCAAGGGTCAGGGAGTAGACCAAAAGAGGCCAGGACCAGAGCTTGTGGTTATCAGGGCTCTGGACAATGTTGGGGTCACTGCCAGGATCTTAGTAGAATAGATAAGATGGGTCATGGGATCCCTGGGTGGCTCAGCGGTTGAGCGTCTGCCTTTGACTCAGGGCATGATTCCGGAGCCCTGCATCGGCTTCCCTTCATGGAGTCTGCTTCTCCCTCTGCCTGTGTCTCTGCCTCTCTCTGTGTTTCTCATGAATAAATGAATAAAATCTTTAAAAAAAAAAAAAAAAGATGGGTCAGATGTCAGTTCCCATCTAAACCAGTGGTTCTTTACCTTTAATCGCTGTAAGACACTCGTGACAATCTTAAACTCCCTTCTGTTCGGAAAAATGCATAAGCTTGCACACCAAGTAGTGTTTTCAGGTGGCTTCAGCTAAAACTCCCCAGCTAAAAACCTCTGTACTAGGCCACATAATAAAGTATTTAAGAGCATACTCTGGAGCCGGATGGCCTGGATTCAAATCCTTCTCTTCCCCTTAGCTGTGCAACCTTGAGCCAATTTACTTAGTGTCTCAGGCTTCAATTCCTTCAAGTATAAAATGAGGATAATAACAGTATTCAATTATAGGATCATTGTGAGGATTGAGTTACTATGTATAAAATGCGTACACATGATTAGCTTTACAGCACTGTTCACTATTAATGCTGGTAGTATCTTAGCCCATTCGGTAAATGTTTATGGACAGAATGAATGAATAATTCTGGTGGGAATGCCAAGTCTAAAGTAGAACATCCCAACCAGTGTGTCACAAGTGGGCTATAGTCCTGAAAAGATATTGACCTGCTCAGCCCCAGCTGGTTGCTCCTAGCTTCAAGCAGCAGCATCCACTGTGTACACACATCCTTCTCTCTGGGTGCCCTGACATGAAAACAGTTTGTGCAGCACTGATTGAGAAGATCAGTTGGCAGTTAGTGAGTACCAAGTAGGCAGTCCAGATCCCAAGTCCTGGGGAAGTCTGTGGTTGGGTGGCAGTGAGAATCTTAACTGCTAAACCTAGAGCAAGGGTTCACAAGTATGGGATGTGGCTCAAGCAGGCTGAACGCCAATGCAAGGGAAGTCCTGCCAGCAGGATGCTTCAGTACCTCCCTCCTTGCATGCAAGGACCCGATGATTCACTCCACGGGGATTTGTGGAGAGCCCACAGTGAACCAGAAACCAGGCTGGAGCCCAAAGTCTTGTGTGGATAACAGATATTAAAGAGGCAGTGATAAGTATTCTAGGAAGTAGGTGAGTCTAGGCTTGTGTGTTAGGAAGAGATAGTGCCAAATAGCCCCCAGCCATGCCTGCAAAGTGGTGTGCAAGGTGGCATCCAAGGGCCATAGGAAGCTTTTGAAGAGTTTTGGTCAAGGAAGTAGTGGATTTAGGTTTGTACTTTTTAATTTTTTTTCGAAGATTTTATTTGAGAGAGAGAGACCAAGCACAAGGAGGGGCAGAGGGAAAGGGAGAACCAAACTCCCTGCTGAATAGGGAACTTTGAGGCAGGGCTTGATCTCAGGACCCTATGATTCTGACCTAAGCAGAAGGCAGACAATTAACCTGCTAAGCCACTCAGGCACCCCTGTTCTTTTTAAAGTCATTCTGACACAATATTACAAAATGACTAGGAAACAGGCAAGAGTTTATTTGACATACATTAGGAGGCTCTTCTTACAGTAGTCAAGATGTGACTTGACAAGATGATACTCACCTGAAATAGGTACATAGACTTTTTGTTTGTTTGAAGATTTTGTTTTTTTGACAGAGCACAAGCAGGGGAAGCTGCAGGAGGAGAGGGAGAAGCAGGCTTCCTGCTTCCCCACTGAGCAGAGAGCCCGATATGGGGCTTGATCCCAGGACCCTAGGATCATGACCTGAGCCAAAGGCAGGCACTTAACTGACTGAGCCACTCAGATGCCCCCATTTAAGTTTTTATTGTTTTTAATTGAGGTAAAATTGACATACAACATTATATTTAAATTTTTTTATTTTTATTTTTTTTAAGATTTTATTTATTTATTCATGGGGGGCGGGCAGAGACAAAGGCAGAGGGAGAAGCAGGCTCCATGCAGGGAGCCTGACGTGGGACTTGAACCCAGGACTCCAGGATCAGGCCCTGGGCTGAAGGCAGGCGCTAAACCGCTGAGCCACCCAGGCGTCCCTATATTTAAATTTTAGATATATGACATAATGACAATATCTGTATGCATTGCAAAACAATCACCACAATTAGTTTAATACTATCACCATACATAATTATAGATTTTTTCTTATGTTGAGAACCTTTAAGATTTATTCTCTTAGCAACTACCAAATAATGTAATTCGTTATTATTAACTTTAATCACCATGCTGCATATTATATCCCCGTGACTTATTTTATAACAGCAAGTTTGTACCTTTTGACTCTTGATCCATCTTGCCTACCCCTAATCTCTACCTCTGGCAGCCACCAATCTGTTCTCTGTATTTGTGGGCTTGGGTGTTTTTTGTTTTTTGTTTTTATATTCCATTCATGAGTAAGATCATAGGGTATTTGTCTTCAACTTATTTCACTTAGCATAATACCGTCTAGGTCCATCCATTTTGGCACAGATGGCAAGATTTCCTTCTTTATGCCTAAATAATATCTTATTATATATATTATATATTATATATATGCACTACAGTTTCTTTATTCATTCATCCATCCATGGACACTTAAGTTGTTTCCATGTCTTGGCTATTGTAAATAATGCCGAATGCATGTATGCAAGTATTTTTATTTTCTTCGGACAAATACCCGGAAGTGGAACTGCTGGATCATAAGCTAGTCTTATTTTTAACTTTTGAGGAACCTCTATACTGTTTTCCAATTTACACCAATTTCCATTCCCACCAACAGTGCACAAGGGTCCCCTTTTCTCCACATCTTCCCAAGCCCTTGTTATTTTGCATCTTTTTGAAATAGCCATTCTAACAGGTGATACCTCATTGTGGCTTTGATTTGCATTTCTCTGGTGACTAGGGATCCTGAGCATTTTTTTGTGTACTTGTTGGCCATTTGGATGTCATCACGGGGAGACTGCCAATTCAAATCCTCTACCTGGTTTTTTAATTGGATTGTTTGGGGTTTTTTGCTATTAAGTTGTATGAGTTCTTCATATCTTTTGCATATTAACTCCTTATCAGATATATGATTTGTAGATATTTTCTCCCTTTCTGTAGCTAGCTTGCCTTTTCATTTTGTTGGTGGTTTCCTTTACCATGCAGGAACTCTGTAGTTTGATGTAGTCCCACTTGCTTATTTTCACTTTTGTTTCCTTGGCTTTTGGTGTCAAATCCAAAAGAAGTATAACCAAGACCATGTCAGGGAGCTTACCACCTATGTTTTCTTCTAGGAGTTTTAAGGTTTTTGGTCTTACATTCAAGCCTTTAATCCATTTTGAGTTAATTTTTGCCTATGGTGTCAGATAGTGGTGTTATCTCGACTTTTGAAGGAAAAGGAGGAATCAAGGGTGACTCCATCGATTCTGGGTGGCTGGAGATGCCAGCCCAGAGATGGGGGATACTAGAAGAAAAACAGTTCTGGGGAGTACATTGTGAGTTTTTTGGGGGACTCGTTCTGTTTGTGATACCTGTGGGGTGTTCACTGATGGTAGTCAACAAGGCCAGTGGATGGGTAGATCCAAGCATAGGAAAGCTGTCAGAATGTGCAGAGATGTGATATGTGCACCCCAGAACTGGCGGCAGTGGGGCTGGCAGCCTGCCTCGAACAGGGCTTCCTCCTAAAGAAAATGAGTTTAAAAATGGATTTTGATCAATGAATCTAACTTTATAACCAGTTTGGCTCGCATGATTCTGTTGTACACTCAACTTGTAGAATTCTTAAATAGGTATGTTTTGACCTTCTTCATAAAAGCTAACATATTTCTATACTTTGAAGAATTCATCTCTTTTTCTTCTCAGCTGGCCTCATTCACTCTTTCCTCATATGTCCTTGTAGCAAGAGGAAGCTGTGCAACTCATAATGTGACACTGTCCATTTTCTCAGACTTGTGACCCAGAAGGAAATCTCTGACCTCAGCTGTGGCTCTTGGTGCTGGCCAGAAGCCAACTTCATGTCTGAGTGTATGGGTAGCGGTTTGCCATGGAGAGCTTGGGGCTGCAAACGGTGACCCTCAGTGATGGGACAACAGCCTACGTCCAGCAAGCTGTCAAGGGTAAGTATTCCCAGGCACCCCAGAATCCCACCCTGTGCCCCAACCTCTGGAGAGGAGTGTCCCCTTCTAAGAGTCTCACCACCACTATGCCCTCCCACTTGCATACCACAGCTTGCTCTGCATGAGAATTTCTTGAGATCGTTGACAAACCCTTTAAGAGAAAATGCCATTCAAGGCAAGCCTGCCTAGAAAATCAGACTAGCCGAGCCATAGGAACCAAGACCTCTGAAAGGCAGAATTCCTTACATGGGGCAAGTGGTTCATAAATGTTTCTGGAAATGAATGAACACCGTGCTGGCTATATGACTTCCTGCTCTCCAGATAACTCCCTGTCCAGTTTCTTTCTTTTTTTTTTTTTAATTTTAAATTTTTTTTTTTTTTTTTTTTATGATAGTCACACAGAGAGAGAGAGAGGCAGAGACACAGACAGAGGGAGAAGCAGGCTCCATGCACTGGGAGCCCGACGTGGGATTCGATCCCGGGTCTCCAGGATCGCGCCCTGGGCCAAAGGCAGGCACCAAACCACTGCGCCACCCAGGGATCCCCCTGTCCAGTTTCTCAGTGCTTTCTAGAAACTCTCAAACAGGTTAAGCCATATACAGACACCCCAGCATAGGTCTCATGCCCTAGGCCCCACTAAGTTTGCCAGGAATAAACATTGAATTGCCAACAAAGAGTGAATAATTTTGTAGTACAAGTATGTCCCAAATACACCCTGGGATAGATAATGTATAAACATGGGATTAAATACTAAAAATAGTAAAATAATACTTCAGTACTAAGTACTGAAAAAGAATTTGCTGTTGATCTGAAATTTGAATTCACCTGATATTCATTTCTCAAGAAACTTAAAAAAAAAGAGAGAAAAGAAACTTAAAATCAGGGTGAGCGTGGAGTGTCACTAAAGGGGCAGAGCCTTCAGGCCAGGGACACTCACTGTTGTGACAGCCTCTTTCCTTACCAGCATTCTCAGGAGGGCCAGATAGCCTGCCTGCCCTCCCCGAACAGCACTGGGCAAACATCACCACGTTCCTGCTCTTTTATGTTGCCTTTTCTAGACTCTGTGAGCACCACCATCTGCGTGAATGCACGGTCATTGCAACATTGCTCGCCTTCATTTCAACACACTGTGGAAGTGTATTTCAGTTCCCAAGTGTACAGATAAATTGTTTGTTGATTTTATTTTAAATTGTCTGCTTCCTGATGACGACAAAGAGGCCCCTTAATCTCATCAGTAAGCTTGTTCTGTATGACAGTGTTAGGGGGTGGTTGCCTTCTGGAGAGGTTTTTTGTCAAGAGCTATCTATGATATGTGGGTCTGGTTGGCTTTGTTTTCTTGAGTGAGGAACTTCTCTGGGATACTTTTGAAGCCTGAAACCCTCAGTTTGCAGACTTCCCGTCACAGATCTTGCCCCTCAGCAGAATGAGACGGAAGAACTTAGGGAGTATGGAAATGACTGTGTCTGCTCCACAGACCCAGTTACTTCCCATGCCTCAGGCTTCTGCCATGAATTAGTGGTCAAGTGAACGAATAAAAAGCAAATGGTGGGATCCCTGGGTGGCTCAGTTTAGCACCTGCCTTGGGTTCAGGACGTGATCCTAGAGTTCCAGGGTCGAGTCCCACATCAGGCTCCCTGCATGGAGCCTGCTTCTCCCTCTGCCTATGTCTCTGCGTCTCTCTCTCTCTGTGTCTCTCATGAATAAAATAAAATTAAATTAAATTAAAACAAAACAAAACAAAATAAAATAAAATAAAATAAAATAGCAAATGGCCTCACTTGGTGGTTGAGAAAGCTACTCTTTTTTTCTTAGGTCTTTCCCTTTTATGTCTGGGTCTTTTTGCCTCCCCCACCTCCCCGTTTATATCTTTCTCTGGTCCCTGTTCTCTGGCTCCTCCACAGCACTGCAGCGTGTGCTTGGATGTGTACGCGCACAGACTCACACACAACAGATTTCACACTCCTGAGGGGAGAGCTGGCCTCCGGGAAGCGGGACTACACTGTTCTAAAAGGCATCTTTCTCACTGGTGAGCGCCTCTGAAGCTCTTGACCAGGGCACTGTCATTCTTGTCAGCAGGAAGCTCTTTCTGAGTCTAGCTTAGGCAGCAGGAAGCCCTAAAATTTTATGAGATTTGTCTCTAATTAGGGTAAGCATAAAAACGTGTTATTCAAACCCAACACTTCTGGAAGTGGAAGAGTGTGCTATGAATAAAAATGCACTGGGACTGTTCTGGGCAAACAGGAACATATTGGCCACCTCCCCATAGTAGAATATGAGGGCCCGGCCGTCAGTTGTCCTCCACCGCCTGGCCCTCCTCATTGTTGTCTCTGGTGTAAGGGGTGATTGTAGGTTGAAATCTTTTCTCAAATAACTCTTCTCTATCTTTTGTCTCATCCCTTGAAGCAATAGCCACAGTGCTGCCAGAAGCTCTGCTAGCACTCTTAGAACCCCAAGTGCAGTGCCCTTGCCATGACAGATAAAGGGTTAAATGCAGGGAAGCCCATGGCTTGCTGATGGGAGGGTGGTGAGGGGTCCCCCTCCCTCATCTAAATGCCTCTCTCCTACTTCTTACCTTTGTCTCTACCTTACCTGTCTTCAGCTGAGTTGTAGAACTGTGGGTTACTGACCCAAGAAGACTCCATGTGAAAGCGAGTTTGAGGATTCTTCTGAGGGGGAGATAGCAGGGTTAGGCCAGAAGCAGCTGCCTGGTCTTTTTCCTACATCATAAGAACTCAAATTCCTAAATCCTGAAACTTGTTTTTTTTTTTTGTTTTTTTTTTTTTTAATTTTTTTTTATTTATTTATGATAGTCACACACAGAGAGAGAGAGGCAGAGACACAGGCAGAGGGAGAAGCAGGCTCCATGCACCGGAAGCCCGACGTGGGATTCGATCCAGGGTCTCCAGGATCGCGCCCTGGGCCAAAGGCAGGCGCCAAACCGCTGCGCCACCCAGGGATCCCCTAAATCCTGAAACTTGTAAAGAAACAAGTAAGCAGGGGATCCCTGGGTGGGCTCAGCAGTTTGGCGCCTGCCTTGGCCCAGGGCATGATCCTGAAATCCCGGGATCCAGTCCCACGTTGGGCTCCCTGCATGGAGCCTGCTTCTCCCTCTGCCTGTGTCTCTGCCTCTGTGTGTGTGTGTGTCTCTCATGAATAAGTAAATAAAATCTTAAAAAAAAAAAAACGAGTAAGCAAACCACTTGTCAAGAACGCTTCTCTCTCCCTTCTTACTTTTCTCTCTTTTCCCCTCATCCCCTGGGAAACTCACTGGATATGAAACGAGGCCTGTCTAATCCTAATTCTAAACCGAAGAGCCCATTGCTGTTAGAAGTGCTCACAGTAAGCCTCTCTCCTTGTGTCCCGAAACCAACCTCCCCACCCCCCCACCATCTCTAAAAATAAATAAATAAATGCAATCTTTAAAAAAAGTACTTTCCAGTAAAGATCTGAGGTAAAGGAAGGTTAATAATCTCAGGAACGCTGGACTCTTGTTCCGTTTTATACTGCTTGCTTATTGCCTTACGTGAGTCATTTTTTAATTAGAAAATTGAAATAAAAATGTCAGAGATGAATGAAGGAGATATTCCCCATGGTGGCAGTGAAACAAGAACTAGAGGACACCCAGTAGCCCTGCAGTTGTGTTCACATTTGCTCCCTGTAGCTTTATTTTCTGATTATTCTAAAATGCAGATCAGGTTTATGATAATAAAAGCTAAGGCGGGGCAGTCCAGGTGGCTCAGCGGTTTAGCGCCACCTTCAGTCCAGGGCCTGATCCTGGAGACCCGGGATCGAGTTCCACGTCCAGCTCCCTGCACGGAACCTGCTTCTCCCTCTGCCTGTCTCTCTCTCTCTCTCTCTCTCTCTCTCTCTCTCTCTCTCTCTCTCTATCTCCCCCCCCCCGTGTCTCTCATGAATAAATAAAATCTAAATAAATAAATAAATAAATAAATAAAAGCTAAGGCTTGGGACCCCTGGGTGGCTCAGTCGGTGAAGCAGCTCCTGCCTTTGGCTCAGGTCATGATCCCAGGGTCCTGGGATGGAGCCCTCCGTAGGGCTCCCTGCTTAGTGGGGAGCCTGCTTCTCCCTCTGCCTGCCACTCTCCCTACTTGTTCTCTCTGGCAAATAAATAAAATCTTAAAAAAAAAAAAAAAAAACTAAGGCTTGGGGTGTCTGGGTGGCACAGTCGTTTGCACATCTGACTCTTGATTTCAGATCAGGTCGTGATCTCAGGAATGTGAGATCAAGCCCCACTTTGGGCTCTGCCCTCAGCATAGAAGGCTGCTAAAGTTTCTCTCTCTCTCTGTTCTTCTCTGCTGCTCTCACTCTCAAATTAAAAAAAAAAAAAAGCAGCAGCAGCTAAGGCTTATTGAAGGCTGACCATCAACACTCCTGGCTTTGTCTTATATTCATTAATTCATTTAACCCTCACAGCAACCCAGTAGAAGACACAGTTTTTAATCTTCTTTTTAAAAGGAGGAAACTGAAGTACAGGGAGGTTAAATAAACTGTCTGAGGACACACAACTCGTAAGAGGTAGAGCAGAAATTCAAACCCAGGATGCCTGGACAGCTCCAGAGCCACTTGCTTTTAACCATTAAGCTATAGTACTTTATTAGAAAGTCTCGTTCTGGGCATACTGCCACAGTGGGAGACAAGGAATGTATTTTGATTTGTTAGTGTGAGTGCTGAATTTTGAGCCACCGAGGTCTTTCCAGGTTTCAGGGCGTTCTTTGTTCTCTGTTTAGATCAGTCTTGGCAGCCTGCTATTAAGCTGGAAGTCCTCACTTCATGGGGCATGGACAGAATAATAAATGAAGTTTCTACTTCTTGAGTAGAGGAAGGGAATCTGGTAGGAGCTGTAGGGCTCCTCCTGGTGGGATGTCTTTCTACCCACCAGTACCTCTGTGGCCCAGACCCAGGGAGGCAAGGAGCAGGAGGCATAGGGCATGTCACCTGTGCTTAGACATGCAAACTATGCCTCAAACAGGCCTCTTTGGGAAGTAGGCAGGTGTTCCTCAGCCATCTTCAGGGCCTGACCTACTTGTCTCCATTTCTACCTTTACAGGAGAGAAGTTGCTTGAAGGGCAAGTGATCCAGCTTGAGGATGGGACCACTGCATACATTCACCAAGTGATGGTGCAGAAAGGTGAGAGCACCCCAAGACACCCCAACCTCATGGAGAGAGGCCAGGCAGCCCCCACTGAGGGAGGTGTGGGATGGCATCGAGCTCCAGAGGAAGACAAGTATTGCTCTCCTTTCAGAACCTCTCTCCTTTGAGGATGGACAGCCTGTACAGCTGGAAGATGGCAGCATGGCCTACATACACCGAACACCCAAAGGTGGGGTCATAGTCATCACAACTGGTGGGACAGAAGGGAGGCTGAATGGGCAGAGGTTGGGGCATAGCTTTGGGAGCTGTAGTGCCCAAGTTCAGCTGGATTAGCAGTCTCACCTCCTTTCCCTGGTGCCGAACACAGGAGTGGCAATTTCTGCCTCTGGGAAACCGAGCTGTGGGAGTCAGTAGCATGGGCCTCAATGGTGGCTTTCTCTCTAACATAGCTGCAAAATCTTAGGGCTTTAAATAGGACCTGAGGACATCATCCAAGACCAGGAGTAAAAACTTATTAACATTTAAGACTGAAGTCTCTAAGTAGTGAGGAATAACGATTTATTCCTTTTACAAGGAGTTTCTTGAGCAACTATTGTATGCCAGGCATTGTGCTAGATGTGGAGTGTGCAAGAGATGACAAAGGCAGACACAGTCCCTGCCCTTCTAGAGACCAGTGGGGAAAACAGAAGTGAGAAGAACTATAACCAATGAACTGATCATCACAAGCCCTCCAGCTCAGGGAGGGCTTCCCTGATAAAGTGACGCTTGGGCTGAGAGCGAAAGTGTAGACTTCACTAGAGGAAGAGGTACAACAGGAGGGAATGACATGGGAGGCTCAGAGATGGTAGAAGGAACTACCAGGAGCCAGAAGGAGTGGGGCAGGATAGGTAAGATGAGAGAGGCAAGGCCAGAGCACTGAGGCTTGAGAGTTAAGAGAAAGGTTTTATTGGTGGTCTTTATCCTGAGACTAGTGGGAAGTAGTTGAACCATCAGGTAACATGATCTCCTATGTGTCCTGCAAAGATCCCTCTGGATGCTGCGCTGCCTGGTAGGAATTAGAGGGCCAGTTAAGAGGTTCTTGTATGATCATCTAGGCCATGATCATGATGGGTCCCCTCAGTTCCTCATGGACCTTGTGACTTCCCAGTCAGTGCTTCATAGGAGGCCTTGTCCTCAGGAGAGGTGGCCCCAGAAGAAGGACCAGCCAGAGTGAATCACCAAGGCGAGGGACCAGGAGACCTTAAAACCTTCCTTGGTATATGTACCTCTTCTTACCTTAAAGCAGGGTAGGAAGGTATAAGATACCTTATATCTCTTGCCCTTGTGTGGCATCTGGGCTAACATGTGTTCCCTGCAGAGGGTTATGACCCCAGTGCCCTGGAAGCTGTCCAGCTGGAAGATGGCTCCACTGCCTACATTCACCACCCCGTGGCTGTGCCGTCAGACAGCGCCATCCTGGCTGTGCAGACAGAGGTGGGCTTGGAGGACCTGGCTGCAGAGGATGATGAGGGCTTCACTGCAGACACGGTAGTGGCTCTGGAGCAGTATGCCAGCAAGGTGAGCTCACAGAGCTTGACACTGCCCATTAGCTCCCTTGGCCCAAACTGCCACACTAGGGGACAAGGGCAGTTCCATGCTTGGGCATGGCCTGAGCTACTCCCCTCGCCGCTCTGCCCTGGCTCCCTCAACTCATTTCTCGTGTCACTGTCCAGGGCATACATGGCAGCGTGGCTGGGGCCACTGACAGTTATTGACACTCTCCCTAGTTTAGGCCGTCTCTGCAGAGGAAAGGCGGCTGCAAGAAATGGTGACATCTGTACCATGGCTATTGAGACGCAGCTTCACTTTTGCTGTTGTAATAATCCTCTGTGCTATCTGAGAAAGCCCTTGCCAGTGACTTTTATTTTCACAGGCCAGAGGTCAGATGGTCTCATCTTTATTTCTTCTCTGCAACTCATTTAGTCATTTAGGAAAATAACCTCAGTAAGCAATGACCAGGGCAGATGCAGCAGAGCAGCTGAGATTCTTGGAACACAGGGCCTTCACAGTAGCTCAGCTGCAAGGGAGAAGGATCTTGGCTCTCCTAGCATCAGTCACTCTGGCAAAGCTGCGGTCCCACCCACAGGGAAGTGGGCACTAATCTGTGAGGGTGCCAGACCAGGGTGCACCCCCCTCGGGTGAACTGCAGACCTTCAGGGTGGACATGGCAAGGCTCCCGAGGGCACTAATGTTACCCAAAGATAGGGGGCTGGGAAAGTTTTTTTAATAATAAGACTATGTGGGGGCAGCCCCGGTGGCACAGCGGTTTAGCACCACCTGAAGCCCGGGGTGTGATCCTGGAGATCCGGGATCGAGTCCCACGTTGGGCTTTCTGCATGGAGCCTGCTTCTCCCTCTGCCTGTGTCTCTGCCTCTCTCTCGCTCTCTCTGAATAAATAAATAAATAAATAAATCTTAAAAAAAAAAAAAAAAACAATTAGACTATGTGGCAGTATCAGAGAAGAGGAAATTCTCATGTCTTTCCAAAATGAAGCCCAAAACTTGCTACCAGACCACTTGGGGCTATGCCCACTCCCACTGCCATTTCCTGCGGTTTATTGTAGAAGCCAGATTTGAGATTTGCTGCTGTTAGGATGACAACTGGGCTCTGAATCATGATCCCTGAGACCCGTGCTGGCTCTGCCTCTACCTAGTCTGACGAGTGAGTCATTCTGCTCACAGACTTAGCTCACTCCTCTGAAAGGATGAGAACGGGACTAGATGACCTTAGAGGCCACTTTCAACTGTGAAGTTCCTTGATTCCCTCAAGAGCCAGTGAGGCAGGGGAATAAAATGTGAACACCTGGGTAGGTTAGCCCACCAAGCAGGCCTGGCCACCTGTGACAGTCCCCCTGCCATTCACCAGCGGTTTAAGTGTCTGTGAAATTTTGTCAGCTGCTTGACCCCCTGACCTGGAGCTGACAAGACAGACCTTGCTGTGAATTTGGCCTCACCGGTTCGTCTTCTACTCCCCAGGACTCCCAGAGTTCTATTTCAGGAGCTCATGAGAAGGCCAAAGTGTCCCAGAAACAAAGACTAAGGGCAGTCCCAACAGATCCCTGCTCAGGAAAGCAGAAGAGCAGCAGGGCTCCCTGAAGCCCGCAGCAGGTGTGAAGCGGGTGGCTCCAGCAGTGTCCCCAAGAGAAATGATGGGGGGGCCTGTCAATCAGCTGGGTGCTGTGGTTAGAGCTGAAACTTCTGATGCAGACCTGTAGGCCCCTGCCCTGGGTGCTTCTGCAGTTCGTTGCTTGTGGCCACCTCATCCGGTGAACCCAGGTGAGCTTCTCCCCATGGCATGTCCGTTGTTAGTGGCCCTTCTGAGCACAGGTTTCCTAAAGGGAGGGAGGGGTCTCCTACCATCAGAAGATACGTGTCCAGAGCTGTGGCCTTCTAGGTACATATGGTCAAAAGTGGGGGTTGCTGGGGCACCTGGCTGGCTCAGTGGAGCATATGATGATCTTGGGGGTTGTGGGTTTGAGCCCCACATTGGGTGTAGAGATTACTTAAAAATAAAATCTTAAGGGGCTCCTGGATGGCACGGTTGATTGAGTGTTCGACTCTCAGCTCAGGTTTCAGCTCAGGTCATGATCTCAGCATCCTGGGATCAAGCCCCACGTTAGGCTCTACGCTCAGCACAGAATCTGCTTGAGATTGTTTCTCCCTCTGCTCCCCTCCCCCATACTCACTGGCTCATACACACATATGTACTCTGTCTCTCTCATAAATAAATAAATCTTTTTTTTAAAAAGGAAAAAGCCATGGTTGGGCGGCTGCCTTCGACTCAGGTCATAATCCTGGAATCCGGGATTGAGACCCGCATTGGGCTCCCTGCAAGGAGCCTGCTTCTCCCTCTGCCTCTGTCTCTACCTCTCTCTATCTGTGTCTCTCATGAATAAGTAAATAAATCTTTTAAAAAATGTTTTAGGGACGCCTGGGTGGCTCAGCGGTTGAGTGTCTATCTTTGGCCCAGGGCATGACCCTGAAGTCCCAGGATCCCTGCATGAAGCCTGCTTCTCTCTCTGCCTGTATCTCTGCCTCTCTCTGTGTGTCTCTCATGAATAAATAAATAAAACCTAAAAAGAGAAAAAAAAGTTTAAAAATTTTTTAAATAAATTAATTAATTAATTAAAAAGTCTTTAAAAAAGTGGATGTTGCTAGCTGTCAACCTAGCTCAGGGGTGGCCTGAATGGCTACCTTTCCTAGATGTCTGGGAGATGCCATTTCTTCCATCACTGTCACAGGCTCTGTGACATCGAGTCCTGCCTCTATCCATGAGAGACAGGTGGAGACACCACAAGTCACCCCCGTTTCTTCTGTAGAGTGTTTCAGTGCCTGTTTCCTGTGTGTATGGGTCTGTCACTCCTAGTTGCCCTTCCCCCGCCCTCCCAGCAGGTTTAGCCCTGTGTGTTGGGTCCTAAGCTGCCAGCAAGGCCCTATATCCCACCTCATCCCGCTCATCATTGAAGAGGATATAAATAGGAACCTCAAGATTTTTTTCCCTCAGGTCCTGCATGACAGCCAGGCTCCCCATAACGGCAAAGGACAGCAAGTTGGGGACAGAGCATTCCGCTGTGGCTACAAAGGGTGTGGGCGTCTCTACACGACTGCTCATCACTTAAAGGTAAGGTCATCACGCACACCTCTCAGATGTCTTCCCTACCAGGGGGAAACTTCCTGCTTTGACCAGAACCAGTCCCTTCCCTCAAGTTTGAACTCATTGCCTACTGAAAGGAAGAGATGAGTGTACAGAAATGGCAGCCCAGGGTCCTGTAACACACATGAAGAGTACAGGAAGGAAGAGAATAATCAGGGAGGGCACTCTGGAAGAAGTGGCAGAAGAGGAAGAATAAAGGAGGTGGCCAGTACTGATACTTTGAGCCCTCAAGAGAACCAAAGAGCCCCTTCATACCCTGGTTCCTGAGTCCCCTGGTTGCTTGTCCTCACAGGTGCATGAAAGAGCTCATACAGGTGACCGTCCATACAGGTGTGATTTCCCCAGCTGCGGAAAGGCCTTTGCCACAGGTAATCTACCTGGAAGAAGACTAAAGGTGGACTGCTTCCAGTTGAGGGCAGAAAGTTCTAGGTTCACTTGGGAATTTCCTGCCTTCCCAGAGAAACTGCTGCCCCAGCACTCTGACTCGCAGGGCTCTGTCTCTGGGAGGAAACCATGTTACAGAAGTGAGGGGGAGCATCATCCAGGCCAGCGAAAGGAGCCGGGGGCTTGGTAGAGAGGGTTCCTGCATCGGCTGTGGGGTATCTAGGCCATTGCATCTCTCTGAGCTTCCTTACCCCTCTGAAACATTTAGCCCCAGCCCAGGCTTATGCTCTGGAAGGACACCGGCTGCCCCTGGAGGGGGAATGGGAGCAGCGTGGGCTTTTCTACCCCTCTTATCTGCCCAGGCTGGGGAGGGGTAGAAGCAGACACAGGCTTCTTGTGCCTGAGGAGGTGTGGAGTCTCACAGAGCACACCTGAACATGGCGAGCCTCTGAATTAGGATGATGAAGCAGTGGTGGTGAGGCCCTCCAGAGTGCCCTTCTCAGCCCTCCCTCCCACACACTGATAGGATATGGGCTGAAGAGCCATGTGCGCACCCACACTGGTGAAAAGCCATATAAGTGCCCAGAGGAACTGTGCAGCAAGGCCTTCAAGACCTCAGGAGACCTACAGAAGCACGTACGGACCCACACCGGTAGGTTGGGCCCTGCCCTGTTCACGCTTGGACCTGGAGTCCTAACCCTGGCATGACCCCTGCTTCCTGAGCCAGCCCACCCCACACACCCCATCTCCACAGGTGAACGCCCATTCCGGTGCCCCTTCGAGGGCTGTGGCCGCTCCTTCACCACCTCTAACATCCGCAAGGTACATGTGCGCACCCACACAGGCGAGCGGCCCTACACCTGCCCTGAGCCCCACTGCGGCCGCGGCTTCACCAGTGCCACCAACTACAAGAATCACGTGCGCATCCACACAGGTGGGCCAGCTGGCATGCAAGAAGCACCCTTTCTGAGGCCCCACTCCTCTCGACTGTAATCCTCTGACCTGAGACGCATTCTTGACTCTGAGCCCCAAGCCCTTCTTCCAGCCAGTCCAGGCTGGCCTGTGGGCGGGAAGAGGAGGCTTTGTGCTTTTCTGGCCAGATCTCCAGAACCATCTCACTTGCAGTGAGCGATTCCTTCCCTCCCAGTTAGGTCCCGTCTGACAGGTCCTGCTGTCCCTCTCAAGCTCCCTGCCACCTTCCTACAGCCACCCTGGATACTCCCCTTCTAGCTGAGCTCCCCGGAAAAGGCCAGGGTCAGGGCTGATGGGGGAAAAAGAGTGAAATGTCGCCCTTAGCTCCTCGCCTCCTCCACTGCCCATATGACTCCTGTGTGTCCTCCCTCCCCGGTGTCTGTCCCTCGTCCAGCCTTCTGTGTCCTCTCTCAGCCGTATGTGTCCCCTCACTCCCCCGTCACCCCTGCGACATCAGTCATCCCTCTCTGTCTCCTGCCTCTTCTGTTTACGACCTTCAACTTTACAAGCCCCTACCCCCGCACCCCCTCTCCCTCCACCTGTCCCTTCACTAGCCCCAGCATTACTTCTGGGCTCAGTGGTCCCACACGCCTGTCCCCTCTGTGTTCTGCTGGACATCGCCCCCAGCTGTGTCTATTCAGAGTCCCAGTCTCTCTCCGTCCCCACCAACTAACCCCGTCTCCCACACCCACACCCCCACCCCCTAGTTTTCCCCTTGCCAGCCCCAGTTCCCACCCCCCTCACAGCCCAGTGTCCCCAGGGGAGAAGCCATACGTTTGCACGGTCCCAGGCTGCGGGAAGCGCTTCACCGAGTACTCAAGCCTATACAAGCACCATGTGGTACACACGCACTGCAAGCCTTACACCTGCAGTACGTGCGGCAAGACCTACCGGCAGACTTCCACCCTGGCCATGCACAAGCGCAGTGCCCACGGCGAGCTGGAGGCCACGGAGGAGAGTGAGCAGGCCCTGTACGAGCAACAACAGCTAGACGGTGAGGGCTACGGGCAGGAGGCGAGAGCGGGGGCAGGCCTGGCCTCCCCATGGCCTGGCAGGTGGCGGGTGTCAGCTTGGGCTCTCCTCCCCCAGCTGCCTGCGCCACAGAGGAGAGCCCGCCACCCAAACGCCCCCGCATTACCTACCTCTCAGAGGTGAAAGAGGAGGGCTGTGACGTCCCAGCCCAAGTGGCCATGGTGACAGAAGAGGATGGGGCCCCCCAGGTGGCTCTGATCACTCAGGACGGTGCCCAGCAGGTACGGGCCCTGGGGAAGGGGTGGGGGCTACTCCAGCTGGGACCTTCTCGCTCTCACCAGGTATGGGCCCTGGGAGAGGGGTGGGAGGGCCTCTCTGGCTGAGACCTTCTCTCACTCTCTGGGGAGCCCAGAAGATCTGATGGCCCCACCTCTACCCGAGTTCTCTTTTTAGCCTCTACTCAAGTTCTCTTTTTAGCCTTTTTAGTGGACCTCAGTGGAGGCTGAGGGTACCGAGTCTTGTAAGCCAGCCCCTCCTCCTCATGCTTCCACCTCAGCCTCTGGAACTTCTAGAGCACAGTTAACAGCTTCCCTTTTTACGTGGAGGCTGACAGGTCCTGGTTATGTGAGTGAGACACACTTCGGTGTCCTTCTCAAGAAAGGCATGTTGCTGTGGGGCCCAGAGCATTTTGTGGGTTCTGGAGGCCTGGGCTTTCTAGTCAGCAGTATAGTAGGACCTTTGTCAGCACCCTCACTGTCAAGTGCACCTCTGTCTCATGGAGTTGACATGAGGAAGAAATTGTCTTGAAACCCTGAACTGCGTGGAACAGAGCCCCGATGCAAAGTGGTGCTAAAGAGAAGCGGTCAACAGAATTCTTCTAGTGTCTCCTTTTGGCAATTTAGGACTTGTTTTACTAGCTTGTCCCTGTCCCCCTCTACCTCTGTGATATGAAGCTAATCTTCTAGATTATCAAGAAGCTAACGTTGTCTGGAAGACCAGATACATCCACCCAGGGGCTTTCAGACAACCGTCCAACCATACTCCCTGCTCATCTTCCTTTCTATTTGCAGGTCAGTCTGTCCCCGGAAGACCTGCAGGCCCTGGGGAGTGCTATCACCATGGTGACCCAGCACAGCAGCACCACCCTCACCATACCCAGTGAGGACGATGACCTTGCCACATCTGGCACACATACAGTCACCATGGTCAGCGCTGATGGCACCCAGACGCAGCCCGTATGACCAGGCGGTTTGCTTGGGGTTTCTTGTTCTCTCATCCTTCCTTTTTGTGGGGTGGGCATTAAAGCAGACTGACCTCATCAGGCCACCTTACGAGGACCAAGATTCCCCCCACAAAAAAAGGGTCTTTCTTCCCCATGGCTCCTCTGGGCCATCAGCAATTCTCGTCTTGAAAAGTATTTCACTGGGGAGGTCAAGAGGCAGTTTCTAAAATCTTGATCTACCTCTAATTTACTTTGCTTCCATAGGCAAGTCATTTTTCCACGGACTTCAGTCCATTTTCAAAGGAGGTTATCTTTGGGCCTTTGACAGCTTTGACCTCCTATGAATCAAAATCCCTAAATTAAGTTGGCTCTCAGAGAAAAATACCACCTCACAAAGCTCTGAGCCCCATGCTAATTAATCTGACCTATAATGGTTTTATTCATCCCAGCCACCTTGCTTTGAAGGGATTTTTTTTTTTTAAGATTTTATTCATTTATTCATGAGAGACACAGAGAAGCAGGCTCCATGCAGGGACCCCGATGTGGGACTGGATGCCAGATCCTGGGATCATGCCCTGAGCCAAAGGCAGGCGCTCAACCGCTGAGCCACCCAGGCGGCCTGCTTTGAAGGGATTTTTATGTGGATTGAGGGCAGGGAGGGTAACATAGGTGGGTCGGAAAATCTCATTTTCTTCTATATTTCAGGTTACAATCATTACCTCTGGGGCTGTGGTGGCCGACGACTCAAGTGTAGCATCTCTTCATCACCAACAAGTGGCACTGTTGGCCACAGCCAATGGAACGCACATTGCGGTGCAGGTGGGTAGAGGTCCCAGAGCCTGAAAAAGGAAGGAATAAGCAGAGGAGAGGAATGAGACAGAGATCTTGAAGAGAAGGGCATTTGGCTTGGAAAAGCTCATTTCAGAAGACAAATCCCTTTCTGCCTACATCCACACAGCTGTCTCAGGCTTTTTCTTGACTGAAGCAGAGCACTGAAGCCCCTTCCGGCCTTCAGACTAATTTCGATGGCAGCATACCTGGTGGTCTAAACCCTTTGTCTCTTTGTGTCTCCATTTCTTCATTAGAAAAATAAGTGGGCCCCTCCTCTAGCCAGTCATCCCTTTCTGTGAACAAGCCCCTCTCACTGATCCTGGCCCATTCTTTGGCTCCCTGAGCACACCTTGCCTACCAGGACTCTATCGCCAAGCTTGCTGTTAACTTGGGGAGGGGGGCACACTAAGTGCTCAGTATGTGGCACTGGGCCAATGGAAGGATTCAGAAAAGTAGGCTACTTACTTACTAGCACTGAAATCTGGTGGGGAGTGTCTCACTCTCCTTCCTTCTCACCCTCTTCTCTGCAGCTGGAGGAGCAGCAGACCTTAGAGGAGGCCATCAGCGTGGCCACTGCTGCCATGCAGCAAGGGGCTGTGACCCTGGAGGCTACAGAGTCAGGGAATGGCTGCTGAGTTTCAGGGGGCTGAGTCCACACCGTTTCAGACGAGATGCCGTGCCACAAAGGCATCCCTGCCTCCAGGGGCCCGGACTGTGGCTGACACTTGGAAGGTGGCCATAGAGGTCTCCAGGCAAGACGGCAGCAGGAAAACAGTCTAACTGGAACGGACAGGGGCCCTGCTCAAGAGGAGGGCTGCACGGCTGGAGTCAGGGGAGTGTGTCATCCTCAGGAACAAAAGAGGACAAGCTGATCACCAGGCTGCACTGGAGTGTCCTCAGAGTCAGCGGGGTACCCACTCTTCTCCCTCCAGAGAACACCCTTCTCTCAATCCACTCCCTTTCTCAGGTGGCGATGGAGATTGCTCTGGGGACTTGTCCTCTGTTCTAACTGGTCCCTGCCCACCAGGGGAAGGGGCCCACCGCTCTTCAGCCCAGTAGGAGCCAAGCAGGCCCAGCCCTGCTCCTCCCAGCAATAACCACCTCCCTGGAAGCCTGCCAAGATACCTGACCACTTGGCAACAGAGCTTCCTGCCACCGTAGTCAGAATCACTCAGGGGCCTGTGGCTGGAGAAAAGGTGCCCAGCCCCACCCACCCCCAGCTGCCCCCTATCCTCTCTGTGGCAGAGAGGCAGGGAATGGCCTTGTACATACTGGGGATTGGGTTTAATTTGTTGTTGTTTTTTTAATTCCATTTTGATAATTTTTTTTTCCTGCTCTGGTTGGTGGTGGCAAATGGGTGAATGAGTATTTAATAAAAGTTCCAAGTTTCCACCTGGGTCCCTCCCTCCTTTCTTCTTTGGGCCCTGATGCCAAGATGGTCAAATCAGGCTCTTAGCCCTGTCTGTATCCCTGACACAACTCCTCTGAGTCTCAGTGCCAGACTGATGGAACTAGCCTACCAGGGACACGGAGGGAAGAAGCCCAGGTATAAGAAAAGCCCTGAGTAGCAGCCAGTGGCTTCCTGCCCACACCTGAGCAGGTGGACTCCAGGGTGGCCAGACGGGACCAGTGTGACCACTGCTGTCAGGCTCTGCTTGGATCTCAGGCATCAGGATGGTTGGACTGGAGGAATTCTGTTTTTTTCCCACCTTACTGGTGTGATATAGAGCCCTTCCATGCCCAGCCACACGGTCACCTACTCCAAGTGGGCAAAGCCCCATGGTGGAGTGGAGGTAGGTGCCTTTGCCAAGGTTAGCAAGGGTCTCTGATTGATTCTGCTGCTCCGAGACCGAAGTCCCAGCTCTGGGGATGCCCACCTAGGTGTCTGGGACCATGCTGTGGAATCCCAAAGCCACGATGGGACCGTAGTGGAAAGTGTGTGGGAGGACCAGCCCAGCCCTGGTGGGAAGGGAGGGACACGGGAAGGGACCTGAAGGGAAGAACTCTGGGTTTACCTCTGACATGGGAGCACTGCAGGGGTTGGAGGGGCCTCTTTTCCTCTCTTCACAGTGATGGATGTATCCTAGTCCCTTCCTGCCACCTGGAAATGGAGCTTCCCCCAGCCCAGGTACCCTTTCCTGAGATGCCTAGCAAGCTTCCATTTACTTGGGCCAGCAGCTCTTTGGAAGCAGAGGGGGGCCGGAGCATGCCCCCAGGGGAAGGAGTGTCTCAGGTACCTAAGCTTCATCCCTGCCCACTGTTCCGGGCTGGAGTGATCTCAGTGGCAATGGAGCTACAGAAAAGGAAGCCCTGACATGGAGGGCCCTGAGTGCCAAGCCTCCTGCTGTCAGTGGCCCTGGAACTAGGCCCCACCACAAGGTTCTCACATACACACACACACACACACACACACACACACACACACACACCCATGCTTCAGAAACAGGCTCTAATCTTCAGGGCCAGTGACCCCAGAGTGGGCAGCACTGTGAGCTGAGCCCTTTCAGAGCCAAAGCCCAGAGGATAGGGAGGCAACCAAGCACGTGCCAAGTCCGCCTGACCTGGAGAGCTGCCCTGGCCCAGGTCCTCTGCCAACTTTGTGTCATTGCCTTTGTTTTCTTCCACTTGGGAGGAGCCCCACCACCACAGTGATGTTAGATGGCCCTAAAAGAAATGCTTTGTCCGGTGCCTGCGCTGCTTCACATCCATCCCCAGACCTCACAGCTGTGAGAGGTGGGTATTTTTCCTGCTTTACCATGAGGGCACTGCTTAAGGAGGTTAGCAACTCACCCAAGTTCAAAAGGCAGGGTGGGCTTGCTTCCCCGCCCCTCTTCTCCAGCAAGCTGCTTCTGGGAATCCAGGAAGCCCCCAGAAAATTCTGGGGCTGAGGAGGCTTCTAAAAGCCTCACACTGAACAGAACCAGGGCCCTGGCTCTCCAGGGTTTGGTTCCCAGGTCCCATACAGAGAGAGGGGCCACCCACGAGCACTGCAAGAGCAGGAGCAACAGGCCGGTTCCTGGCAGCTGGGAAGCACGCGCAAGCAGGCAGGTGGAGCTCTTGCTCCGCGCCATGGCCCCTCTGCGGTCTCTGCAGCCGTTTGCATTTCCTGAAACCGGATCTCGGTGTCAGAGCCGCCCCCGGGCCGGGCGGGTACCTCAGCCATGGCCCTGCGCAAGGAGCTCCTGAAGTCCATCTGGTACGCGTTCACTGCCCTGGACGTGGAGAAGAGCGGCAAGGTCTCCAAGTCCCAGCTCAAGGTGAGGGGTCCCCGGAGCCCAGGAGAGGCCGGCACACATGCCCCTCAAGCCCCTGCCGCCCAGGAGCCAGGCAACAACGCTGTGCTGATGGCACTCAGCCATCCCAAGGCCCAGGCCTGGGGACGGGAGATGGGACCGGGTGGTCGGGACAGTGCAGCCTGCTGGATGCTGCTGCCCATGTTCTGGGACCCCAGGGAGGCATGTGCGGAGCCTTTGCCCAGAGACCTGCCCCCCAACTCCCTGGAGGGTGGAGGCGGCATTATTCGGTTTTGAAGGCCAACAGGCCAGGCTACATCCTCTACTGGGTGTGATGAGCACACTTCTCCGCAGAGTGAGGCTTGGGCACGCACCCTACTCCTTCCTGCTGCTTCCTCCTGGCTTTGAAGAGAGACAGTTAGTTCTTGTCAGTCACTGCCTCCCCGAGCTGAGAGAGGCTTCAAGAGCCTCTCCGAGTTCCAGACCAGGCTGACTGGGTCACCTTTGGCAGAAATCAGCTACTCCGAACCCCATCTCCCAGATGCAGCCATGCTGGGAAGGGGCAATGGAGAGACCCTGTTCTGCTGCTACTCAGCTCACCCTTCCCTCCTCTCCCACACTAGGTTGGGAAACTGTTGTTCCCTTTGGCCGTGGGACCTCAGGTGGGAAGGAGGTAGGATCCGAGCCCAGGAAGAGCCCCATCAGTGATCGCCCTGAAGTTTAGTACTAGGTCCTAGACAATTCCTGGGAGACCAGCACAGCAAGTTTCTCTCCTTCCTTCCTCCATCCCTGGCTCTTGGAACCAGGGAACACTGGGGGACAGGAGCAGGGTAAGCCTCAGCAATCTGCGACCTGCCTTAGGGGATCATTCATTCAGTTCACGTGTTTACTGAGTGGCTCTGTGCCTGGTGCGAAGCTAAGCCCTAGATTTCTGGTGTCTCCACTGGACACCCCCAAAGGACGAGTGCAGCCTCCAGGAAACCTCCATTTTTAATGACCGAGGTAGGAGGTGCCTGCAAACGTGGGAGAGATGAATGAGGCAGGAGAGATGTTATGCCCCACCCCCACTCCAACCCCTACTTTGCTGAACTTGGACAGAGTAAGCTTGAATATCCCAAACTGGCCCTATCCCATAATCTGTTCCATAACCAGGCTTATGAGCATCCAAACAAAAATTATTCTTGACTCTCCCAGGAAAGACAGTCCACTCCTACCTTTGATCATCGGGGAGGATTCCTTAACATTCTACTTAAATCCTTTTATTGTAGATCATGTCATCTAGTGGGGGCTTCAGGATAGAACAGCAGATCATCCAAAATCCAGCCCTGCAGAAACCCGTGCCCTACCATGGGAAGGCCCATGTCATACAAGAGAAGGCTAGGGAAGGTGATTCTTCCCTAAGACCATACTGGGGGATACTGGAATAGGAGGAAGTAGTGATAGTGTTGGGGGCAGGGATGCCGGAAAGGCAAAGGAGCAATAGAGAAGTGGTCAGAAGTCAGAGGAAGAAGTAGATGAGAGAGATACCAGCAGGGGCCAACCCCACCCCTGCAAAGGCTTGGGGGAAAAGGGGGAAGACCTTGACCTTGGGGTTAGTCTGTCTTCACTAACACTGTCCCTGGCCTTAGGTCCTTGACTGGGACCAGGCAGGAGACCTGTACCAGTCCAGCGAGCTATGTCTGTCTGTGACAGTCACCACTTCCCTGATGTGTTGGTAGAAAGGCTGCCACTGGCTGTGGTGGGCAAAGCCATGATGAAGAAGGAGGAAGGAGGGAGGAGGAAGGACAGTGAGGCCTCTGAGAAGTGGCCCAAGGAGTCAGGATTGTTTTCTCTGGAAAAGAGAAGTCTTGAGGGAGAGAGCAGATGGCTTTTCCTCTATTGAATTTTTGTAGAAAGTACAATGGCCTTTGTCCCGGTGAGTTGAGAAAAGTACAATTAGACCAATAGGAATGGCACTTCTGCCCAGGATGGATTTAGATTGAGCACAAAATTCCCCAGGTGTTGAGGACTCTGAGTTTTCCCAGGATCCCCAGAACCCCCTTCTCTAAAGAACTTTGAGAGTGAGTAGCAGTTCCACCAGAAGGCTGCAAGGAGGTGAGCCTTAGGAATGATGGGTCTCTTAATGGCCACGTCCATTTCCCTAGAGGAGAAGCCTTGGTTCTAGGCCTAGTGGGGGGGATTAGCTGAGAATTGGGGTGAGGGGTCTGGGATTGGGGATGTGGATGGAGCAGTATGTCTCTGGCTCAGGAGGCTCTTAGGAGACAGGAGGCCTGCCCCTTCCCCTTGACTGGCAGGAGCTGGGGTGGGCAGGAGGGCAAACTGGCACCCTCCCTCCTGGGCTTTTTCAGGTCTTCTAGACTCCTGAGCTTCAGGCTTTACCTGTGGAGGGGAATAACAAGCTTCCCTTTGGTGAAGGGAAAGTTAAGAGCAACTCCAGTCCAGGAATCTGCAGGCTGGGATCTTCAGCTTTGTTCTGACCCCTACCTGCTGCTGGTCTCAGGCTAGGATGGCAGGGAGTGGCAGGCTGATTTAGTGATGTGCAGAGTACTTGACTCAGAGCCACATAGGCCTGCTCCTCAGCTGGATGAGCTTGGGCATGTGGCCTTGCGACTCTGAACTTGCGGTTTCTTGTCTGTAAAGACAGGGGGTTGAACTGGGGATCACCAGGCTATCCAGCTTGGCTACCAAAAAAAAAATTTTACTGAAGTACATCTAGCAGATGAAACTGACCCTTGATACAGCCTCCCCTTTCCCTTTCCTGAGCCTGTCTTTTCTTTAGTGCTCACCCTCAACCCCTTCTAGCCCTTTCTTGCTGTCAACAGGCACACAGAGCTCATCCAGAAATCCCCACCTTCTAAAACTCCCAGTGCTCCTCCCTGGTGATAGTAGTTATGCTTTAGTACCTGCTGGTTGAGAAAAATACATTCAGGGATCCCTGGGTGGCGCAGCGGTTTGGCGCCTGCCTTTGGCCCAGGGTGTGATCCTGGAGACCCGGGATCGAATCCCACATCAGGCTCCCGTTGCATGGAGCCTGCTTCTCCCTCTGCCTGTGTCTCTGCCTCTCTCTCTCTCTGTGAGACTATCATAAATAAATAAATAAAAATAAATAAAGAAAGAAAGAAAAATACATTCAGTAACTCTTACAAGGATCTGTATATATTTTTTTAAGATTGTATTTATTTATCTGACAGAGAGAGCACAAGCAGGAGGATCTACAGAGGGAGAGGAAGAACCAGGCTCCCCACTGAGCAGGGAGCCCGATGCAGGGATGTGGGGCTCAGTCCCAGGACCTTGAAATCATGGCCCAAGCCAAAAGCAGAAGCTTACCAGACTGAGCCTTCCAGGTGCCCTGGATCTGTTTATTTTAAAAGAATCACCTGGCACCTAGATATATTAAAACAAAAACAAAAACCAAAAAAAAACTATATGCCATCTAAAAAAGAGATTATTCATTTTCTCTGCAGCCATTACTTGGTGCTGTTGATGGATTCCCAAATCCCTTGTATTTATCCAGTGATGGCTAGAAACCACAGGACCATGGGTACTGGCCCCCATGACCACACTTGAGTTTTTAGGGAACTCACAAGCCCCTAGAGGAGAACCACTTCCCCACATGCCTTCAGAGGACATAGTGCATAAATGAAGCCTCTCAAAGGTCAATGGCTGCCACCTCAGAGGTCAGGGGCTGCTTGGTTGGGCGGTGAGACTATGAGAGTCCTCTCTGAGGGAGCGCGAATGGCGGCTTGTGAAAGCTGCAGACACCTGGATCCCACCCCTGGAAACTCTGAGTCAGTGAGACAGGGCGGGCCTCTGCTCACTTCAGTTTCACCAGCTCCCCAGGTGATTCTGAGGCTCAGCCAGAGCTAACATGACAGAGAGATCAAGAGTAGGGCTTTAGAGGCAGACTTCCAGCAAGACACTTCACCTCTCTGCACCTTGATTTCCTCATCTGTCAAAGGAGGATTATGAGAGTCCCTGCCTTTGGGTCTGAGGATTGATAGAAATCAGCCTGTGAGCTCCTGCGCACTCTGGTCTCCACCCCTGCCATTTCCTTTCCAGCCTGACCCTCCTTAGGTCACACCCTCTCCCCACCTCTAGCCCCAACCCGCACCCAGGCACAGGAAGCCTGGCAGTCTGAGGTCTGCTAAGCTCTCTGGGGAGAGGCCCTGAGCCCCGAGCATCTGGAGCCTTCAGTTCCTTCTTGTCCTGACACCTGACGGCTCACAGGGATTGGAGCCTCTGTCCTGGGCCCCTCAGATTCCACCAGCCAAAGGTACAAGTGAGGACAGCAGGTCTTAGAGGACAGTGCAGATGGAGGAACCGAGGCAAGGAACAGCTCAAATGACAATGCAGCTGCGTAGTCCGTTCTATTCCCGGGGTGGCAGGGATTTTGTATGTCATCTCTTCGAACCCTGTTTTTAGAGCTATGAAAACTGAGGCCCAGTGAGGTTCATTTGCTCAGAGAGATTCAGTCCACCTCTGTCTGGCTTTTGTATTTCTCCTACTTCTTCCCGCAAAGCGTTTAGGTTCATTCAACAGATATTTATTGCGCGTCTGTTAGGTGCCAGACCTGGTGATACAGCAGTGAATACAGTAGTTAATAAAATGGACAAAGATCACCACCCCCCTTGTGGTGCTGACATTCTAGTCAGAGAATACAGATGAAAAACAAAATAAGTAAAAATGTATCATGTAATGGAAGATGATTCATGACATAGAAGTAAATAAAGCAGAAATAGGGATAGAGAGTTGTGGGGGGGTATTGAGGGAATGGGGTTATAGATTTAAATAGAATGGTCCAGAGAAGCCCTCCTTGAGAAGGTGACATCTAAATAAAGAGTAGAAGGAGAAGAGGGTATGTGCCATGCCTAGACCTGGGAGAAGAATGTTCTAGGATAAAGGAATAGCAAGTGCAAAGGCCCTGAGGCAAGTATGTGCCTGGCCTGTCTGAAGAATGTCAAGAGGGCCAGAGTAGCCGCAGAGAAGTGAGCCAGAGGGATGAACCCAGAGAAGGTGCAGCAGGTTGGGTCCTATGGAGCCCAAGGCCTCTCTAGGGGGACTTGCGATTTTACTCAGAGAACGATGGGAAACCACTGGAGCATTTAAGTTAGACTTGAGGAGTCAGTCAAAAACATTGAACGTGTGCAGGACATCGTACTGAGTCTGGAATCAGGCCTGAGCTTAGAGTCCTTGCTCAAAGAATGTAGAACACCCAGAAATGCTCACACAAAAAGGGAAGAGCAAAAGAATGCTATTATAGAGCAACTTAATAACAGAGTACATAAATAACAGTGGTTAATGGCACTCTGCTTTTTATCTCTATAGTTTTAAATTTTTGTCATAAAAACAATATATGCTCCTAGTTAAGAAAAAAACAGTGTAGAAGAATATAATTTTAAGGAAGATGAAATTTATTCTATAAGTAAAACATGTTACTGGTTAAAAAATTCAAAGACAAATGTAATACTAAAGATGATGAAAGTTCCTCCCCTCCCTGGGGAAGGATGGTGGAGTGATAGCTATTAACAGTTTGCTGAGTCTTCTAGATTTTTCCTATGTACAAATAAACTTACTAGGTTGAACCATGTGAAATTGCTGACATTGTATTGTTTCAGCCCTATTAAAACAGCTATTAAAATTTGCCATGGTTCAACCTAATCTTTGCACACATTTATTTTACAAACATTTCATTCTATAGCTTGCTTTTTTCACCAGCCGGTATAGGATGCATATCTTTCCATGTCTGTTCATAAAAACATAATAATAAAAATAGCACACAGCTTTTATTAAACAATGAACTATGTACCAGGTGCTATGCTAAGCTCTTTATTCAAAAAAAAAAACCCTTTGGAGTAGACCTCCTTTTTTTTTTTAATTTTTATTTATTTATGATAGTCACAGAGAGAGAGAGAGAGAGGCAGAGACACAGGCAGAGGGAGAAGCAGGCTCCATGCACCGGGAGCCTGATGTGGGATTCGATCCTGGGTCTCCAGGATCGCGCCCTGGGCCAAAGGCAGGCGCCAAACCGCTGCGCCACCCAGGGATCCCTGGAGTAGACCTTCTTATCATTCTCACAGAGGAGACCAAGGTCTTAGAGAAGTTAAATCACTTGCCTGTAAGCACACCAGTGGCAGATGTAAAATCTTTCCTACCAACACGTAGGTCCATGACACGGTGTACCTGTCCCCTATTGAAGGATACCCAAGCTATCCCTGTTCCTCATATTGTAAAGAATGCTTCAGTGAACATTCTCGTACATGTTGCTCTGTTCCCTTGAGCATCTAAAGGTTAGATGATCAGTGCGTGCCTGGTGCAGTTGGTTGGGCGACCAACTCTTGGTTTGGCTCAGGTCATGATCTCTGGGTTGGAAGATCAAGCCCTCCTGGGGCAGCAGGGAGTTCATTTCCCTTCTCCCTCTCCTTCTGCCCCTCCCCCAGCTCATACACACACACACACACACACACTCTCTCTCTCTCTCTCTCTCTCTCTCTCTCTCTGAAGTAAATGAATAAATCTTTAAAAAATAAATAAAAACAATCAAAATGCTGGGATCCTGCCCAATTTTAAGTTTGATACATTCTTGCCCTCCAGAAAGATTACCAATTCACACCTCAACAGTAGGGCATTTGTGTCCTCACTTCACAACCTCTTCAATACCTGGTGTTATCAGTCTTGTGATCTATGTCAATTCGTTCAGTAAAAAATTGCACTTTCTGTACAGGAAGGGATCTAACATTTGCTCCATACAGATCCAACTGGCTCTCTTCACATGTCCTCTCACTCCATCTTCACAGCCTCTCCATGGGACAGGTGAAGGTGTTCAACTCCCTTCTAATAGCTTAGCTGTTCCAGTTTTAGGGCTGCCAAGCGAGCACCAGCTTAGCAATTCCAGGGGAAGAGTATACCTCTTTCCACTAGAGGAAGCAAAAATCGTAGGGCTGATTCTCATTGGTCCAAGATTGATCATATGCCCTTCCTTGAGCCAATCATCAATCACCATGACTCTGATGTGCCCACCCCTGCAGGCAGGTGGGCTAGGGTTGCAAATAGTCGATACCACAGATATTGAGAATAAGGGAGAGGTGCTTCTCAAAGGAAAAGCAAGGCTCCATTACCAAATATGGGTGGAGACAACAGAGTTCCTCAGGAAGAAACTTAAGATGTACTCTAGAACAGGAGAAGCAAAACCAAACATGCATGGGAGATGAAGAGCATGGGAAAGAGGGTGGTGGGTGTGTGGGTCAGGGATGGCTGCCTGGAGAGGAATGAGGGAAAAGAGAAGCACCCTCTTGCTAGGCCTTCCAACTTCCCACTTTGCCCAGTCAAGCCTGAGGCCCGGGAGAATACTGGAGGAAGTCTCAATCCTTTGGTCCACCTCATCTCACAAGAGAATAAAGAAGTGAAGACTTGGTGCACGCGCCACCTCTGGGATGTGGCCAGCTCCTGCATCAGGAACTGATTCTAAGCATAACTACTGGTGGTGGAAGCAGCATTCATCGACTGCCTTTCATGTGCAGAAGAGGATGTAGGGGGTGTGGGACATAGAGATGAACAGAGACGTTGTCTCCAGAGTTCACAATCTACCTGGACTTGGGGTCAGCACTGTAATAGTGAGGTCACCTTCAGAGCCAGGCACACCCGGTTCCAACCTCAGCTCAGCTATTTACTCTTTAACTTCCCCAAGCCTCAGCATCTTCATCTGAAAAACAGGGATAATGTGTGTGCGTATCACAGTTGGAGAGGAGGTTAGACATGGGGTATAGAACCTCATACGGTGGCTGCCACATAGTAGGTGTGCAATAATGACTATTTTACCATTTTTCCAAAATTTATTTTTATTTTTATTTTTTAGATAGAGTGTATGAGCAGGAGGGTGGGGGACAGAGGAGGAAGGAGAGAACCCTAAGCAGACTGCCCACTCACTGCAGAACCCGATGAAGGACCTGAGCCAAAATCAAGAGGTGGCCATCCAACCGATTGAGCCACTCAGCTGTATTTTCATCCTTCACTCTGTTTTAAGTGCTACGGCAGAATTAACCCCAAGGCAATTTGATTTTTTTTCCTGATTTTGTTCAAATTTCAACCCCTTTGTTCTTATGTCGTGGGTTTGATAGCCAACTCAGGTTTCCCCTCCGCACCATCACGGCCACCACCCCTTCTAGGTCTTTTCCTCCATGTGTCACAGACCATTTTTCATGACCCTTCTTTGAGCTGTCTCCAGCTTTCCATCTCTGAAGGGCAGTGACTAGAACTGCACTTGCCTTTTCTAGAGCAGATACACCTGAGCGCTTTCCTTGGAGCTGGCACACTGCAGCCTAAACACTGAGGCTTTGATGGAAATGATAAGAAACTTGGCTGCCGCAGGGTGACAGCCACCTCCCTGTTGTCAGCCCAACGTCCTAGGAAGCACCTGGGCTTTGGAATCTGTGGGACTGGATTTAAATCCCAGACTCCTGCTCACCTTGGATCCTTGGGCAAGTTACTGAATGTCCTGAGCCTCAGTGTCCTTGTCTGCAGAAAGAGGACATCCCTACCTAATACAGTGGCTCAGAATATGGCTGCTTGGGTTTGAATCCTAGCTTTCTTACCTCACCTGTAAAATGGGGATACTAACAATTGTTCCGGGGGTTAGGTGAACTATTTGTAACGTGCTTGGCTCCGTGCTTGGTGCATAGTAAGGGAGTACATTTTAGGTTATTCGGTTTTTTATTGAGGTATAATCGTCATATAACGTTATATTAGTTTCAGGTGTACAACATAATGATGCAATATTTGTATATATTGGGAAATGATCATCACAATGTCTACTTAACATCCATCACCATGCACAGTTACAAAGCTTCTTTCTTGTGATGAGAATTTTTAAGATCTGCTCTTAGCAACTTTCAGCTTTGCCAGACAGTATTATTAACTATAGTCTCCATTTGGACTTGACATCCTCATGACTTACTTTATCACTGGAAGTTGTACCTTTTGACCTCCTTCACCTATTCCACTGTCCCCGCTATTCCCTGCCCCTGGCAAACGCCAGTCTGTTTTCTGTATCTATGAGCTTGGGGGGAGGGGAGGTTAACTTGTTTTTTAGATTCCACACATAAATATGTGAGATCATATTGTATATATATTTTTTCTGATTTACTTCATTTTGCCTAATGCCCTCAAGGTCCACCCATGTTGTCGCAAATACAAGATTTCCTTTTTTTTTTTTTTTGGTTGAGTCATATTCCCTTGTATATAATTGCATAAGTTTGGGTTATGATAGAGGTGAGCATTGTGTGCCAAGGCTTTAGCCAGGATAGGATTGGGGCTGAGCCAAGTGGTGGCAGTGGTCCTCTGGCCCAGTTTTGGCTGGGGCACAGGAAGGCAAAGTGCCACTCTGTCTCAGGTGCTGTCCCACAACCTGTACACGGTCCTGCACATTCCACACGACCCTGTGGCCCTGGAGGAGCACTTCCGAGATGACGACGATGGCCCCGTGTCCAGCCAGGGATACATGCCCTACCTCAACAAATACATCCTGGACAAGGTGGGGCCTGGCAGGAGGGGGCACCTCTCCCCACTCCCCAGTACATTGCCAGCCCAACTCCTCCCACCTATAACCCCCCCCTTCTGTCCCCACCTTCCATCCCCTCCCTCCCACTTCCATCCTTCAGATTCCAGCCTCTTGCCCCGCCTTGCCCCTCTTCGCTCCCCCTTCCACTCCCCCCACCCCCCCACCCCCCCACACTCCCCCCCCCACCCCCACCCCCATCACCTCTCTCCTACCTCCACCCTTCCACCTCATTCCTGCCAGGCTCACCTCCCATCTCCAGCTGGGACCTTTACATAGGGCTCCCAGCTTCCCCTGGTGCTATGTCCGTGCTCCTCCCAGCTGTCCACTCTCTTCTCAGCCTCTTCCATGTCATCCATCCCCCATTGGGCTCCCGATCTTTCTCCCCTGGGCTGAGGGACCAGTTTCTGTATTGGTAGGGGTCTTGAGTGGGTATGGTGGTGGGGGGGTGGTTGGAATCATCTAGTTATCTGATAAGCAGCTCAGGGTTTCCTCAAGTTAGAACAGGTGGGGTGCAGGGAAATAGGTGACCCCAAGAAAGCAGCAAGAGCCTAGTTTGGTGGCAGAGCAGGGATGGGTGGCCGTTTTGGCTGACTTGCAGGCCTGGTGGCAGGTGGAGGAAGGGGCCTTCGTTAAGGAGCACTTTGATGAGCTGTGTTGGACCCTGACGGCCAAGAAGAACTACCGGGTGGACAGCAATGGGAACAGCATGCTCTCCAATGAGGATGCCTTCCGCCTCTGGTGCCTCTTCAACTTCCTGTCTGAGGACAAGTACCCTCTGATCATGGTTCCTGACGAGGTGAGGGTGATGGCAGCACTGGGGACAGAATCACTGGGGCCAGGCTTCAGCTAAACTGTGAAGGAGGCCAAATCACCCGTGTACCTTTCCCACATCCCCTTTCTTCTTGGTCTCCCCATGCCGGTGCCTCTCTGCACCCAGCTGCCTCCAGATGCCAAGAATTGCCCATGTCAGAGTCACTGTGTACCAAGGACCAAAACTGTGCTTCCTTCAGGCCTCTGTTAGCCCTCAAAAGACGAAAATGACCTCAGAGTTTTATTTACAGAGGTAGAAATGCCTGATACCTTACTGGGCATTTACAAATGAAAACATTTAAGATTGAATGGCAGGATTTTAGGCATTGTGGCAATCTGAGAAGGTTACTATATGAGGAGAAGGGAGACTTGCCTGGGATGTCTGGCCCATTACTCCAGGGGGCAACCAAATCTGGCCCTGGTTCTAGATTTTCCTTCCCCTCTCTTCCCATCCCTCTCCTCTCCCCAAGGGCAGGGGAGACCCAGCTCCAGGCTCCAGAGAGGGCATCCTGAGTGTGGAAGCCTGGAATTGGTGCCTCTACCTCCTCAACTCATGGGTGAAGAAGCCAGGGCAGGTGCCCCCACTCCATACCACTTCTCTCAGCCTTCTCCTGACCTTTTAGCCCTTTTGGTGGCTGTGCAGATGCCAGGGTGAATCTAGGTCTTAGGGTACGGAGGGGACGGCTTGTCTGTGTTATAAGAAGTCCTGGTATATCTAAGTGCACTCAGATTTGTCTCCTTCTGTTTCTGGGAAGGGAGAGGGAAATACCTAATCCCTGAAATGGTACACGCCACCCCACTCCCAGCTGAGACCCGTTAACCTTCAGAATGAAAGTCCTAAAGAGAGTTTCCCAAGAAGCTGCTGCGGCAGGAAAGGGACATGTGTCCATCTACACAGGCACCTGGCTAGGCACCCTTGTCAGACCCCTGCTTGTCAGGGTAAGGGGGGCCCTCAGAGGCCAGAAGGCGGCTTGCTGCTGTGATCAGCATGTATGAACAAACTGCAGCAGGATGTACCCCAACCACCACTTCCTGTTCCTCTGTAGCAGGTTTCCTGTCCCTACCCTGCTTACCCCCACCCCCAGTCCCTTTGCCCTCCCATGAAGGAAGGATCCTCAGGGTTGGGGCTTGGGCTTGGAATAAGGACTCCGATGGGATTCAGGAGATAGAAATCGAGTTCTGGCTGCCAGAACTTGCTGTATGATTTAGAACAAGTCACTTCCCCCTCTGGGCCTCAGTTTTGTCATCGGCAAAGTAAGGGTATTGGATGAGAGGGTCCTCACACCTCCTCTGACATCTTTTAGGAGTGGTTGCCTCTGCCTGGCCTCCAGCCCTCAACCTTCACCCCATGCTTAACTTAAAGCTCAAGGAGAAGGACGTGGGCCTGGAAGCTGGGGAGGGGAGAGGAATGCCTGAATTGGGGCTGGGGCTCCACAACCCCCCCTCCCCAAATCTACCCTGGTTTCCACCCGACATTTAGTCTTCTTGCTCCCCTACCCCCTGTCCCTGGACGTCTCTGCACAGGCCCTGGGAGCCAGAGCGCCCCCACCCCTAACCCTGGATTGTCAGAGGCAACGCTGCCTGCTGCAGTCACCAGGCCTTCCCCTTCCTCCAGGTGGAATATCTGCTGAAGAAGGTGCTTAGCAGCATGAGCTTGGAGGTGGGCTTGGGCGAACTGGAGGAGCTGCTGGCCCAGGAAGCCCAGGCAGCCCAGACCACCACCGGAGGGCTCAGCGTCTGGCAGTTCCTGGAGCTCTTCAACTCAGGGCGCTGTCTTCGAGGTGTGGGGCGGGACACGCTCAGCATGGCCATCCACGAAGTCTACCAGGAGCTCATCCAAGATGTCCTGAAGCAGGTCAGGCCAAGCTGGGAACTCGGGGAGGACCCTGAGGCAGGGTGAATGGGGGCAGGGTGGGGGGAGTGAAACTTGACTTTGCCCTGGCTGGCAGGGCTACCTATGGAAGCGAGGGCACCTGAGAAGGAATTGGACGGAACGCTGGTTCCAGCTGCAGCCCAGCTCCCTCTGCTATTTTGGGAGTGAAGAGTGCAAGGAGAAAAGGGGCACTATCCCACTGGATGCACAATGTTGTGTGGAGGTGAGGGGGACAGGCGAAGGGGTGGAGCACAACTCCAGGCCCAGAGGCTCTGGGGTGGGGGGTGGGGTATAAAGGCAAGAGGGGTGGGAGGAGGGTGAATGGAAAAAGCCCCAGTGGCAAATGTCTGCTTCTATGACTGTAACCCTGGATGCCTCGAGGACATTCTCATCCATGCCAGCACTTAAAAAAAAAAAAAAAAAAAACTGCAAATCAAATACTAAAGTCATGGCTGAGTAATGTGGATTTTGCTAAGGATTTCAGAGGAGATGTCTTATGCCTTACACTACACAGCAAAGCTTTGGGGTTTAGAGAGAAAGATAGCACGTGGGGGAGGGGGGTGTGGGGGGCAGAAGGAAAGAGAATCCTTCTTTAAAAAAAGACATATTTATGTATTTGAGAGAGTGCATGAATGGTGGAGGGGCAGAGGGAGAGAGAGAATCCTTGAGCAGGGGGCCCACTGCCTCCAGGCTCCATCCCACCACCCCAAGATCATGACCTGAGCCAAAATCAGGACTGAGAAAACTAACTGGACCAACCAGGCACCCACACAGTCAAACTTATAAAAATCCTCTTGAAAAGTTATTCTCCTTCACCCAAATTCCATTCTCTTTGGCAATTCTATACCTTCCTAGTCTTTCTTCACATCCCTCTCCTCCCGTCCTTCCCCTCCCCTGGCTCTCTGTTGTTATTTTAGAGACTTAAAAC
This sequence comes from Canis lupus baileyi, assembly GCF_048164855.1. NCBI lineage: Eukaryota > Metazoa > Chordata > Mammalia > Carnivora > Canidae > Canis > Canis lupus. The sequence goes on along the minus strand of NC_132844.1, from coordinate 68,102,885 downwards.
AATTACTTTAAATTGTACTAAAATACACACATACACACACACACACGTAACATGAGATTTGCCATTTTAACCATTTGAAGTGTACAAATCATAGCATTAAGTTCGTTCACAATGTTGTGTAACCCTCACCACTATCTATTTCCAAAACTTTTTCATCATCCCAAACAGAAATTCTACCTGTTAAGAAAGAATTCATCCCCTCCTTTCCCCTCACCCCCTGGTAACCTGTATTCTACTTAATGTCTCCACAAATTTGCCTATTCTGGGTACCTAGAATGTAACAGAATCATGTAGTATTTTGTCCCTTTGTGACTGGCTTCTTTTCCTTAGCATAATGTTCCAAGGTTCATCCATGTTGTGGCGTGGGTCAGAACTTCATTCCTTTTTGTGACTGAATCATATTCCATGTGTAGAGACTACATTTTGTTTATCCACTCATTCACTGGTGGACAATGGGTTGTTCCCACCATTTTGCTATTGTGAATAATGCTGGTTTGGATATCTATGCAGAAGTTTCTGGGTAGGCCTATGTTTTCATTTCTCTGGGTACATACTAAGGAGTAGAATTGCTAGATCATATGGTAGTTCTATGTTTAACTCTTTAAGGAATAGCCAAATTGTTTTCCATAGCAGCCATACCATTTTACATTCTCACCAGCGGTGTGTGAGTTCCACTTTCTCCATATCCTTGTGGACATGTGTTTTTTTACATTTTAAAACATTATTATTATTTTAAAAATTATTATTATACCCATCCTAGGCTCTCTCCATTTTTGTCACATAAGGAAATAGAGGACACTAAGGACAGAGCATAGATCTTAGGCAGAAAGCCTAGCTCCACCACTAATAGGCATTCCTAGTGTGAATTGGGCATGTTCCTAGACTTAGTAAAGCCTCAATTTCTTTTTTCTGTAAAGTGAAGCTAATAATGCTTGTCTAGATTGCCCAGAATTGCCCAGAAAATGATGCATATAAAACAGTAGTTTAGCCTCTAGAGCATAAGAAGCTCAATACATGAGACACCTAACTGGCTCAGTTGGTGGAGCATGTGACTCTTGATGTGGGTGGGGAGTGTGAGTTCAAATTCCATATTGGATGCAGAGATTGCTTTAAAATAAAATCTTTTTTTTTTTTTTTTTTTTTTTTTAAGAAGCTCGATACATGGTAGCTGTTATTTTCTACTACAATATAAGTTTAGGAAAGGCAGAGATTTGGTCTGTCAGGCACACATCCTAGAACAATGAGCCGCACTCAGTAGACACTCCAAAATAACTGGAATAGATGAATGGAGAACTTTCTCAACAGGCAGGGCTATGTGAAAAGAATGATTTGGATAATGAGGACTCTGTCACTGGAAGTGCTCAAGAATGATCTACATAAACACTCAGTAATGGACTAGGTGCTAATTCCCCTGGAGAGGCACCAAGATGGAAACACCCTGGCCCTCCCTCCAAAGAGCAGAGGCTCCAAGAGTTGTTAGTATGCTCATAACTAACGTCCGTGCCCAGCCATGCAGGCTCCTGGCGGAGTGGGAGCGATGACCGGGAGGACGGTCCCCAAGACGGAGGGGTGGGGGATGGAGCTGGAGCACCCTGCGGCGGGTGTGGCCACGACCCCAGTGAAGACGGCCTGTCTGGGGCCACCTGCCCTCTCCCAGGTGCTGCCCGACCGAGAGGGGAAGCGCTGCATGTTCTGCGTGAAGACTGCCTCCCGCACATACGAGATGAGCGCCTCAGACACGCGCCAGCGCCAAGAATGGACGGCTGGTGAGTGCTCGCTGGGTGGCCTGGGGCTGTGAAAAGGGGGTGATAACACTGCCCAGCCGGAGGCTGGAGGGGGGACTCGAGGACCGCGCTGCTCTCTGCTGGCCCGCTGCTGACCCCCTCCTGACCCCCTCCTGATCCCCCTCCGCAGCCATCCAGACCGCGATCCGGCTGCAGGCCGAGGGCAAGACGTCGTTGCACAAGGACCTGAAGCAGAAGCGCCGGGAGCAGCGGGAGCAGCGGGAGCGACGGCGGGCGGCCAAGGAGGAAGAGCTGCTGCGGCTGCAGCAGCTGCAGGAGGAGAAGGAGCGGAAGCTGCAGGAGCTAGAGCTGCTCCAGGAGGCGCAGCGGCAGGCGGAGCGGCTGCTCCAGGAGGAGGAGGAGCGACGCCGCAGCCAGCACCGGGAGCTGCAGCAGGCGCTCGAGGGCCAGTTGCGCGAGGCGGAGCAGGTGGGGCGGGGTACCTGCCGGGGACGGAGCTCGGAAGGCAGCCGAGAGACCCGGCCGCGGAGCCGAGAGCCGGGGGCGGGGCCTGGACCGGAGGCGGAGCCCTGGGCTGGGGAAGGAGGAGCGTGGGGCGGGGCTTGGAGTGTGGGACTTGGGACCCGCGCGCCTGAAACGTGCGTGTGGGCGGAGGCCTGTGCCAGGGCGGGACTAAGGAAGGGGTGGGAGTGCAGGAACCCGGCCGAGGGATGGCTTGAGTTGAAAGATGGGGGGCGGCGCTGAGTGCTATAGGTATTGAGTGGGGCCTGGTTCAGAGACCTTGACTGGGGGTGGGGCTGCTAAAGACCCCTCCTAGCTGGCAATGAGCTTGGACCCATGCTAGACTAGATTGGACTAGACTTGATCTAAGTTTCATAGTGAAATTAGTTTGAGGAATTCAGGTTGGGAGTAAGGAGGGACGAATGTGGAGGCCAACTAGGCATTAGAGGCAATCAGATTTAGAATTTAAGAGATCTAGTACTGGAGTTAGAGACATCTGGATTTGATCCCAGCTCTGCCTCTTAGGAGCCTTGTGATCTCAGGCAGGCTATTTAGCCTCTCTGTGCCTCCATTACTTATCAGTGACATGTTAATGATAACTGTGCTCATAGAGGTATGGTAAGGATCAAATGAGGAAACACCTATAGTTGTTACAACAATCATTATAATTATAGTCACTCTGCCTAGCACCAGCCCTAATTATAGTCATAATACCTAATATTATAACGCATAATAATAATTATTAAGGCTTGTGCTAGGCAGGGCGTGTCTTGAGCCCCTTGCCCCCGAGGTAGCATCTGTTCACTGACCATTATCTGACCTAGTCAGGCTCCCAGAAAGGGATCGGATCAGGAAACCCCGACATGAAGGAATTCCTTAGACCCTCACTGGGAAATCGCTATGTGGGCCAGCCTAGCGGAGCCAGAGCCGTGGTGAAAGGGCAGCACACCTGCGGACTCCCCTCCCCCACGCCGGGCCCCCAGTGACCCCAGTGACGTGGCTCTGCGTCTTCGCATCCCCGCACAGGCTCGGGCCTCCATGCAGGCCGAGATGGAACTCAAGGAGGAGGAGGCTGCCCGGCAGCGGCAGCGGATCCAAGAGCTGGAGGAGATGCAGCAGAGGCTCGAGGAGGCCCTGCACCTGGAAGTGAAAGCTCGGCGGGATGAGGAGGCAGTGCGCCTAGCCCAGACCAGGTAGGACTGAGGGCCCCCTCTCGGGTCCCCCCCCACCCCCCACCCCGGCTCCCCAGCATCCCACTTGCGGGGCACCTGTGAGGGATCTTGGCTCTGGAGACAACCCAGTGTGCACCCGGCAGGCTGCTAGAGGAAGAGGAGGAGAAGCTGAAGCAGCTGCTGCAGCTGAAGGAGGAGCAGGAGCGCTACATCGAGCGGGCGCAGCAGGAGAAGCAAGAGCTGCAGCAAGAGATGGCACTGCAGAGCCGCTCCCTGCAGCAGGCGCAGCAGCAGCTGGAGGAAGTAAGGCAGAACCGGCAGAGGGCCGACGAAGATGTGGAGGTGAGGCCCCAGGGGCAGTGGGGGTGGGGGGCGTAGCAAGGAGGCCCGGCGGTGAGCACCTTCGTGCGGGATCTGGAACCTTCCCTCAAACCGTGGCTCTGTCCCTTCCTGGCTGTGTGACCTCAGGCAAATTGCCTGACTTCTCTGAGTTTCAAGCCCCTCTGAGAAAGAGGCCTGTAATAGCATTGTTTGAAGACTGAAGGAGCTAATAGGGATACTTGGTACAGGTGCGGAAGAAACATTAGCAGCTATATTTATCATTATTATGAATCTGGACAAAAATTTTTCCTCAATGCTCTTCCAGATCCCTAGCTTGCTTTCCGGGCCCTTTGGCTGTAATCTCCATAGAAGAGGGAGTTTTGTTGTTGTTTAATTTTTGATGTTCTTTTTTTAAAAAAAGATTTTATTTATTTGAAAGAGAGCATAAGCAGGGGGAGCAGCAGAGGGAGAGGGAGAAGCAGACTCCCCGCTGAGCAGGGAGCTCGATGTGGGGCTGGATCCCAGGACCCCAGGATCATGATGCGAGCCAAAGGCAGATGCTCAACCAACTCAACCACCCAGGTGCCCCTAGTCTTTAATGTTCTGTTAATATTGATTATTTTATTTTGCGCTGTTGGCTGACACGGTCACGTAAAAAATTGGGACACAAACATGTGACATAGAAAGGGAAAGTCCCACTGTGGTTCCCTTACATGACAACCACTGCTAATGGCTGGGGTTTTGCATTTGGTCCCAGAGAGGTGCTATGGTGTGGGGGTTTATAGCACAACATAGGTTTCCGGGCAAGTTGCTTGACTTCTTTTGCACTTGTTTGTTGTTAACTTCTGCCCTGGAGGTTAACTGAAATAATAAATGTACTGGGGCATCTGGGTGGCTTGATGGTTGGGTATCTGCCTTTGGCTCAGGTTGTGATCCCAGGGTCCTGGGATCAAGTCCCGCACTGGGCTCCCCGTGGGGAGCCTGCTTCTCCCTCTGCCTATGTCTCTGCCTCTCTCAGTGTCTCTATTGAATAAATAAATAAAATCTTAAAAATAAATAAATAAATAAATAAATAAATAAATAAATAAATAAATAAAAAATAATAAATGTACTTAGCACATCTTAGCTGCTTAATGAATGGAAACTATAATTATGATTATCTTTGACCCTTTGGGGATCCACAAGACCACTGAAATTGGAAGCTGCGTGTGTGTGTGTGTGTATAGGAAATTGGAAATATATATATATATGTATATGTATATGTGTATATATATATATGTGTATATATATAAATATACATGAGTTTGAGTTTTCTGGGGAGATGATCAATAGCCTTTGTCAGATTCCAAGGGGCCTGCAAACCTGAAAAGGTCAAGACACCCTGTCTAGGATGGTGTTTCTGACCCCTCTCCACTGGCCCTGCTCCCCACAGGCTGCCCAGCAGAAGTTGCGCCAGGCCAGCACCAACGTGAAACACTGGAATGTTCAGATGAACCGGCTCATGCACCCAATTGAGCCTGGAGGTGAGAAGGGGTCGACCCTGGAGCTTTCTCTGGAGTGGGGCGGGAGAAGGGAGGGAGAAAGGAATACCTCTAGATCTACAGAATCCACGTGGGATTGAAAGCCACAAGATTCTCCTCTCCCCCGTGGGGTGAGGGAGGCCCCTTCCACTTCTTCCCTGTGCATGCACCTTTCTCCTTACTCATGTTTGCCTTTTCTCTGCCAGATAAGCGTCCCACCATCAGCAGCTCCTTCACAGGCTTCCAGCCACATCTACTTGCCCGCCGTGACTCCTCCCTAAAGCGCCTGACCCGCTGGGGGTCCCAGGGCACCAGGACGCCCTCACCCAGCAGCAGTGAGCAGCAGAAGTCCCTCAATGGTGGGGATGAGGCTCCTATCTCGGCTTCCGCCCCTCAGGAAGATAAACTGGACCCAGCACCGGAAAATTAGCCTCTGCCATCTTCTTTCCCCCTCAACCTCTTACCCACCAGATCCTGGCCACAGCTGGCCTGTGGGTGATGCCAGCCCCTACAGAAAAGGGAGCTGAGGTCCTGGTGCCAGGAGCCCAGGTCCCCCAACCATGACAGTCCAGAACGGAGCCTCATTCATTTTTGGCACCAACTCCAGGCCCCTGACCACTGAGGCAGTCTAGGGTGTAGATCCTTGAGAACTTGATCCTGTGCCTTAACCCCAAGGACCCTACGCCCTGGGCTGGAAAAGAGTAAACAAGCAAGCCAATAGCATGTGCCCTCACACTACCACCAAGTTGTGGAGGCACATTTCCAAATAAAAACTGCTCTTGGAAAGAATGCTTTTTAAAAAAATTTTATTTGTTTATTTGAGATAATGAATGAGAGAGAGAGCACACAAGCAGGGGCAGAGGGAGAGGGAGAAGCCAGCTTTCCACCAAGCAGGGAGCCTGACGCAGAGCTCAATCCCAAGTACCCAGGATCACGCCCTGAGTCAAAGGCAGACACTCAACCTCTGAGCCATCCTGGCATCCCTGGAATGGATCCTTGATCGAGTCTGCCATCTATCTTTCCTGCCTCAAGTCCAGTTATAGGTCCCAGAAGGAGTCAAGTGGAGGGCAGGGGCTGGGAAAGTACACTGGGCCACTTACTAACTGGGTGACTTGGGTCAAGTTTGCCACCTGATTGTGCTTCAGCTCCCATATGGGTAAAATAGGGATGATAATAGTACCTACCTTATAGGGTTGTTGTGAGGATTAAGTGTGTGGCATAGGAGCCAGCACTATTATTATATCACCCAAAAGTGTTTAGTGAGCATCTATTCTATACAGTTTCCCTGGTTATTTAGTTCTCGTGGCAACCCAAGAGGGGGATATTATTCTCATGTGAAAAAAACCGAGGCTCGGGGAGGTTAGCTTGCCCAAAACCTTCCAAACTCTCTCTTTCCCCATACTATTCAACTCACTGACCTTGTTACCTAAGACAGAGATCTGAGAATCTAGGATGCTCCTTCCTTCTCAACCCCTTCATGCACAACCCTCTCATGCACAACCATGAAATCTGTTAGATCCTCCACAGTCTCATAGTTATCCCTCCTTCTTTATGGCTACAGCTACCACCACGACTAAGGCCTTCATAACCTCCTCCTGTGTGCTCACCTTTGACTCCTTCTCCATCTTGTCCCATATCTAATCAGTCAAGTTCACCGTCCCAGATATGGCACCTGGGGTCTGTGACAACCTAGCCCAGGAGCCTCCTATGCCTCTGCTTTATAGATTTGCTAATAGATCCCTCCTTTTCTTTCCTCTGGGTCTATACACTCACTGTCCTTCCCACCCTACTTCATGTAACAGCCTCCATAACTACATGCATGAGTTCCTTGAGGGCACGGACATAACTTCTTCAACTCATGTCCCCAGTAGCTAGCGCAGTGCTTGGTTCTTAGCAGGCATGCAACAATTGTTTGTTGAATGGTTAAATTCTAAAATGAATGGGTGTCATGTAGCTTAAAAGTGATGAAGGGGCTAAAATCAAAACTCAAGTCTATTCATTTATTCAATGAATTATTTATTAAGCCCTTATATGCCAGGTATTGTGCTAGGTGCCGGTTATATGGCACAGAAGAAAACTCCTTGCATTCCTGCAGCTTATGTGCTAGCTGATAATCAAAGTTCATTTCTTTTGCAAGTACACCAAACCTATTGCAAGGAACTTCATTACAGCCTATTGAAAGTATCATGAAGCAAAACTACCAATATAACTCGTATATTTCAGGGATGGGAAGTGAGGTTCAAACTCTAAGGGTGGGGGGAATTCAAAAAAAGGGAAGGAAGCATTAGGTAGGAGCTGGGATTCACAATGACCCTTAAAACTTTTAATAAGAAAGGAGAAAGGAGAGTAGGAGAATATGGGAACAACATTAGGTAGACAGAAGCATAACACATCCTCGAGCACAAGAAATCTGGATTCTGGATGTGAATCTCTCCTCTAGTGGGAGGTCCAATGGTGTTCTCATTGGAGGTGGGGTACCTCTGGGGTACAAGGAGTTTTAAGAAAATCAGCTTGTAGATCTTCAACTTCCAAGTGTGCTCTTGACCAAAACTGTCCTTCTCCTCCTCATCCTCCTTCTTCTTCTCCTCCTTCTTTTAAGATTTATTCGAGAGAGAGAGTGAGTGAGAGGGGCGGAGGGAGAAGGTGAGAGAATCTCAAGCAGACTTGGCACTGAGCGGGGAGCTGGACACAGGACTCGATCCCACAACCCCCAGATCGCCACCTGAGCCGAAACCAAGAGTTAGGTGCTTAACTGACTGTACCACCCAGGCGGCCCAAACTGCTGTCCTCTTTCACAGTGTTGCCTTCCCTACTTTTGGTAACAGGGTTCACCACTCCCTCACCCACTATCTTTCAACGGCGGACTGTCCATAGGGGGAAATGCCCTGGAACAGTAAACAAAGCAATAGTTTGCAATGCTGGTGGTGGCTGTGGGTGCCAAGAAAATGAATGGCTCAAAAGCTGGACAACAAAATCTTTTTGTTTTCAAGTCAGGAGGTTTCCAAATCTTTGTTTTCAAAACCTAGAAGGACTTTATTGCATTGTCAGCTAAAAAATCATTAACAATATCTTTTCATAACAGATCTTTGTGATTTTTTTTTTTTTTGGTAAAAAACTGAGATTTAGATGCCCCTGCTATATCAAAATTCTCAATTCCAAAAACAAAACAAAAAACAAAATTCTCAATTACCTTCTACTTGGTGGTGTGAAATGAAAATGAAACATAAATGAAAACATGGGCCTGGAATTGATGCTGAATGCAGTCTCATTACAGCAATAAGTTATATCCAATTATAAACATATAAACTACCTGGGGAAAAAAACATTGGCCCATCCATCCATTCATTAAGAAATACATTTCCAGGGCAGCCCTAGTGGCCCGGCAGTTTGGCACCGCCTTCGGCCCAGGGTGTGATCCTGGAGACCTGGGATCTAATCCCATGTCAGGCTCCCTGCATGGAGCCTGCTTCTCTCCTTCTGCCTGTGTCTCTGCCTCTCTCTCTCTCTCTCTCTCTCTCTCTCTGTGTATCTTGTGAATAAATAAATAAAACCTTTATAAAAAAAATAAAAAAGAGGGATCCCTGGGTGGCGCAGCAGTTTGGCGCCTGCCTTTGGCTCAGGGCGCGATCCTGGAGACCCGGGATCGAATCCCACATCGGGCTCCCTGCATGGAGCCTGCTTCTCCCTCTGCCTGTGTCTCTGCCTCTCTCTCTCTCTCTCTCTCTCTCTCTCTCTGTGACTATCATAAATAAATAAAAATTAAAAAAATATTTAAAAAAATAAAAAAGAAATAAAAAAGAAATACATTTCCAGAGGCACCTGGGTGGCTCAGTGGTTGAGCTCTGCCTTCGGCTCAGGTCATGATCCCAGAGCTCTGGGATCAAGTCCCAAATCGGACTCCCTGCGGGAAGCCTCCTTCTGGGCCTATGTCTCTGCCTCTCTCTGTGTCTCTCATGAATAAACAAATAAATAAAATCTTTTTTAAAAAAGGAAATATACCAGGGGCATCTGAGTGGCATAGTCAGTTAAGTGATTCTTGGTTTTGACTCGGGTCAGGATCCCAGGACCCTGGGATCGAGCCCCGTGTTGGGCTTCCTGCTCAGTGAGGAGCCTGCTTCTAACTCTTCCTCTGCCCCTCTTCCCTACTCTTGCTCTCTCAAATAAATACATAAAATCTAATTTTTAAAAAATTTCAACATATATACATATTTTGGTTGCAGAGATGTAGGATATGGTAATCAATAAAAGACTTTTTAAAAATTTATTTATTTATTCAGAGAGAGCGAGAGAGAGGCAGAGACACAGGCAGAGAGAGAAGCAGGCCCCACGCAGGAAGCCCGATGCGGAACTCGATCCCAGGTCCCCAGAATCACACCCGGGGCTGCAGGCAGCGCTAAACCACTGCGCCACCGCCACCCAGGCTGCCCAAGTAATCAATAAAAAACTTAAAAAAAAAATATGTTACCTTGATCATATTTTTGAAGGAAAAGTGGAATGGAAATGCAAGTACAAGTAGAAAAAAGGGACAATGTAACATTTTTTATTAATAAAGAAGAGCTTCTGCATCCATGTAAGATGGATGATGGTAAGCATCACATCACTATGGGATGTGGGTCTTATTCAATACATTTAAAAGGGTGGTAGGGCAGTTTTAGTGAAAATGTAAATATTGGGCAGCCCCGGTGGCGCAGCGGTTTAGCGCCGCCTGCAGCCCAGGGTGTGATCCTGGAGACCCTGGATCGAAACCCACGTTTGCTTCTCCCTCTGCCTGGGTCTCTGCCTCTCATTCTCTCTCTGTATCTCTCTGAATAAATAAATAAAATCTTAAAAAAAAAGAAAATGTAAATATTTATAAAGCAGTAGAAATGACATCCATTCTCTACATTTTAAGTTTTAAACTAATGGAGAAAAATATTAGATGTCACCTTAAAAATGTAGCCTTGTACATTTATAAGCTACATAGTTATATTTTCTTTTAGGAATAGAGAGGCAAAAAAATTTGAAGACTACTACCATGAAGGACCCATGACTAGGAAGGTAGAATGAGGCCTGATTATAGACATCCTTGGAAACTAGGTAGAGTTTAGCTTGAGGTGTTAAGCCAACCCCTAAGCTTTGGTTTTCCTCACCTGTAAATGGGGTCCATTCCGGGCTTTTGAATATTCCATGACCAGCCACAGGGAGGCGTTGATGGTTGAGGGATGAGATACTGAAAGGCAGATCGCCCCAGATGCCTGAATACCATCCACATTGGAACTGGCACAAAAGGTTCTCAGTTTTGAGGGACAGAACTAAGCAGCTGGAGAAAATATTTTCCAGTCTTATAATTCCAGGATTAGAAAGCAACTCCTCTGTCCTTTCCAACATCTGGACAAGGGAGAGTGTATCCAATCTCCAATGCCCTCGGAGATCCTCATCAACTCTGGAGACCAGGTGGAGAGCAGTGCCATTGTGGGCTCAAGTCATCCCAGTATGGCTTATTTGTGAGGGGGAGTAGGGAGGTAGGATGATTGGCTGGGCTGGAGTGCAACAGGCTTCTCGTGAATCATTGGCAGGATCTGCAAGATGCCTCCTCGAGTGCAGTGTCTATCTAGGTAGAAGCGGTGCCAGCTGAGAGTTGCCTCTCTGGCCCCTGCTGTAGGTGAGAAGGGGAGGAAGGAGGCTGATTTGAGTAGGCTAAGGAGTCTCCCAACTGCTGGCTGGTGTCTGAAATAGCTGTGGTGGAGGTTGGAATCTAATTCAAAGCAGATCTAGCTTTATTCCACACCATAAGTTATTGTTCAGTTATATTGTTCAGTTATATATCATAGTTATACTGTAATTGGGCATCAGAACAGGTTTTGGTACCTGAGATCCCTGGCTGGTCTGGAAAAGGTTACAGAGGCTTGGCAGGGACCAACTTTCCCCCCTCTGAACTGTGCCTGTGGACAAATCTGGTTAAAATGAAGATTCAAGAAACAGAAATGGACCGATTTAAGTAAAAAGGGAATTTATTAATAGAGTATAGAAGAGTTCCTTAAATAACTGGGAGGATGAAAGAAAGCCACATTGGAGGCTGTATAGTCAGGAAAAATACCTCAAATGATGGCACACTACAGTTCTTATGAAGACACCCCAGCTGCTTTGCCTGGGGTAGATGCTGCTGATTTCATGGCTAATATCACTGGTGCTAGACACTGCTCTTACAACTGCTGCTTCTTACAGCTAGAAGTTAGGTGGAGCTGCTGCTCTGCCACTTACCCAAATGGATTATGTGCAGTTCCCAGCTTTTCATCTTTCCAACTTCTGGTAAAACCTTAGTTGTATGGCTATGCCCTGGCTGAAAAGGGGGCTAGAAGCTTCTACAGTGGAGGAAGAGTCTAAAGGGGGAGATTCCCCAAATATGGGAAGGTGATTCAGAAATTAGGTGGCCAAAAGCAAAGAAGCCTTGAAGAGGATGGGTATACATAAAACGGTACATTCTGAGGCTAGCAATTTGGTGGTAAAGGGAGCCATAATCATTTTATAGGAGAATTAGGGTGTTGTAGCTTGAAGACTCCAAGGGGATGGGATCAAACATCAGAAGGTCTCTTACATGGAAAATAATCTTTTTTTTTTTAATTTTTATTTATTTATGATAGTCACACAGAGAGAGAGAGAGAGATGCAGAGACATAGGCAGAAGGAGAAGCAGGCTCCATGCACCGGGAGCCCGATGTGGATTCGATCCCGGGTCTCCAGGATCCCGCCCTGGGCCAAAGGCAGGCGCCAAACCGCTGCGCCACCCAGGGATCCCTTTTTTTTTTTTTTTTTTTTTTTTAATTTTTCATGGAAAATAATCTGATTTAGTTTACCTCCAAGGGAGAGGACTAACCAACTGGCACACTAGAGGATATAAATTTCTGCTCAATATAAGGAAGATGTTACCTTTTTGGTCTTTAAAAACCAATCAACCATGTTTCCTTTATGAAAAAGAAGTGCTCAGAAAAAAAAATGTAGAAAGATAATAACTCATAGAAACACAACCCAAGGGCTCCTGGGTGGCTCAGTCAGTTAAGCATCTCTGGTCATGATCCCAGAGGGTCCTGAGATTGAGCCCGCGAGGGGCTCCCTATTCAATAGGGAGTCTGCTTCCCCCTCTCCCTCTGCCCTTCTCCCTGCTTGTGCTCTCTCTCTCTCAAATAAATAAATAAAATCCTAAAAAAAGGAAACACAACCCCAAGACAACAGCTGACAATATTTTAGTGTGTCCTTTCAGGTTTTCTCTATCCCTTTTTGTTTTCCAAGCTATATATACCATCAGATTCTGCCTTTTGCCACTTAATACTATATCATAACATTCCCCTCCCCCCATTTCTTTACCAACTTTTTTTTTTTTTATGATAGTCACACAGAGAGAGAGAGAGAGAGAGGCAGAGACACAGGCAGAGGGAGAAGCAGAGGGAGAAGCAGAAGGAGAAGCAGGCTTCATGCACCGGGAGCCTGATGTGGGATTCGATCCCAGGTCTCCAGGATCGTGCCCTGGGCCAAAGGCAGGCGCTAAACCGCTGTGCCACCCAGGGATCCCCTTCTTTACCAACTTTACAGAGCATGATATTCTATCGGGAGCATACAACGTAATTAACCTAAACATTTCTTTGTTGTTGATAATGAGCTTAGCTCCACGTTTTTGTTTTTTAAATAATATTGCAATGAGCAATGGATTTATGTGGTCTAAATGCTAAATACATACTTATTAAATATAATATTCTCTCAGGGCACCTGGGTGGCTCAGTGGTTGAGCATCTGCCTTCAGTTTAGGTCATGATCCCAGGGTTCTGGGATCAAGTCCCACATCAGGCTCCCTTCATGGAGCCTGCTTCTCCCTCTGCCCATGTCTCTGCCTGTGTGTGTCTCTCATGAATAAATAAATAAATAATTTAAAATAAACAAATGTTAATATTCTCTCTCTATATATCTCTTTTTAATATAAAAATGAGATGAGGGATCCCTGGGTGGCTCAGCGATTTAGCGCCTGCCTTCAGCCCAGGGCGTGATCCTGGAGACCCGGGATCGAGTCCCACATCGGGCTGCCTGCATGGAGCCTGCTTCTCCCTCTGCCTGTGTCTCTGCCTCTCTCTGTGTCTCTCATGAATAAATAAAATCTTTTTAAAAAAATAAAAATGAAATGAGATGGAAAATGTAATTTCTTGACAGTATTTGCCAATTTCTTTTAGGAAGAGAGCTGCTTTTATTAGGAGAAATAAATCTCTTAGGAGTAGAAAGTAAGATGTTCAGGGCATGAGTGTTGGCAGGACCCCTAGCAATGAAGAGATAAGGTTAAGTTGTCTGTCTGCCTGGAAATCAGGAAGAATTTGTTTTTCTCCAGAGAGGGTGGGGTAGAGGAGAGAATGATGAGGCAGGCAGGAGAGGTAGTGATTCAGGAGAAGGCAAGACCCTCAGAGGTGAAGGGCCAGTTAGAAAACCTCAAATGGATTGTTCAGAAAAGACTCTAAAGAATGTCTGGTGTGTGAGTCTAAACTGTTTGCAATGCATCATCATGTGACCCTGCTCCAGGGCTCAAGGCATCATAATGTCTTCTCTGACCATGAATGCTTTGTGTGGGAAGACATGTGGGCAGTCCTCAGGAAGGGCTGTTTCATCTCTACATTTTTGAACTGTGCCACCACAACAGCCTGGCAAAAACAAGAGCCTGGAGCCGGTGAGATTTAGAAGAATATCAGTTCCCAGAAATTTGCAGGAATCTTAGGGAAGGCTTTGACCTCTACAATTCATTCTTACTTCAGTCTCAAAGGACAAGGAGGTTGATGTCTAAATCACAAAAATAATGCACACTTATTTCAAAAATTAAAAAAAAAGAGAGAGAGAAGCAGGAAAAGAAAAATCACTCATGGTTCTATCATCCAGACATCTGAGGTGTGGCTTGAGGAATGTATTCCAGAGGGAAGAGGTAATCCTAGTTTTAAAGACGGTATTGAGAAGGGAGTCAGCCATTGCTCATATACCTGAGAGTCAAGTTTTGTTCCTCTGCCAGATGACAAACCCAACTTCTTCCGTACCACCTACCAGCTGCTAGATATCTTTTTATGGTATATCTGAAGGGACAGGTTGGGAGAACAAGTCCCTTCCAAGTCTTGAAAAACTGGGTTAAGAAGCAGGAACAGAATTTGCTGCAGCAGTAAGGAGGATGCTCCCCATTTAGGTGGACAATAATATAACATAAGGACATAGGAAGAGAGGTAAAAACTCCATGACCATACATTTCTAGTTATAGAAGCCTGTCCAGGGAGGAAAGGCAATTCATTAAAATTATGGGCAGCATTGACTCCTCCAGAGGAATCTGGAGGCTCCAGCTTTGCTTCTCACTGCAAGTTGCTCACCTTCTCTGGGACTCTTTTTCTTTTTTTTCTTTTCTTCTTTTCTTCTTCTTTTTTTTCTTCTTTTCTTCTTTTCTTTTCTTTCTTCCTTCCTTCCTTCCTTCCTTCCTTCCTTCCTTCCTTCCTTCCTTCCTTCCTTCCTTCCTTCCTTCCTTCCTTTCTTTCTTTCTTTCTTTCTTTCTTTCTTTCTTTCTTTCTTTTCTTCTCTTTCTTTCTTCTTTCTTTTTTTCTTTCTTTCTCCTCCCCTCCCCTCCCCTCCCCTCCCCTCCCCTCCCCTCCCTTCTCCTCTCCTTTCCTTTCCTTATTCATGAGACACACACAGAAAGGGGCAGAGACATCGAGGGAGGAGCAGGCTCCTCGCAGGATCCCCAGCGTGGGACTTGATCCCTCCACCGGGGATCACGACCTGAGCCAGAGCCAGACGCTCAACCACTGAGCCACCCAGGCGTCCCTCTGGGACTGTTTCTTCCCTGGAAGGGCGTGGAGGCTGTATTAGACGACCTCTAAATTCTCTTCCAGCTTTAAACTCCCTTTCGTGATACTTGCCAGGCTTGTTTTACCGGCCCTGGAACATCCCCACTCCCGCGCCCGCCTCGGCCGCCGCGCCCGCCTCCCGCACCAGAGGGCGCTGCAGGCGGGCGCTGGGTAGCGTGCGGTGGGCGGAGTCCAGAATCAGGACGCGCGGTGATTGGCGCCAGCCGGGGCGGAAGGGGGCGTGGACAGGAGCCGCGGGAGGCCCGAGCTGCGCGGTGACGTCAGGGGGTGGGGGCGGGGCCGAGCCGCGCAGCGTGTGACGCCGCGGCGGCCGCGGAGCTGGGGATTAATGGGAAAAGTTTTGGCAGGCTTCGGAGGAGCCTGCGGAGCCTGCGGGACCGCGGCGGCGGCGGCGCGGGAGGCGGCCGGGGCAGGTCAGTCCGGGGCGGGGAGACGGTGGGCAGGCGGCGGCAGGGGGCGGCGGGCCGGGGCTGAGGCGGCCCGCGGGGCCGGGGCGCGAGCCGGGGGGAGCGGGCCGGGGGGAGCGGCAGGGGGCCGCGCGGCTGCGGCTGCGGCTGCGGCTGCGGCTGCGGCTGCGGCTTCCCGGCACCCGGGCCCGGGCCGGTCCGCGGCGGTGTGTGGCTCTCCTGGCGCCCCCCCGGCCCTGCGCCCCCGAGCTTAGGGACCCCGAAGCGCGCGGCCTCCCCCACGCGACTCTGTGCGCTCTCTTGGGCCTAGTGGCTCCGTCTCCTGCCCCTTCTGTGTCCTGAGAGCCGGGTCTGGGGCTCGGGGTCCTCTCCCGTTCCCTCCTGTTGCCTCTGACCTCTTCCTCCGTCCCTTCCCTGGTGTCTCCAGATCCATGGGTGCCCGCTCTACCCAGGGTCTCTGTCCCTGTCCACGTCTTTATCTCCTGCCTTCTCCTCCCAGCCTTGCCCTGTCATTGCTCTCTTTTCCCATCCCTGGCTCCCGCTCTGGGTGACGGGTCCTCCTCGTCATCTTCGCGGCGTTATTAGGCTCTTTCAGCCCCTTGCCGGCAGTCCCTATCTCCCTAAGCCCCTTCTACCCTGGCTTCCCCCCCCCCCACCCCCCGGGCCTGTTTTTGCCCTGTTTCTCCCTCATTTCCTTGTGATTGAGCCTTGCCCCCTGCATTCCTGTCACCAACTTCCATCCCCTCACTTCTACTCTGGGAGAAGAGTTAGCTCCACACGCTGCTTTGCTTTCCCTTGACTTGCTGTTGAGACACCGCTGGGTTGGGGTGGGGGCTGTTCAGCCAGGGATTGAAGTAAGGGGCTGAATGTCCGAGGTAAGCAGCAGGCATGTCTGTATGGGTGCTTGGGTGTTGCATCAGGGGTGAGGTCCAATTTGTAGACCATTCTTCTGATCTCAGCTTTAAAACTTCCCCTTTATGGGTCTGTTGACTTCCAGGAACCCTTGGGGAGAGAGCAGCCGCTGAGTTGGGTATGTGCCAGGGGTAACTGGAGGCCTTGTCCAACTCTTTTCCCCTTCCAGGAAACAGGGCTCTATGTCTTTCCACTCTGGATGTACCAAGCACAGTTATACAATCATACTCCAGATTATCTCTGCCCTCATTCCCACTCTGAGCCCCGTCCCCAAGAGCTAAGAGGAGTCTTCAGAAGTTGTGCCCCAGAGAATGCCTTACCCTTTTCTTCTGTACTGGCTCCAAGACATTTTTTTCTTACTTGAGTTTTGAAATAGATTGCCAGCCCGATAGCCCTGGGGCTGGCAGGCATCTGCCCCATCTGTTATTGGTCACAACCAGCTTCTGATTTTCACTCTGCATCTCTGAGCCACTGAATGTTAGGGCCTTTGATGTCAGTCACTTAGCAGGTTCTCTTGAAGATTCTTCTCCCTCCATTTTCCCTGAGAGCTTCATTTCCTATCGATCCAAGAGGCTGATCCTAAGTTCTGGTCCCTTTGCTCTGTCAGGTGGGTACCTGCCTGGGAAGGTTGTGGGACTGCATTAGATGGTGTCAGGAATTTGAGTGGCTTCCAGTCACAGGGATGTCCTGTCTGCGGCTAGAGAGCCCACCGCCTTCCTGGTATGTCTGGGGGTTTAACCTAGTCAGACAGAAAGTTCTTTTCAGATGCCTTCAATCTTAGCTCCTTTATTTGGCGTTGGTACCCTGGAGAGATCTTTAGGAAATAACATTATCCTCTGTTTCTACTCAGTCTGATCTTGGAGGATTCTGAGTGTGTGACCCACTCACGTTTAGAAATGAAGGCCTTTTGGGGAGCCTGGGTGGCTCAGTCAGTTAAGCGTCTGCCTTCAGTTCCAGTCACGATCCCAGCGGGAATCCTACTTCTCCTTTTCCCTCTGTCTTACGCTTGTGCTCTGTCAAATAAATAAATAAATTTAAATAAAGTATGCTCTGTCAAATAAATAAAATCTTTGGAAAAAAAAAAAGAAAGAAATGAAGGCCTGCTGTTTCACCTGGCTCCGGGTTTCTAGGTCTCCTCTTTTGAGGATCCTGCTCTCTGTCTTTGAGCCAGAATTGGACACAGAATTGGCACCCTTCAGGAGCTGTGGTGGAGAGCCAAGTGAACCAGCTTAGACCAGACTTTACGTTTTGGAATCCTCTTGTGCACTGACCCTTTTCTGTGAAAGGAATAGGACTGTGGATGGCTGAGCCAGTCTCCTCTCCTCAGCCCCTTCCTAAACAGTACTTGGGCAGGATTTGGGCAGAGTGGACCAAAAGGGGTCCCTTGTTCTTATGAAGAGCACCCTTCTAGGGTTTTAATGGGTCGTTCTGATGAAGTTGAGGCTGTGTGTTTGGCAGTGAGTTGGTCCAACCCCTACTCCCAAGGACTTTACCTGACTCTTTTGAGAAGTTTGCTACTCCTCTGTCTTCACTTACCCATTAGTGGTTACACTCCACCGAGGCAGCAGGTGAGAAGGGCTTAAGCAGAGGTCAAGCCCAGACCTTACAGAATAGCGTGGGCACCACCAGCTCTGCTGGATAGCTTCTTGCAATTTGTCCGCTCTGTGGCCTTGGTGGATGGTCAGGGTTATCAGTTACCAAGTTCCCATCCAGTGATTTTTGCAGAGTTTGGGTCAAAGGTGTGGGGAGGCAGGCCTCTGACATTATTCTCCAGATAGTGTAGCCCATCAACTCCTTAGTTGAATGGACTGATCTTTTTTGTCTGGCTGTCTTTCTTCTTGCTTGTCCACCACTCGTCCCCCTTTGGCATGGGCCTCTACCCATTCAAAAAGAATGACCCTTACCCCACCTATGGTCCCTCAGATCTCTTCCCTAATGCTTGACAGAGGCCAGTCAGTGTTGTACGCTGGCCGGGGAAGCATGTAAGCTCTGCTTTGGAGAGTGCAGCTGTTCTGGCTGTTGTGCAAGCTGTCCCGAGGGCCTGCAGATCCTGGCCTGTCCTGGGACAGTGCAGCTCCTCTGTCTCAGGAAGAGTTGGACCTGTCACTTCTAAAGGCTTCAGCTGTATGTCTTGTGTCACTGCGGCCTACCTCCCAGGGTGCTCCCTGCTGGCTGGAAGCTAAATTTCAGGGCTTTCCTCCAGGGCCTAGTAGGACCTGGAAGTGCCAGGAGTTTCCCGATTGCCCTGCACTGTCCATGCTGGGATCATTCTCTTTTTTCCTCCCTATGCAGCATTTCCATGGACTTTGTCTGTCTTGCCAGGCTCTGGCTTGTGTTATGTCAGAAGTTCTGTGTGCGATGCCTTTGCCTGTACCATGTTGCCCCAGATTGCACAGTGGCTGCTTCTTGTAGATGGTTTGATGTCCTTTAGTATTTTTCTGTGCCTTTGGATCCAGGGGAGGAGCCATTTTCAGCAGCTGCGTTTCACTGTGTCAGAGGTGAGCTGGACACTTGTTTGAGCCTGGCAGGGAGGAGATGGCCCCTTGTGTCAGGTTTCAGACATGTGGGTCTTCTTGGCAGATGGTTCCTGGCCTTCATAACTCAGAGGCTGGTGATTAGGGTGTGACTCTAGTCCTGTGGCCATTAGGCTTTGGCCAAGGACTCAAGCATGACTCAGGGCATCTCCATTTATGAGCTGCCACCTGTGGGGGGATGTTGGGCTCCAGGTCCTTCTTCACTTTGCCAGCAATTTCTGCCTCCCCCTGATAAAAGCAGCAAAGCCGGTGTCTGCTTACTTGGAAATGAGCAGACTACTTCCAGGATTGGGAAATATTTGCTGACTCAGGCTCAGAATAACCTGTCTCAGGGTGTGCATGTGTGAGGGACAAAGAAAGAGCCAGTTTAGGAGCAGTTTCTGAGCTTTGGTGTTTAATTACAACATTAATGCTGCTTTTCTGGCCCCTGGCACCTCAACTAAAGATATTGGGTTTCTTTCTCTTCTGCAGTGTTGCGTGGTGTTTTGGGCATGCACATGGTACTCACGCAGTGGCTTCTGTTCACTGACAGATGAGGACAGATGCACCAAAGAGGTAATCCCAGTTTCCTTATACAAAGACCCCTGACGACTGACTGACACATCCCAGATTTAGGATCCTGGCCTAAAAGATAAAATAATTTCACTGGGGCTGAGTTCCCAGATCCCAAGTGCCTGTCATAACATTTGGTACTCATTGCTTACACATAGCAGGCTCTTAATTAAATAATTATTAAATGTCTGTGGCTTATGTAGTTTTTTGGGGAGCATTGAGATTTCTCACCTTTAGACCCGCTAAAACAAATTCTACAAGGGCAGAGACTGACTGGCTTTGTTTCCTGTTGTGTCTAGGTCTGCCTAGCACTGAGGAGATGCTAAATATTTGTTGAATGAATCAATATACAAACTTTTCTCTGTTCATATGGGTACCAGGCCACAAAGATGGTGTCTGTCATTCTCTTTCATTTATGTAATAGACATTTCTGAGTGTCTGTTATGTACCAAGCACATACTAGACACATGGGAAATGGTGATAGAAAAAAACAGATTCAGTCCCTGTCTGATGGGTCCATAGTTTGTTGGCATATATGAGATCTGGGCATAACACACAAGGGTTTTTCCTTCCATCTCTGCTGGTGTAGCAGGCCCTCACCAGAGTCTGACAATGCTCTGGGCTTCTCATTACTGTTTCCCTGTTTGTTTGTTCTCAGGATGCCTGGCAGATTTTATAAACTCTCAGAAGGGGAGCTGCAGGGAATTCGATGTTCATTGTCTCAACTATTTAGGAGGCTGGGCTATGGTGAAGTCGCTGCTGGGGGCCAGGGGAAACATGCGCTCCTGTCTGATTTAATCTCTGAAGTTCAGTGGTTCCAGCAGCTGTTTATGGGCTTCACTTCCCTTTCTCTGCCTTTAACACCCTGTGGGTTTTCCTGTTGCCTAACAGGGTGCTGAGCCCATATGGCTGTCAGTCTAGGGGGGTCAGGTCGTTTGTGGATCTTGCAGGAAGGCCTTAGGCAGGGGCCCCTCCTGTTGTCAAACCCATACCAAGTCCTTTCCTTTGAAGGAAATGTGAATGAGGAAGAAGGAGGGTGTGGGAGGCTCCCTAGGTTCCCTGGGAGGGAATAAACGTAGCAAGGAGAACTACTGAGTTAATTGCTGTGTCCTTTGCTCCAGCAGCAGCTGGCCACAGTGGCAGCAACTGTACATGTCCAGGCATCACTTGTCCAGTTTATCCCTGAGCTTTAAGCTCCCGGTCCTAGCAAGAAACTTCTTTCTTAGTTTCCACTGTCAAAGGTGAGGCTAGAGCTTTATCAGATTTTTCAGTGCTAATCTCAGAAGACTGTAGTTAGGTCGTTATCTTAGTCTTTCCCATCTGAGGCGCTTTTGTGGGTCAGGTCCTGTGACAGATGTTTCAGATACGTTCCTTGGCTGTGCCCCTCCCCGGCCCCGCAAAATGTGGAGTCTAGCCGGGAAGAGAAGACATAGGCACAAAAAGATTTTGAAAATATTAAGAGAGCTAGTGGGTTCTGAGAATATGGTCAGGGATGCTCATTTAGAGGAGCAGGTCATCACTTTGAATCGGCTTTGTCCCTGAAGAAATTGGGTTTCAGATGGGGCCTTGAAAGAAAGTTGGTTTATTTTATTTTTTTTTAGAAAGTTAGTTAATTTTGAAGGCAACTTTAAAATGTTGTAAACAGCAATTCTCAAGCTTCTTGACCTCAAGAACCCCTCTCTTAAAAGACACTTTTAAAAATCATTAGAGACCCGTGAACTTTTGTCTACCATAGTAGAAACTAATAAGCTCTGAGGAATTTTAAGTTACTGATTTATTCATTCATTCATTTATTTTTAAAATATTTTATTTATTTATTCGTGAGAGACACACAGAGAGAGACAGAGACAGAGACACAGGCAGAGGGAGAAGCAGGCCCCATGCAGGGAGCCCAACATAGGACTCGATCCCGGGTCTCCAGGATCACGCCCTGGGCTGAAGGTGGTGCTAAACTGCTAAGCCACCCAGGCTGCCCTATTAATTCATTTCATGTAATAATAAACCCAGTACATTTACCACAAGTGACCTTTTTAAAGAAAAAATAGCTATTTTTCAAAATAAGGTTGAGAGAAGTGGCATTGTTTCACATTTTTGGCCATCTTTTAATGTCTGCTTTAATAGAAGACAGTTGGATTCTCATAACTGCTTCAATGTTCAGTCTCTTAAGGTATGTTGTTGTATTTGAAGGCTATGATGAAAATATGGCCTCACACAGATAGGTAGTTGAGAAAGAGAGGGGTAACAGCTTTTAATAGCTTTGGCAGATAATTGTGGATATTCTTTGGTACTATACCAAACCCTCAGCAAGTGGTAGTTTCTTTCTTTTCTTTTCTTTTTTCTTTTTTTCTTTTTTTCTTTTTTTGAAGATTTTATTTATTCATAAGAGACACACAGAGAAACAGAGACAAAGGCAGAGGGAGCAGGCTCTCCGCGGGGAGCCCAATGTGGGACTTGATCCCAGGACCTCGGGATCACGCCCTGAGCCAAAGGCAGATGCTCAACCATTGAGCCACCCAGGTACCCCAACAAGTGGTAGTTTCTTAAAGGTTAGTTGGAATGTAGAGTCTGAAACCTTACCACAAGTTTTCATACTTTGTGACATTAAAATCCATTGGTCCATCTTGTACTTTGCATAGATCTTTTACTTTAAGTTGGTCATCAGAACCGCTAAATGTTAACATATTTCATTTTACAATATCATTAAGTCATAGGAATACTACTGACCTCAACAGCAAAGCATTCAAGTATTGGGAGGCTGTCAAGCTCAGAGTGGGGATACAAGTTTTCCATAATTTGGATTTTCTCTTGAAAGCTTGATTTTTATCACTGGTAACACACTGTCAGGGTTTTTGTTTGATTTTTTTGTTTAAGTATTTTATTTATTTCAGAGAGAGAGTGAGAGCATATGCTTGTGCATGTGTGGGGAGAGGGGTAAAGGGAGAGGGAAAGAGAACCTCAAGCAGACTCCCCACTGAGCATAGAGCCCGACACAGGGCTCAATCCCATGACCCCAAGATATGACCTGAGCCAAAACCACAAGTAGGGTGCATAACTGACTGAGCTGCCCAGATGCCCCCATACTGTTAGGTTTTTTTTTAATGGAGTCTCCGTTTTTTTTTTTTTTTTTTTTAAGATTTTATTTATTTATTCATGAGAGACACAGAGAGATAGGCAGAGACATAGGCAGAGGAAGCAGCAGGTTCCCTGTGGGGGAGCCCAATGCAGGACTCAATCTCAGCACCCCGGGATCACACCCTGAGCCAAAGGCAGCCATTCAACCATTGAGCCACCCAGGCATCCTTGAATCTCCATTTTTAAGAAAAAGTCTGTCAAATACTCAAAACCTAAATAATTATAATTTTTTTTTTAATTTTTATTTATTTATGATAGTCACACAGAGAGAGAGAGAGAGGCAGAGACACAGGCAGAGGGAGAAGCAGGCTCCATGCACCGGGAGCCTGACGTGGGATTCGATCCCGGGTCTCCAGGATCGTGCCCTGGGCCAAAGGCAGGCGCTAAACCGCTGCGCCACCCAGGGATCCCTAAATAATTATAATTTGTTACTCTTTTCTTTCAAGTAAAAGTGTTGTTTCATGAAAAAAAAAAAAAAAAAAAAAAGACTAGCTTGCAACGCAATCTCAAATTTTTCCTGAGACAGACAATGACTCTTATTTTGTTACAAGAGTATTTAAAAGACATATATTTCAAGGTCATTATTTAATAACGTCAATTTTTATCATCTTATCTAGGACATTTTTTAAAAAAGATTAATTTATTTATCTTAGCACACAAGGAGAGGGAGAATACCTCAAGCTGGCTCTGACTCCCCACTGAGCATGCAGGGCCAACTCCACCATCCTGAGGCCATGACCTGAGCTGAAATCTTGGCCAGCTGCCCAACCTACTGAGCCACCCAGGTGCCCCTCATCTAGGACATTCTTAAGTGAAATTGGAACTTTATTATCTTTCCTGGTTCTTTAGGTTGACTGGGCTCATCTGGGCAGTTCTCAGTTGAGGTATATTGCTTTAGTCAGATGGAGGTTGGAGCAGGAATCATGTGGAGGCTCAGCTGGGCTGGACATCCACACTGGCTAACTCACATGGCTGGCTCTTGGTACTGGCTGTTGAGTAGAGTACCTACATATGGCCTCTTCATGTGCCTTGAGCTTCTGACAGCATGATGGCTGGATTCTGAGCAGAAGCATCCCAAGAGTGAGTATAATGAGAGTTCTAAGCAATGAAGGGCAAGGTTTCCTAAAACCTAGCCTGGGAAGTGACACTGTCAATTTCTTTGTCTTTTCTTGGTCACAGAACCAGTTCAGATGCAGAGGACTATACAGGGTATGAATACCAAGAGGCATGGTTCATTGGGAAGGAGAGAGAGCTCCTTGGAAACCAGCTACTACTGCTTTTGAGTATCCCTTATATGAGATAGCCTGGCCTGCGATGGAGGGAGAGGGAGAAGCAGGCCCCCCACTGAGCAGGGAGCCTGACTTGGGGCTCAATCCCAGGACCCTGGGACCATGATCCTAGCCAAAGGCAGACACTTAACTGACTGAGCAACCCAGGCGCCCCACCACTGATGGTTTTGGAGTAAGAAATCATTGTTAATATTGCACAAAAGTGGATTAAATAGAGGAAGAATGGAGGTAGAGAGTTTAGGTAGGAGACTACTGCATAGTCTGAATGTAAGGAAATTCTTCATCATATTAAATCTGAGTTCCTCTGGTTGCTGTTAAAATTATTGATTTTGATCTATCAGCCACACAGATTAAGTACCCAGAGCGGGACTAGAGAAACCCCTCTCCACCCTTATTTAGGAATGCTGATACCCAGGAGAGATCAAAAGCTTCACAGTGTGGGGACCCCTGGGTGGTTTAGTGGTCGAACGTCTGCCTTCAGCGCAGGGCATGATCCCGGGGTCCTGGGATCAAGTCCTACATCAGGCTCCCTGCGAGGAGCCTGCTTATCCCTCTGCCTATATCTCTGCTTGCTCTCTATGTCTCTCATGAATAAATAAATAAATAAAATCTTTAAAAAATAAAATCTTAAAAAAAAGCTTCACAGAAAGTAGAAGGCAACTAAGTTAGGCTTTATCGTCTGGGTCCAATAGGAGGTTAATCCTTCTTTATTTATTTAAAATTTTTTTATTCATTTATTCTAAGCGTAGGTGAGCTGGGGGGAGGGGGCAGAGGCAGAGGGGGAGAGAGAACCTCAAGCAGACTCCCCACTGAGCACAGAGCCTTGATGCGGGGCTCGATCTCCAGACCGAGATCACGACCCTGAGTTGAAACCAAGAGTCAGATACTTAACCAACTGAGCCACTCTAGTGTTCCTAATCATAATTTGTTAAAAGAAAAAGCAGAAGAAAGCTAAAGGTTTACATAACTGCACAGACAGTATTTCAGATACTCTTCAGTTTCGCCCTCGTAGACCACTAGGAGGCAAGAGAAGAGTGAGAGGAAGAAAGATGGACAAATTCGGGAATGGTAGGGAGAGGGAGGAAGAAGGGGGTCAAGGGGAGAGAACAGCAAAAGAAGTTTGAAGGAGGTCGAGATGGGAGGAACTGCTCAAGGCTGACCTTCCAGGGAGATGCTGGCTGGAGGGAGGGCTGGCTTCCCTGGGGGCCTGGCCTCTGGCATTCAGCACCTCTTGTCCTCATCCTGTCTCTGGCTTTTCTCTTGGTGAAGAGGCCATGAGAAGAGCTGGGGTAGATTTGCTGTTATTTTTTTGAGAGGGGGTGGGGACCTGGGAGACCAAGAGTCACCTGGAGGTGACTCTCAGCTTTCATGTGTGGAGTCCTGACTTGATGATCAAAATAAACCTTGGGCAGTGCTTGTTCATCCCCTCTCTTCTGAGGCGGGGAGCTCAGGAAGAAATGCCTTTCTGAGACAGTTCCTTCCCTAATTTACCAGCTGTGGCCCTGGGAGCCCAACCTCAGTATGGGGAGTCTGCGGATTCTGTTTCACAGTCGGTGTTCTGGGCAGTGCACCTTGACGCCGCTTGTTTTTCCTTTTCCAAGTCCAGGCTTCAAAGCCTACCTCCCACAGCCTTGTCGTCATCCCAGCAGCTGTCTGGAGACCATTGCTGAATTCTTCACAGCTCATGGTGACACACCTGTGAAAGAGTTCTCTCACGAGGAGGATCATGAATGGAGAGGCTCCCCAGTGTTGTGAGGAAACCACTTCATGCTTAAGTTCATTTCTGTACTTTGTATCTTCTATAACCCCTTTGATCTTTGTCTTATTATTTTGGCACTTCCCTCATCCAGGAGTTATAACCTCAGAGGCACACAGTCATTTGGCTACTACTCCAGTGGAAGTACAGGCCAACTCTGCTCTCCCAATGGCAGCCTTTAGCCACCCTACACACACAGTCTGCAGGACCACTCTCTCCTCAAAAACAGCCGTCCTTCAGTTTGCCAGACGCCAGAGTTTTACCTATCTCATCCCCTCTTCCAAACAAGCAAACAAGATGTGTTTTCCTCAATTCTTCTTGTTTCCAACGTTGTCTTAAGAGAACTTTACTTTCTTCACCTCCAGTTCGATTTCCTTTAGCACCAGGTTTCTATAGCACTGTCCCCAGTCCTATAGACGTTTTGGGGTGGGGAATTTGTTATTGAGTGGGCCTCAGTAACACAGGCAGAGGGAGAAGTAGACTCCCTGTGGGGAGCCCGATGTGGGACTCAATCCCCAGACCCCGGGATCATGACCTGAGCTGAAGGCAGATGCTCAGCCACTGAGCCACCCAGGCGCCCCAGCATGCAGTTTTTACAATGGAAATGTTTTCTCCTCAGTCACCTCTCTGGGCTCTTGAGGACTTTGGGGAGGAGTGAAATAATTCACAATGAGGTAGCATGTTGCAACTAAGAAGCCTTATGATTTCTATGCAACAGAGGCACGGTGTCCAAGACAAATCAGTGTCCTGGAATGGTTGGGTTTGCCATGTCTTGCTTTTACAAGTATTTCAGTGTCTAGACCAAAACCACCTTCCTGTAACTCCCAGAGGTGCTGTGTAGAATGGAGTTGGTAATACGTAGCAGGTAGACTGTTATTAACGTGTCTGTTCCTGGTGTCAGATGTTACCAGCTGATCTGGTGCTCTGATCACAGCAGTCTTCCTCTCCAAAGCCACATGGGTTCTCAGAACCCTCTACCCATGGCAGCTCTCCTAAGAGGAGGCTTACCTGCCATCCCTGGTCATGAGCTTGTTTGTCTGATGGCAGACCATTTCTTTCCAGCTTCCCCTTCTGCAAAAGCCTTCAGGACAGTCCAGAGATCCTGGTAAATTCCCCCTGGCCCTCAGCACTTGCTTCTTGGGATGAACTCCTGTGTGGTCCATTGGAAGCTCCAGGTTGGAGACTACCCTTCTCCTCTAAGGAGGCCCTCCAAAGGCTAGAATGCTTTTGGGAATTAATGAAATGAATTCTCCACCCTTTAGATAATAGCAAGCAGTGATAGCAAAAGAAAGACCCTGGCCCAGGACACTGCCAAGATTCCTGCTCTGACCCTTCTTTCACGTGGACCAAAGATATGAACTCTTCCACAGTCTTGGACTCTGTCTACTGTGGTGGTAGACTGGGTAATAGCCCCTGAAGCTATCCCGGCCGTAACCCCTGGGACCTGTGGATGCTACCTTATAAGGCAAAATGGACTTTGTAGATGCGATTAATTTAAGGATCTCGAGACGCAGAGATTATCCAGGATTATCCGAGTGGGCCCTAAGTGCAGTCACGAGTGTCCTGTTAAGAGGGAGGCAAAGGGAGATTTGATATAGAAGACAAATGTGACTGCTGCAGCCAGAGCTACCCCATTGGCTCTGAAGATGAAGGAAGAGGCCAGGGAGCACAAGGAACACAGTTCTAGAAGCTGGAAAAGGCAAGCAAGCAAATACTCCTCTGGAGCCTCTGGGAGGAAGTATAGCCTTGCCAGTACCTTGATTTTGGAGTAAAACCAATTTTGAACTTTGACCTCCAGAACTCTTAGGAGAATAAATATGTTTTAAGTGTTAAGCTTGTAGTAATTTGTAACAGTGACAGCAGAAGACTGCCCCAGGGCTCATTTGCCTCCAGGCCCAGGCGGTGACTCGGCTAGGTCTCATTCTTATTTCAAGGCAGTCATAGAGCACCTCTTTTATGGCAGTTTAAGATCCTATGCAACAGAGGCACGGTGTCCAAGACAAATCAGTGTCCTGGAATGGTTGGGTTTGCCATGTCTTGCTTTTACAAGTAAAATTTGTAAGCAGATTACCTTTACCCAGATTAAAATTTGAAGCAATACACTCTTTGGAGAAACCTTTTAAGGAGTTTTTGGGGATAAAAGAGAAGGCCTCAGGTAGTGTCTGATTCTTGCTTTTGGAAGTTACCCCACACCTTCAGAATCAGATCAGTAAGAAGGGGTTTCTTTCAGACTGTTGAGGATCCAGG
Organism: Canis lupus baileyi; assembly: GCF_048164855.1. Lineage (NCBI taxonomy): Eukaryota > Metazoa > Chordata > Mammalia > Carnivora > Canidae > Canis > Canis lupus. The sequence goes on along the minus strand of NC_132844.1, from coordinate 68,074,947 downwards.
ATTAGTTTAAATCTGACTCCACTTCCGTCTTTCTCCCACTCATGCGGTTACTGGGTTCCTCCTATATGCTAGGCATTGGGGGTGAGGAAGTGAACAAAGCAGATAAAAAAAGTCTCGTGTTCTTATGGTGGTTGTGGTGGAGAAAGAGAAGAGAGCCAGAATTACGTAGCTAGCATGTCAGGTGGTGGTAAATGCTATATCAAAAAATAAAGCAGAGGGCACCAGGATGGCTCATTGGTTAAGTGGCTGACTTTTGGTTTCAGCTCAGGTCATAGTCTCAGGTTTGTGAGATTGTGTCAGAATCTACACTCCATGTGGAGTCTGCTTCAGATTCTTTCCTTCTTTCTCCCGCCTTCCCCTGCTCGCACGTGCACATGCACACATGCTCCCTCTCTCAAGTAAATAAATAAAATCTTAAAAAAAAAAATAAAGCAAGAAAGCAGTAGTGGCACTTTTAAATGGAGGGCTTAAGGAAGGCCTCACTGAGAAGGTAATATTTTAAGCTCAAGAGAAGAATGAGCCATGTGTGGGAAGAACCTTATCAGCAGAGGGAAAGTAAATGCAAAGGCCCTGAGGTAGGAACATGGCTGGTGTGTTGAGGACTAGTCAGGAAGCCACTGTGGCTAGAGTTAAGGGAGGGGAAGGGAGGTCGGAGATGTGACTGGGCCTGATCACTCTGGACCGTGAAGTACTGTAAAATCTCTTACTTCACCTGACCTTTAGCCTCTTCCCTCCTTTCCCCCTCTTCACACTGCCTCTCAGGCTTCATGCCTGTGTTCCTCAGTTCCTTTCTGTAGAATGTGCATCATGTCATACCTAGGGCACATCAGTAGGTAAATATAGTCCAGTGAAAATATTAGAAGAGGAGGAAAAAAGCAACTCCTTCTTTCTGAATAATAAAAGCAGCTCCACTGTTAGTGCTGATATGGAGCCACGTTCCTAGAAATGGAATGAGAAGAGAGCCAGAATTATGTAGCTAATGGCATGTATGAGAGTGGAAGAGATGGAATGAGAAGAGAGCCAAAATTATGTAGCCAGTGGCAGGTTGGCTGCTCTGCTCTCCGCAGGCAGTTCTGGGGTGGTTCTTGGGGGTCCTCACTTCGGTCACCCTCCAGGCCCCCATGCCTGCTACTTCTTTTCATTCTGCTCTTCCTGGGCTACTTAGAGGGGCTCCTACAGTTGCCCACCTGAAATTCTTTCTTAACAGCCCCCTTACTTCCCTGCCCTTCCTCCTAGGAGGCCTGCCATCTCCCCAGCTGCCCAACCAGGTGTCTGAGGACTGCCAGAAGAGAGCAAAACACATAAGTGCATGTGCTGCCACTGTGTATTTCTGGTTATCACTTAGATTCTCAGCACCCACAGGCCTGCGTCTGCCATGTCTCAGAACCCCTGACTCTTCCATTCCTGGGAGTGGCTGCCTCAAACCTCAAGACTCTGCCTCCTCCAGGTCCTCATGGTGTTGCTTGGGTTTCTAAGAATCAGATCCCCAAAGGTCAAGTAAGCCAGCCTGAAAAGTCACACTCTTCCTGGATAATGACCCCATGACAGTTCTGGTGCTTTGGCAACTTTCCAGAATGACAGTCTGTCAGTAGTTGATGGTAAGCTTCACTGTCATCTAGGGGTCAGTTAGAAATTGTGTCCATAGATTAAATCCTCCATGCCTGTGTCCCTGATTTTATAGTCCTAGGTGACTCTTCTCAGAACCTGCTTTAAATAATGGCATCTAATTGATTACTATTTAGTAATAAACAAATGGACCAATAATAATTTCTATCTCCTAAGTGAAAATCACTAGGTGAATAAATTCTCAAACTGCCAAATACATCCAGTCGAAATTGTATTTTTCCAATTTTGTTTAGATTCTATTACAGTGCACGATTTCTGTGACATTTCTATTTTTGGCATCTTAACGCCCCCGTGTATTTATAACGTCTATTTACAATTTGCCTTTCATATCCTCACAGCGTGTCACCTTGCAGAAAAATATTTTATCCATTTTTTAGCCCATTCTTGACCCAGAAGACATAAGGCATTCTTGACTCAGGCTAAGGCCTGTCTCTTTCCCCTGCAAGCTAAGGCCTGTCTCTTTCCCCTGCAAGCACTGTAGCCTTGTCTTCTCACATACTACCAGTACCATCCGTATTGTTTTGTTTTTGTTTTTAAAAAGATTTTATTTATTTATCTGAGGAGAGGGAGCATGAGTCGGGTGGGGGTGGGGGGCAGAGGGAGAAGGAGAAGCAGGTTGCCTGATGAGCAGGGAGCCAGATGTAAGGCTTGATTCCAGGACACTGAGATCATGACCTGAGCCAAAGGCAGATGCTTAACTGACTGAGCCACCCAGGTGCCCCAAGACCATCTGTTTTTTTTTTTTTTTTTTAAAGATTTATTTATTCATGAGAGACACAGAGATAGTGGCAGAAACATGGGCAGGGCAGAGGGAGAAGTAGGCTCCCTGCAGGGAGTCCGATGCGCAACTCGATCCCAGATCTTGGGATCACATCCTGAGCCAAAGGCAGATGCTCAACCGCTAAGCCACCCAGGTGTCCCAGACCATCTGTCTTTGATTCACTTTTGTACCCCCACCCTGGGCACATTGCAGACAACCAGGAATACCTCTCATGAGCTGGTTCCAGCGCTCCCAGGGCTTCTGCCCTTACTCTGCTTTCTCTCTCTGGACTGCTGCAGCCTGAACCTTGCCCTCCTTTCTGCCTTCTGCTTCCATCATGAGAAAGAACTGGTCCATCCATCTGATGTTCTCCATGAGTCAGAGACCTTGTTCAGTCGCAAAGGGGCAGCTTACAATGCACAGTCATGTTCTCCGTCCCTATGGGTGTTCATTAGCCATGATCAAAGATCATCCCCCCCCACCCCCGCTCCCGAAACTTGCTTCTTGATAGATAAGTGCCTGGTGCAGAGGTACTCTCCGAGCACTTGTTAGACAGAACAGTGTCTGGCTGGCCAGCCTAAGGTGGCTTGCTGCCAAGAGTAGCCCTGGCACTAACCTACACCAGAGTCCTGTCTGGGGCAGCAGTCAGACATCTGTAGAAGAAAACCCTTTCCTGGTTGTTACTCTTCTCTTTGGTTGAAGCTTCGTGGAGACAACTGAGGTTTTCAGTTTTGGCGGTTTTTCCCATATGCCTCCTTCTCTCCACTTCCTCCACTGGGAGTCTAGTAAGGCTCCTTTCTCCTCCTTCTGGCTCAGCCCCTACTGTGGTATATGATGGTGGAGTTATTTCCTCCATTCTAGGTTCAGATTGTGAGTTCTTTTGAGAGCTGAGCTCAGCTGTGTCTAATCCCCCTCCCGTTCCAAGCAGAAGTCCATAGCTGCCCAGGAGGCAAGTAAGCTGTAGCTCTCATGTGGGCTGAATGCACCGTGCTGATTACTTCATATGCATCACCTTGCTTAATCCACACAACCCTGAGAGGTAGGAATCATCATCCTCCTTTTACAGATGAAGATGCTGAGGCTCAGATTGGCTAGGAAAGCTGCCTAAAAGCTGCACAATTCGTAAGTGGCAGAGTTGTGTAAAGCTGTGTCCTTGATTATACCACACAGCAGGGCCTTTCTAGGGAGGATGGCTGGTTGAATCTCATTCTTCCAGTTTGGAAAGTACCTGCTTGACTGGCCAGACTGGTGTTGGCTTCCAAGAACACTCTCTGCTTTCGAGCACAGCAGAATGTCTTGGTCACTGAGCAGAACCAAACGTTGGCAGATTTTGGAGCCCCTTGCAGCATCTTGTCCCAGGTCAGTGGGAAGAGGAGGTCCTGAGAATGGCTGTACTTAGTGTCTCCCTGAATCTGCTTCAAGGTAGTGAGCAGCCCTGCTAGAACCAGAAGAGACAACCAGCCAACTGGTGGGCAAGGCATGTAGAGTGGAAGGGACTTAGAGGAAAAAGCTAATCTCTGATCCAAGTAGTTAATCAGTGTTTTCAGTGTGGTGAAAGGAGAGAAGGAAGAGAAGGTGGCCGAGATGTGCACAGATGGAGAGAAGAAAGGAAGGGAGATTGCCTTTATTCAGCTTCTCCCTTGGGCCAGACATCCTGCTGTGAATGAGCTCACTGTCCTTTACGCTAGCCTGTGAGAGGCAGGGGTTGGTATACCCACTTAACAGATGAGGGGGTGTAGGATCACAGAGGTTAAGTGGCCTACTCGGGTCACGTACCTGATAAATGACAGAGTGAAGGGTTAGGCCCTTTGGACCACAGCACCCCCCCACCCACCCCCATGCTTCTCTGTTCAAGGACTGCTTCTCTGGCTCCTGTCACCTTAGCCTGGGCTTTGCAGGAACTTACCAATGTGTGCATGTGTGTGTCTTCAGGCCATGAGCAGAGGCTGAGGGGAATCAGGGCTCTGGGTACCTGTCCTGCTCAGCAACATGGGCCCTACCTAGTCCAGCAGGACACTGGGCTCTGACCAGCAGTGGCCTTATATTTTCCCCCTTTCTTGTACCTTGGCATCCCTGGTTTATTTTTAGAGAGCTATTTTTATTTTTGCTCCCACTTCCTAGCTGGAGGCAGGGGTTGGGGTGCAGGGAAGGCATTGGGAATCAGAAGAGGCAGAGGCAGGCCTAGGTGGCATCTTAGCAGTGCCCTTGGCTGGGCTCTGGGGACTGTGCTCACCTGTTTGCCTTGATGCCCCCCTGCCTCGGGTCAGTAGCAGGCCCAGGGGATATGGACAGAAGGACAGTTGCACTCCTTGTTTCTTTGGCTTCTCAGAAAGGAATGAGTTCTACCCCAGAGCAGAACAGGAAGTAGCATGTGGCACTCTTTATATTTTTAGCTCACTGGCTGTTTTTGAGGATAAGAACTTTGAGGGAATATGGAGTACTGGTTAAGAGCCAGGATACATGTGACTAGGTTCTGGCTCTGCTAGTAGCTTTGGGCAAGTCACTTTATACCTTGATGGCTTCCTCATCTGTAATGTGGGGGAGATAACTATAGACCCTACCCCTCAGGGATGACTTGAGGATTAAAAGGGCTCATAGGTGAAAAGGCACTGTGGCACTTATTAGGTGTTGTTTTATTGTTAGCATATCTCGCCACCTCGAACCACAGGGTAGATGCCAGTAAATACTGGTTGGACTGAATAAAACTTCAAGACTGTTGGTTGCCCTGTTTCCATCTGAATATTGGCTGGAGTGGGTGTTGACTCCAGTCAGCGATTGCCTGCAGGACCCCATAGAGTAATTCCCATGGCAGCTGCCCATAGTCCACCCCCTCCAGCCCTTACCTGGGCCTTGGGAAGAGGCAGCCAGGTGGAATGAGGAGTCTTTTAGCCCGAGGATGTCAGTAGTCCCCGACCCACTTTTTGCTTTTGCACCTTTGTGAGGCTCTGGCTTTGGGTTGTGAGCGTTAGAGGGGTTGGGGCCTGTGTTCCATGGGTGCAGACACTACCAGGTGGTTCTGAGTGCTTGAGCCCAAGGTTTTGAAGTACAGGCTTGCCACTGGCATGTGCTGTTTAGCTAGTAACAGTGAAAGACTTCTTTGGAAACTTGTACTTGGGGCTTAGAAATTAATCAGATCTCACCAGTGACTGGTATTATGGGTATTTGGGAGACCATCTTTCTTAGGGTTGGAGCTAGCACTTGGGCACAAGTGTTTCCATGTGTGTGGTTTTTAATTTATCTTAAAATGTCTTAATCATATAAACAGTGCTTATTCATAAGAGACAATTAGAAAATACGTCATGGGAATAGTATGGATAGCTTGCAGTATAGTCAATAATGTATGACAAATTTGAAAGTTGGTAAGGAAGTGAATCTTAAAAGTTCTCATCACCAGAGGAAAAAAATATTTGTAACTTTGTATGGTGACAGATGGCAACTAGACTTATTGTGGAGATTGTTTTGCAGTGGATACAAATGTCGAATCATTATGTTGTACACCTGAAACTAATGTTGTATGTCAGTTATACTTCAATAAAAAAAGAAAATACAGGGATGGCTTGGTCGGTTGTGCATCTGCCTTCAGCTCAGGTCATGATCCTGCGGTCCTGGGATCAAGCCCCATGTTGGGCTCTCTGCTCAACAGAGAACCTGCTTCTCCTCCTTCTGCCCCCAACTTGTGCTTGCTCTCTCTGTCAAGTAAATAAAAAAAATATTTTTTTTAAAAAAGAAAGAAACCCCAAGGAGACAGCTTTAAAAAAAGAAAGAAAAAGAAAATACAGCTGAGCACTGAGAAGGAACTAAAAGTCATACATACATAGTCACACCATCCGTAAGTGACTGCTATAAGTTTTAGTTTAGTCTGTGTTCTTTCAGGTTTTACTATGTGTGTACTTATTTGGTTTTCTTTCAAAAGTGGGATATTACTTAACATTCAGTTTTGTGACTTGCCTTACCCTATTTTTCGGGTGGTTTCTTCTGTCTCTGCTTTCTAATCTCCCCTACCCTTTGTGAGTGAGCAAGGAAAGGCATCTTGCCCAAAGAGAGGAATTTGGGAAGGAGTGTATGACTGTTCATTGCTGTCATTGTTTAAAGGGTACAGGGCAAAAAAAAAGGGGGGGTGCCTGTTTCTCCCTGCCTCCCTCCCTCCCCCCCCCCCGTCTCCTCTCCCTCCCCACCTCTCTGCCTTTTTTTTTTTTTTTTTTCTGTACAAAACCCAGAAAGGATACCACCTCCAGTCTGAAGGTTTCTTTTCATGGCTTTTAGGGAGAAACCTCTCATGATGCCAGAAAAGAAGGTACACAAAGGAGATGAGAAGGATCATGCTTCTGGGCTGGGGTGGTGGGTGGTAGGGGAGTCTTGGGAAGCATGATGGACAGAAGGACCTGGATCCCTGGCTCAGTCCTGAAACAAGCAGAAGGAATTAGATAATAGGTTGGGGGGGTCAGGGTAGGCTTCAAATGGCAGTGGGGACTCCTTGCTGAGAGGGCAAGCAGGATGACCAGGCAAAAGCCTAGAGAATAAGGAGTCCAGATATGAGTCAGAAATAAGGAGAAGGAAATATGTCTCAATGGGACATGCTCTTCCATCTAAGGCCTGCTCCTTTCATGAACTTGCACCTAGTCTGCTTTCCCCAGCTGGCAGTACCCAGGCCAAGTGGTTTGACAGGTCTGGTAGGCCTAGCCCTGAGGACACCTGTGTGCTAGCAGCTGCTCCATGGCACCTGGGCGGTAGGCAGGGATCTGAGCATAGTAGTCAGGCAAAGGGAATATGTCGTGCCCAGCATCATCAACAGCTCAGATTCCATTCTAGAAAAATAGCTCAGAGCCAGGGAGATGGAGTATTCTGGGAGGAATAAGCTTTGCCTCCCCTTTATTTCTTACAAAGTAAAATGGGATCCCTGGCAGTAGGTGAGCCTTGAGGGTGAGTGAGACTTGGCATCTTAGCTTTTTTCTAGACCACTCTGGTCTACACACAGGCTGGTGTTGCGTGGCGGGCCAGGAATTCATGATCATGAACAGAATGATTTCCATAAGTTGTGTGTGTGTCCCTGTGGGCCTGACTGGTCCATACTGGTTTTTCTGTAGATCCCAGTCCTGGTGCAATCTGGCAGATACAGTCTGGGCCACAGAGCAGGGTAGCTTCCTGTGCGTCCCCTTGAGCTTGCACTACTACTCTCCCTTCCTCCACTCCTGAGCTATAATTAAGTTCCTCCGTGAAACCAAATCCCTCAGCTGATACACGCCTGTAACTGCAGTCCTGGTCATTGGGCAGTTCGTGTGGGGTGACTCTTGGGGCTGGTGTCTCAGCCTCCAGACGGTCCTGGGTAGGTCTGTGTAGGAAGTGGAAACGCGCCAGGAAAGGGGTGGATCTAGTGAGGCAGAGGCAGGCCTTGCCCAAGACTCAGAAAGTGGGAAGTTGTGGAGACAATGAAGGGCTGATGTGCAGACAGAGAGGGCCAAGGAAAGCAGAGGTGGAGGAGACAGACAGGCTGCCTTACAGGGCAGGAGGGCATGGGTGGGGACAGGCTTTCCAGTCACTGAGCCACGAGGCAGAATGTGAGCGGTTTATTTTATGTTACATTCTGTGTCTTTCTCTAGCATTTTAAAATTGAGACAGACTTCACAAAACATAAAATTCACTACTTTAAAGTGTACAACTTCAGTGGTTTTTAGTATACTTACCATGTAGCAGCATTGCTAATGCCAAAACATTCCCATCACCCCCCAAACAAACGCTGTACCTATTAGTAGTTAGTCCCAGTACCACCCTCTACCCCAGCCATCACCTGGCTGCCACCAATCTGTCCTTCTCTATGGATTTATTTATTTCGGACATTTCATATAAATGGAATCATACAACGTGTGGCCTTTTGTGTCTGTCTGCTTTCACTCAGCATAACGTTGTCAAGGTTCATCTGGGTACTTACTAAGTAGCATGTAATGGTACTTTATTCCTTTTTGTGGCTGAATAACATTTTACTTGATGGAAAATACTATGTTTTGTTTATGCATTCAGCATTTGGGTTGCTTTCATTTTTTGGCTACTGTGAACATTCATTTACAGGCTTTTGTTTGGACATAAGCTTTAAGTTTTTTCGGGAATATACCTAGGGGTGGGATTGCCGGGTCATGTGATAATAACTCTGTTTGACTTCTTTTTTTTTCAAGATTTTATTTATTTATTCATCAGAGACACAGAGAGAGAGAGAGAGAGAGAGGCAGAGACACAGGCAGAGGGAGATGCAGGCTTCATGCAGGGAGCCGGACGTGGGACCCGATCCCCCGTCTTCAGGATCAGGCCCTGGACTGAAGATGGTGCTAAACCGCTGAGCCACCTGGGCTGCCCCTGTCTTTGACATTTTGAGGAACTACTGAAGTGGCTGCGCAGTGCTCTCACTCACTTATTTATTTGTTTATTATGTTTATTACCTATATACTTTTCACCATAAAATATACATAATACAAAATTTACTATTGGGCAGCCTGGGTGGCTCAGTGGTTTAGCACCGCCTTCGGCCCAGGGCCTGATCCTGGAGACCGGGGATCGGGTCCCACGTCCAGCTCCCTGCATGGAGCCTGCTTCTCCCTCTGCCTGTGTCTCTGCCCCTCTCTCTCTCTCTCTCTCTCTCTCTCTCTCTCTCGGTGTGTCTCTCATGAATAAATAAAATATATTTTTTTAAATAAAAAATAATAAAATTTACTATTTTAACCATTTTTAAAATGGACAGTTCAGTGGCATAAAGTATATTCACACATATTGTACAGCCATCGCCACTATCTCCATAACTTTTTTCATCTTGCAAAAATGAAACTTTGTAAATAATGCTCCACTCTCCCCTTGGCCCCCATCCCCTGGCAACCACTGTTCTACTTTTTGTCTCTATGCATCTGACTACCCTCAGTAGGTCATGAGTGGAATCATCCAATAGTTTTTCTCTTGTGACTGGCTTATCTCATTCATCCATGTTGTTGGTTATGTTAATTTCCATACCTTTCAAGACTGAATAACATTCCATTGTATGTAGATACAGGTATACCTTGTTGTATTGCACATCACTTTATTGTGCTTTAGATATGCTGCTTTTTTTTTTTTTTTAACAAAGTGAAGGTTTGTGGCAACCTTGCATAGAGCAAATCTTGGCACCATTTTTCCAACAGCATTTGTTCCTTTCATGTCTTTGTGTCCCATTGCGATATTTTAAACTTTTTCATTTTTATTATATTTGTTGTGGTGATCTATGTGATCAGTGATTATGACTTGCTGAAAACTTAGCTGATGGTTAACATTTTTTAGCAATAAAATAATTTTGTAATTAAGGTATGTACATTTTTAAAGACGTAATGCTCTTGCACACTTAATAGGCTATAGTATAGCTGAAGCATAATTTATTTGCTCTTGGAAACCAAAAAACACTGTTATGTGCTTTATTGCAGTGTTCTGAAACTGAACCTGCAGTATCCATAAGGTGTGTCTGTAGCACATTTTGTTTATCCATTTATCTGTTGATGATCTGTTCATCTGTAGCTTTCACCTTTTGGCTATGTGAATGTGCTGCTATAAATACGGATGTAAAAGTATCTGTTCATGTCCCTGCTTTCAGTGTTTTAGGTTATATATACCCAGAAGTAGAATTGCTGGATCATGTGCTAATATTATTTTTAATTTTTTAAGGAACCACCATACTGTTTTCCACAGTGGCTATGCTATTTGATGTTCCCAACAGTGGTGTACAAGAGTTCCCATGCCCTCACTCTTGATTGATAGCTTGATTGAGTGTAGAATCCTTGGAATTTTGAAGTCACTGCTCCATGTTTCAATATTACGAGTAATGAAGTTAATTGGATTCAGGGTACTTTGTAAGTAATTAATCTGTTTTTTTTTTTTTTTAACTCTCTGAAAGACATAAGGATTTTCTTTATTCTTTGGAGTTCAGACATATCACCAAGATCTAGCTAGGTATTTGTCTTCTTTCCTTAATTCCTGGAGGTCCCTAATTGCTGAAATGTCCTTTGGAAATTTTCTACTATGTTTCTTTCTATGTCTCTATCATCTTCTTTTAGGACTGTCTTTTTTTTTTTTTAAGATTTTATTTACCCTTTTGACAGAGCACATGCACACAAGCAGGGGGAGAAGCAGGCTGTCCACTGAGCAGAGAGCTGGATTCAGGGCTCCATCCCAGGACCCTGGGATCACAACTTGAGCTGAAAGCAGACAGCTGACTGAGTGCCCCTATTTCTAGGACTCTTATATGGACTTTTGGATTTCTGGGTTCATTGCAAGTGTGTAGGAGTATGATTGATTTTTTTAAAAAATGATAATTGACATGCAATATTGTGTTAGTTTCAAGTGTACAACAAAGTGATTTAATACATACCTTATAAAATAGTCACCATAGTAAGTCTAGTTACCATCTGGCACCATGCAAATATTATAATATTATTGACTATATTCCCTATGCAATACATGATACATATTTGCATCTTGTTTATTTTATAACTGGATGTTTGTGCCTCTTTTTTTTTTTTTTTAAAGATTTTATTTATTTATTCATGATAGTCACACAGAGAGAGACAGAGAGGCAGAGACACAGGCAGAGGGAGAAGCAGGCTCCATGCAGGGAGCCCGACATGGGATTCGATCCCGGGTCTCCAGGATCGCGCCCCGGGCCAAAGGCAGGCGCCAAACCGCTGCACCACCCAGGGATCCCTGTTTGTGCCTCTTAATCTCCTTCACCTACTTCGTCTACCTCCCACCCCCGCCCCTCTGGCAATCATCAGTTTGTTTTTTGTATCTATGAATCCCTTTCTGTTTTGTTTTTTTGTTTGTTTTTATTTGTATTTTTTTGGTGGGCAGCAAAGTAAATTATTGGGTGATAGTACAAATCTCGCAAAGAGGGAGGGGACCCTGGAGGGTTGCCCTCTGTTTTGTTTGTTAGACTGTTTGCTTTTTAGATTCCACGTGTAAGTGAAATTATATGATATCTGTCTTCCTCTGTCTGGCATAGTTCACTTAGCACAATACCCTGTAGGTCCATTCATGTTATCACACATGGCAAGATTCCATTCTTTTTTATGGCTGAATTATACTCCTTTGTGTGGAACATTTATGTTGTTTCCAAATCTTGGCTATTGTAAATAATACTGCAGTAAACATAAGGGTGCATATGTCTTTTCAAATTAGTGTTTTCATTTTTATTTATTTGAGAGAGAGAGCAAGTGAGAGAGCTCAAGTGGCGGGGGGGCAGAGAAAAGAGAAAAGCAGATTCCCAGGGAGCCCAAGCCCCAAGCAGGGCTTGATCTTAGGACCTTGGATCATGACCTGAGCCAAAAGCAGATGCTTAACCAACTGAGCCACCCAGGTGCCCCATTTTTTTTTTTTTTAAGTAGGCTCCACACTGGATGTGAAGCCCAGTGTAGATCTTGAACCCACAACCCTGAGATCAAGACCTGTGCTGAGATCAAGAGTTGGACACTTAACTGACTGAACTACCAGGTGCCTCAGTGTTTTAATATTCTTCAGATAAATACCTAGAGGTAGAATTGCTGGATCATATAGTAGTTTTAGTTTTAATTTCTTGAGGAACCTCCATACTGGTTTTCATGGTGATTGCACCAATTTACATTTCCACCGACAGTGCACTTGAGTTCCCTTTTCTCCATACCCTTGCCAACACTTATTTCTTGTCTTTTCGATAATAGCCAGTTTAACTGTTCTTTTTTTTTTTTTTTTTTTTTCAGTTTAACTGTTCTAAGTGTAAGGTGCTATCTCATTATAGTTTTGATTTGCATTTCCCTAATGGTTAATGATGTTGAGTATCTTTTCATGTGCCTGTTGGCCGTTTGTATATCTTTGGAAAAATGTCTATTCAGGTCTTCTGCTCAGTTCTTTTTTTTTAATATTTTATTTATTTATGATAGACACACACAGAGAGAGGCAGAGACACAGGCAGAGGGAGAAGCAGGCTCCATGCAGAAAGCCCGACATGGGACTCGATCCCGGGTCTCCAGGATCACACCCCAGGCTGAAGGTGGCGCTAAACCGCTGGGCCACCCGGGCTGCCCTTCTGCTCAGTTTTTAATCAGATTGGTATTTGTTAGTTTTTGCTATTGAGTTGTAGGAGTTCTTTAAATACTTTGGATGTTAACCTCTTATCAGATATATCATTTGTGTCTATCTTTTCCCATTCAGTATGTTGCCTTTTGTTTTATTGTTTCCTTTGCTGTGCAAAAGCTTTATAGTTTGAGGTAGTCCCATTGATTTATTTTTGCTTTTATTGTCCTTGCCTAAGGAGACATCCAAAAAAAAGATTACTGAGACCAATGCCAAAGAGCTTTACAGCCTGTGTTTTCTTCTAGGAGTTTTATGGTTTCACATCTTACGTTTGAATCTTTAATGCGTTTTGACTTTATTTCTATATGTAAAAAGGTAGTCCAGTTTCATTCTTTTGCATGTTTCTGTCTAGTTTTCCCATTCCCAGTTATTGAAGAGATTTGTTCATTATATATTCTTGCCCTTTTTTGCTATAAAATAGTTGGCCATATAAGTGTGGGTTTATTTCTGGGCTCTCTGTTCTATTCCATTGATTTGTGTGTCTGTTTCTGTGCCAATAAGTACCATACCATTTTGATTACTGTAGCTTTGTAGTGTAGTTTGAATTCTGGGAGCATGATACCTCCAGCTTTGTTCTTCTTTCTCAAGATTGTTTTAGCTATTCAGGGTCTTTTGTGGTACTATACACATTTTAGGATTATTTGTTTTCTGTGAAAAATGCCATCAATATTTTGATAGGGATTGCATTGAATCTGTAAAGTGTTTGGGGCAGTATGGACATTTTAACAATATTAATTCTTCCAATCCATGAACAGGACATATTTTTCCATTTATTTGTGTTGTCTTCAGTTTTTTCCAGCAATGTCTTATAGTTATAGTACAAGTTTTTCACTTCCTTGGCTAAATTTATTCCTAGGTATTTTTTTCTTTTTGATATAATTGTAAATTTTCTTAATTTCTCCTTCTGATAGTTCACTATTAGTGTATAGAAATGCAACAGATTTCTGCATATTGATTTTGTATCCAGAAACTTTACTGAATTCATTTATTAGTTGCATGGTGTAGGCTTTAGGGTTTTCTATGTATAGTATCATGTCATTTGCAAAGAGTGACAGTTTTACTTGTTCTTTTCCAATTTGGTTGCCTTTTCTTTTTCTTGCCTAATTGCTATGGCTAGGACTTGCAGTACTATGTTGAATAAGAGTGGGAAGAGTGGCATCCTTGTCCTGTTTATGATCTTAGAGAAAAAGCTGTCAGCTTTTCATCATTGAGTATGATGTTAACTGTGAGCTTGTCATATATGGTCTTTATTATGTTGAGATATGTCTCCTCTATACCCACCTTGTTGAGTTTTTATGATACATGGATGTTAAATTTTGTTAAATGCTTTTTCTGCATCTATTGAGTTGATTATGTGATTTTGTTCTTCATTTTGTTAATGTAATATACTATGTTGATTGACTTGTGGGTATTGAACCATCCTTGCACCCGTGGAACAAATCCGACTTGATCATGGTATCTGATCCTTTTAATGTATTGTTGCATTCAGTTTGCTAATATTTTATTGAGGATCTTATGATTGATTTATATATATCAATCTTCTATCATCGAACCTTTCTGAACTTATTTATTAGTTCTAATAGTTTTTTTAGTGGATTTCTTAGGATTTTCTTATGTAAATCATGTCATCTGCTAATAGAGATAGTTTTACTTTTTCCTTTCCAATCCAGATAGCTTTTATTTTTTTTCCCCTTTCCTAATTCCCTTGGCTAGAATCTCCAGTTTAGTATTGAATAGCCATGGTGGAGATGGATGTCCTTGTCTTATTCCTGATCTCAGGAGGAAAGCTTTCAGTTTCTGGAGCTGTTTATTTTTGAATAGATAATTATTGACATCCTACAAAATTCATAAGGTATTTCCTGTCCCTCTTCTGTCTCTCAGCTGCCCAGTACCCCCTCATGGAGGCAGCCCTCTTGGTTGCTTCATTTATGACCATGTACCTATATATTTTTTAGTATTACATTATTTCCAGGCAAATGGCTGTTGTGTTCACTAGTCTGCCTCTTGCTTCATGTATTGTATGTTGTCCCTCCTGGCAAACCAGTATACTGTGGAGCTTCCTCATTCTTGTTCACTGCTCCCTCATTTGTTGTATGGATGTGCCATTCTCTATTCATGGAAGCACAGGTGATTTCCAGTCTTCTGCAGTGAATAACCTTGCCATATGTCATTTTGCACACACATAAACAAACAGATTGATAATACAGTGTGACAGATGCAAAGATGGAGACATGTGCCCAGAACAGTGTGGTAGGAGAGGGAAAGGCTTCTGGAAGAGGCTGGTTGATGGCGCTTTAAGAAAGCTTCAGGTGAGCACTGGCATATGAGGTGGTCCTTGCAGGCTGGAAAGAATTGTAGTAGGCTGAGATGTGGGAAGGGCAAGTGTGCCTAAAGGAGCAACAGCTCAGATATGTTCAGGAAAATCAAGAGTATTAGTTATCTGTTGTCTCATAACAAATTTTTTTTTTTAAAGATTTTATTTATTCATGAGAGACACAGAGAGAGAGACAGAGACACAGGCAGAGGGAGAAGCAGGCTCCATCCAGAGAGCCCGATGTGAGATTTGATCCTGGGACTCCAGGATCACACCCTGAGCCAAAGGCAGGCACTAAACCGCTGAGCCACCCGGGCGTCCCAAGTCTCATAACAAATTACCCTGAAACACGGGATCCCTGGGTGGCGCAGCGGTTTGGCGCCTGCCTTTGGCCCAGGGCACGATCCTGGAGACCCGGGATCGAATCCCACGTCGGGCTCCCGGTGCATGGAGCCTGCTTCTCCCTCTGCCTGTGTCTCTGCCTCTCTCTCTCTCTCTCTCGGTGACTATCATAAATAAATTAAAAAATTAAAAAAAAAACAAAAACAAAAAACAAATTACCCTGAAACATAGTAGCTTAAAACGATATTTGTGATCTTGCAGGTTTTGTGGGTCAGGAGGAAGGTATTATTGTGAGCCATTTTAGAAGGTTGCAGTGATGATGGGATTGGCTGGAGCAGGCCAGCATGACAGTATGGCAGCCATTATTGTAGATAATCTGACACAGTTGGTTGAGAAGCCAAGATTGAGATTGATGTAAGAACAGCGGGAACCAGTGGAAGGCCCTTGAGTGAGAGAATAATGTGGTAGCTGTCATCTGGGACAATGAATATGCTAGCATTATACTAGAGGGGTCAAAATGGAGAGAGATACACAGCAAGAGAATTAGATGAGGAGATGTCTGTATTAACTTAGGTGAAAAGCTGGTCTGTAGTTACAGTTGCTTTGCATTGAGCACCTTCTCTGTACTATGTATTTTGGCTCTAGTTTTCTAGTTTTTCTTATCTTTGAAATAACCACAAATTTAGTTCGCAGCTGAGGAGACTAAGCCTCAAAGTGATAAGCTGTGTGTGGTCCACAGCTAGTAAGTTGCTGAGCAGTGCTTAGATCTCCCTGGCCTTCAAGACTGCCTTTTGGGGGTCATGGGAATGTCTTGGCTGTTCCTGGATGCTGAAGAGAGACAGAGGCATCTGAGAGGGGATGCTAGTGTGGTGGGGGAAGGTGAGTCATCCTTGGAACTTGGGCACTTGTTGGCAGGGTCCTTTCCCAATTGGAGGGGGATTGTAAATAGTTCCTGTACTTTGTGTATGAAGAGGCACCCTTGGCCAAAAAGAGCTCCAAGAGTGGGAGCTTATTGATGAAAGGGTACTTACTGTAGGGATGTTGTTTATTTGAACACTAGGTTTACACATTCTCTCAGCAGCCTATACGCTCTGTGGTGGGGCCTCTGCCAAAGTCTGCTGGTCAAAGCAGTCATTGGCCAGCTCAGATTCAAGAAGGGAACTAGACTCCACATCTTGATGGGAGGAATAGCAAAAGGATCATAGCCATCTTTAATCCACAGATAGCTAGTATTGGAGAACAGGGATTTGAACTCAAATCTGTGTGACTCGGACCCAGAGCTCTTTCTGCCATACCACACCATGTCTCTTTCTGCTTCTGATTCCTTGGGGGCTGCAAAGCTTACTAATTGGTGTTTGTGTTGTTGGAGGGCAATGATTCTTTTAGTTTCCCAGGGAAGATGTTGCACTGTTTACCCCTTTTTCCCAGGTGAGCATCCACGATCACCGGGCCTGAGTGAATCTTCCAAAATAGGCTTTTTCATAGAGATTTGCTAGCTGCCTCCCTAGGCTCCAGCACTCATTGCTAGACATGTATGGAATTTCCCCATGGAGTTTACCTTTCTGCACTTAGTAGCCTTTTGATCCCCAGCGCTAGCCCTGTAGGATCCTTGTGGCTTTGCCGCCAGATGTGCAGGCTGGCCTTGTTGCTAGTTGTCGCAGATAGTATCTATCTAGTCCAGTGATTCCCAGGCATGGCTCAGCTGGCATATTCGCCAGGGAATTTTGGGAAAAGAAATGTAGATTCCTGGGCCTTGCTTCAGGCCTCTTGAATTAGAATTCCAGGAATGATGTCCAGAAATCTCCATTTTTAAAGCTCCCCGTTGTCTTGAGGCTGCAAGCCTGATTGGGGGAACCACTGACTTCTCAGAAAAGTGCCCTTGAGGTCTCTGATCAGAGGAGTCAGTGGGGCCTGACAGCGATTGTCCTGGGGGCCTCATGCTTCACAACCAGGAAATGACTCCCAAACATGTCCAGGAGATTTCTGACTGCATCTGCTCAAATCTTTCATATTTATTTGCATTTGTTGATAGTATCTGAACTTTATGGTGACAACTGGTTTTCTCATTTTTTCTCTCTTTCGAGAGGTGGGGGGTGGAGAGGGGCAGAGGGAAAGAGAGAGGGGGATAAACAGATTCCACACCCAGCATGGAGCCAGGTGCAGGACTCTGTCCCAGGACCCCGAGATCATAACCTGAGCCAAAAACAAGGTTGTATGCTTAACCGACTTGAGCAACCTAGGCACCTCCCTGGTTTTCTTTTAAAGCATTTGCAGTGGGAAATAAGCTCTGCCAGCAGTTGGCAACCCTTCTTAACTGGTACCTATTTGGTCTGATTTATCTGGAATACAAAATTTGTTTGCTTAGCTCTCTGGTTATCTTTGGTGTAAAGACTGTGACTGACCATCCTCGATACATCCAAGTGGAGACAATAGTCAGACCTTTCTAGTTCTGTGTCTTGGATCTACGTAAGGTCCTCTTGTAGCCTTTAAAACCCTAGCTGATTGGTCAGTTAAACAACTAACATCATTTTAGAATATTTGGAAAATACAGAGAAATATAAAGAAGAAAATAAAAGCTACCTTAGAATCTTCCTCCCAGGAAACTACCCGGTTAATATTTTGATGGATATTCATTCATTTGTAACTCTCTCTCTCTCTCTCTCTCTCATGCTCTCACGCTCTCACGTTCACATACACCTTCCTATACCCTATTTTTGAAAGCCACATTAAAGTCATATTGTGGGGGATCCCTGGGTGGCTCAGCGGTTTCGTGCCTGCCTTTGGCCCAGGGCGCGATCCTGGAGTCCCAGGATGGAATCCCGCATCGGGCTCCCGGCATGGAGCCTGCTTCTCCCTCTGCCTGTGTCTCTGCCTCTCTCTCTCTCTCTCTCTCTCTCTATGTCTATCATAAATAAATAAAAATAAATCTTTTAAAAAAAAAGTCAAAAAATAAAAAAATAAAAAAAATAAAAAAATTAAAAAAAGTCATATTGTGATACTATTATTTAGCAGGTGTGCTGAGATATAATTGAGATACCATAAAGTTCACTAGTTTTTTTTTTTTTTTTTTGTTTTTTTTTAAAGCTTTTATTTATTCATGAGAGACACAGAGAGAGAGAGGCAGGGACACAGGCAGAGGGAGAAGCAGGCTCTCTGCAGGGAGCCCAATGCAGGACTCCATCCTGGGACTCCAGGACCACACCCTGGGCCGAAGGCAGGCACCAAACCACTGAGCCACTCAGGTGTCCCCAAGTTCACTAGTTTAAATGTATAATTTCATGGTTTTGAGTATATTTGCAGAGTTGTGAAAACTTTGGTATAATTTAATTTTAGAACCTTTTCATCATCCCAGAAGGCATTCTTTTATCCATTAGCATTCATTCCCCATTATCTCCTCCCCTGCCCCCAGCCTGAGGCAACCATTCATCTACTTTCTGTTTCCACAGATTTGCCTTCTCTGGACATTTCATAGAAATGAGGTTATATAATATGTGGTCTTTTGTGATTTTTCTCTTTCACGGAACATAATTGTGATACTGTTTTTTGTTTTGTTTTGTTTTGTTTAAGATTTTATCCAATTATTCATGAGAAACACAGAGAAAGAGGCAGAGACACAAGCAGAGGGAGAAGCAGGCTCTACGCAGGGAGCCCAATGTGGGACTGGATCCCAGGACTCCAGGATCATGCCCTAGGCCGAAGGCAGACGCCAAACCGCTGAGCCACCCAGGGATCCCCTGTGATACTGTTTTTTAACCTACATTAAACATTTATATCACTAGTAATTTGAACACAGTTTTCAAGAATTTATTTTTAACAAAGCAGAGCAGTATTCATCTTATGAGGGTATCTGAACTTAATTATTTAACCGGTCCTCCTGATGGTTATTTATCATCTTATGCTGTTATATCTAATGCTTCCTGTACTCAGAAATCATCTTGTTTGTTAATTTATTGCTTAACTGTTGGGGCGCCTGAGAGGCTCAGTTGGTTGAGTATCTGACTCTTGTTTTCTGCTTGGGTCATGATCTTGGGGTCATGGGATTGAGCCACAGCAGGGAGTCTGCTTGAGACTCTTCTCCCTTCCCTATCTCCCCACTCTGCTCCTCCCCTCACTTGCACACACATGCTCTCTTTCTCTAAAATAAATAAATAGATAAATCTTTAATTTTTTTTTTTTTTTTTTTTTTTTTATTGCTTAACTGTCTGAATTCCTGACTAGAACAGAAGTCCTTTGAGGGCCTCTACTTTGTCTTGTGAACATTGTTTCCCCACTACTCGGCATCCTTCCTGGCTACTTGGTAGGTATTCGGTTTTAAGAGTGTATGTGTGTTTATATAGTTTTGAATGAACCAAAATGTTAAGACTCTTGGTAAACTTTACCAAACTGCCACATTCCAGAGAGTTATACTAATTTACCCTCTCTCTGCAGTCTATGAGAGTTCTTGACTTTATAAAGTTAATTTTTAAAGGAAGCTCTGTGATCTTTTGTAATACAGCACTCTCTGACCTGTGAACCAGTTAGTTGCAGAGTCCGTGCTCACATGCCCCCTTCTGTAGGCCATAGAAGTCCTGTCTGTTGGGTAAGGTGGTGGCTCTGACCTCCTGGGTACTCAGGGACTGTGAGACTGCACTATTCCCTGTTGCCCTTAGAGAGGCCATAAGGCATTTTCTGGCCACTTCCCTTGTCGCGGGTAGACTTGTTGGGGTGTGAGCAGAGTTGTGTGTGTATACACACACACACACACACACACATATACAAGTATGTATAGGATGTTGGTTCTGGCTGCTGATCGAAAGGCCTTTCAAAGTCTTCAGGAGAACTGTCACTCTGTAAGTTGTGTCTTCAAAAATAGAACTGAGGAAAGGAAGTGTGACATAGTCAGCCCAGTCTGCCCCCTCTGAGGCTGGTGGGCACTGAGAGGGCTGGCAAACATGGCCTGAGTCACCCGCTGGTAGCAGTCCCTGCTCTCCACACAGCTCCTGTCTGGGAGAGCCTGCTATCTGCCCTCCCCACCGAGGGCTGCCAGGGGTGCAGGCGGGTCTTCCCAGGCCAGGGCGGCAGCCTCTGACTCAGGGGTTCACAGCCCCCCTATTTTTCACAGATGAGCTGTGGCATCTGTGTATCTTCTGTGGAGAAGCATATGGAACATACATGGGGTTTGAAAGCAGAGCCCAATGGCCAGGGTTGTGCTTGTGTGTGGCAGAGAGTGCATGTGACCTTGTGTGGGAGTCACTTGGAGCCCTAGAAATTCACCTTCTCCAGGGCAACTGGCTGCTCATCCTTTTAGTCATCCCCCACAGCTTTCATCTCCATAGTCCATGTACAATGTGCACTAAGCCTTCTTCCACTCGCCTGTATCTCTCTCCTGGGATGCTGCCCCTTGGAACCACGGACATCACAAGCTCTACAGATGCCATAACTTCTTTTCTTTGCGTCTCTGAAATCTCTTCTACTTGGTTTCTCACTCAGTTGTTCACTGTTTGATTCTTACTTTAGCCCTCTCTATGCCCACTGCCATAGTAGCCTGCAGCTGCAGAAACACGAAGCAGAAAGAGATTGGCCCTGCCCGCTCCAAGGTGAACTGGCTCATCTTGCTTGGCCTGGGTTTCCTTCCTCCCTGTGCCTTTGCTGCCCTTCTTCCTCTTCTGCTCTCCTCTGCTTCCACACAGTGTGCTTTGACTTCTGCCCTTTCTCTGCTCCTCTCACAGCTTCTTCCCTTATAGGCACAAATACTGAACGACTTGCCACAGATCCTCTTCTGCTGAGTGCCAGACCCACATGTCCGCCTGGCTCCTGGAATGCTCAGTTTTCAAGGCAGAGCTCGCCCTTCTCCCCTTTTCCCACGCCTCTGTTCCTATTCATAATACGCCATTCAGTTAGTTCCTGGGAGCCGCGGGACAGCTTGAACCCTTCTTTCCTCTCCATCCAGAGGTTTTCCCTCCCTCATTCTCTCCATATATGTCTCCATTCTTCTGATTCCACCTCTAATGGGTTGGATAGTGGCTGCCCAAGCGATAGGTCCACGTCCTAATCTCTAGAACCTGTGGATGTGATCTTATTTGGAAAAAGGCTCTTTATAGGATTCTTGCCTACACTGCGGCTGTGTACAAACCTGTGGTCATTGACCTCCTCTCTAGGCCTTCCTTTGGCCTGAAACAGGGTCAGTGTTCCCATGTTCACTACTGCATTTGGTCTTCTTAAGTCCACAGGCAGGGTTCTCTGCCTTCCTCTTCCCCCTCACTTCTAGGTCTAGAGATGTTCAAGGCTATTTGTACCGCAGCTACAAATTCAGCCCTTGGAGGTAGGTCTGGGTTCGAATCCTGGTTCTCTCACTCATTAGCTGAGGGCCTTTGACAGATTATGAACCCTTCTGAGCTTTGGTTTCCTCTTCTGGAAAATGGGATTGATGGATTGTTGTGTGGATTAGATTATGTAGTATTGTCTATCATTGTGCCTGACACTGTTTGCTTTATAATTGGAGAGATTCACTCAACCTCCACAGGGAGCACTCAAGCTGGGACAAGCCCAGGAGCTCTGACTCAAATCCAGCTCCTCCCTCTGTCATCCTGCTACAGCTGTGTACTGTGTTTGGTGCTCGTCATGGCAGGGAGCTATGATGACATGATCGTCCAGGAGGGTAAGCAGAGCATGTAGTATGTGACATGGTATGACAAAGCAGTTAAAATGTGGGCTCTGGAGGGGTGCCTGGGTGGCTCAGTTGGTTGAGCTTCCGACTCTTGGTTTCAGCTCAGGTCATGATCTCGGGGTCACGGGATCGAGCCCCATGTAGAGCCTGCTTGAGGTTCTCTCTCCTCCTCTCTCCCCCTCTGCCCCCTCCCTACTCATGCACGCGTGCTCTCTCTTTCTCTCAAATAAATACATAAAATCTTAAAAAAAAAAAAAAAAAAAAAAAGAATGTAGGCTCTTGAGATTGACCTGGGTTCAACTGGCCCTGTGACTGTACCTCAGTGACCTTGGGAAAGTTTCCTTTGCCTTTTTAAGCCTCGGTTTCCTCTTCTGTGAACTGGGAGGCACACCTTAGAAGGTAATTGAGAGGATTAAATGAAAGAATGCTCATAAAACATTCAGCACGTGCCTGCCTCTTTGTAAGCACTTAATAAACATTGTTAGAAATGACCAGCTTCCACTGTGGAAAGCAGTAAGTGCATTGAAGGCCTGAGTTGGGAGGCACACTTGCAGAAATTCTGGTGCCCCTGGAATGATATAACAGGGGGACATAGGGATCCCTGGGTGGCGCAGCGGTTTGGCGCCTGCCTTTGGCCCAGGGCGCGATCCTGAAGACCCAGGATCGAATCCCACGTCGGGCTCCCGGTGCATGGAGCCTGCTTCTCCCTCTGCCTGTGTCTCTGCCTCTCTCTCTCTCTCTGTGACTATCATAAATAAATAAAAATTAAAAAAAAAAAAAAAAAACAGGGGGACATAGAGAAAAAAATTTCCAATGTCACCTCTTCCATGAATTCATGACTCTTCCCCTGAACTGCACAGGGGGACTTGTCATTCTTCAAAGCCAGAGCTCTTGGCATTTCTCTTACGGGAGTTGTTATGGTCTTTCTTGTATTATGGCTATCCTTTATACCACCACACACCCCCTGGGAATGGGATTGGGCACTAGGTAGTTATTTGATACTGGAATTGAACCTTGGAATTCAGCAGTGGAAGTAGTCAACCTACTGGTAACAAACCATAGGGATCCTCTGGCTCCTGACCCCCACTTCTAGCAAGTCTTTTTCTCATGGCTGTGAGATGCAGGGTTCCTTCTTCCAAAGATCTTTCTACTCTGCACTTGGGACTTGTGTCTCCAGAAGCCCTGGGTACCACCACTCTTGGAGTCTGTCACTGCCTCTCTTTCCATTCAACAGAGGCATTGTTTGGATGGGCCAGGTATCAAAAGGAGATGCAGGTTACTGCCAAGGTCATTGTAAGTCTCAGGACTGGTACTTGGGGTTTGGTTGTTTTTTGGATTTTTTTTTTTTAAGATTCCATTTATTTACTCAGAGAGAGGGGCAGAGACATAGGAAGAGGGAGAAGCAGGCTTCCTGCAGGGAGCCCCATGTGGGATTCATCCCAGGACCCCGAGATCATGCCCTGAGCCAAAGGCAGATGCTCAACTGAGCTACCCAGATGCCCCTGGATTTCTTTCTCTTTTTTTTTTTTTTTTTTTTTTTAAGATTTTATTTATTTATTCATGAGAGCCACAGAGCGAGAGGCAGAGACAGAGGCAGAGAGAAGCAGGCCCCAAGCAGGGAGCCCGACATGGGACCCCAGGATCACACCCTGGGCCGAAAGCAGGAGCTAAACCGCTGAGCCACCCAGGGATCCCTCCTGGATTTCTTTTTTAAGAAAGAAACAAGAATTATGTACATTCTTCTTCTTCTTGTTTGTTTTTTGAGGGTTTTTTATTTGTTTGCTTTTTTGTTTTTTGAGAGGGAGGGAGTGGGGAGAGGCAGAGAGAGGGAGAGAAGCCGACTCCATGCCAAGTGCAGAGCCTGATGCAAGGCTAGATCTCACAACTCTGAGATCATGACCTGAGCTGAAATCAGGAGTTGGATGCCTAACCAACTGAGCCAACCAAGTGCCCCAGGAATTATGTACATTCTTCATACTGAGTGTTAAGAATCTTCTCTGGAAAACTTCAGTTTGTGACTGTATCTGTAACTGTTCATGGGACATTGTCACCGGGGAGCCTCTAAAGTTCCTGAAACTCAACATGCCCCAAAATGACCCCTATATTTTTTGTCAGACCTCCTCTTCCCAGAGTCCCTGCCTTATTGGGAGTGTCCCCATTCCTCTGGTCACCTGATGATGGCCCTTCATTTTTTTTCCTCCTTCCAATGCCTCTTTTATTCAGTCACCAAGTCTTGTTAATTCTTCCTTCTAAATTTCTTTTCTGCTTTTTGCCTTAAAGTCAGATGATGCTAGCGCTACCTCAGTGTGGGGCTGTTATTTGCATTGAATTTTCAACCTCTGTGTCTTCATGTTCAGGAGTTTTCTTTCATAAATAGAATATGGCTGCATTTAAATTTCTTTTTTTTTATTTTAAAGATTTTATTTATTTATTCATAGAGACAGAGAGAGAGGGAGAGGCAGAGACACAGGCATAGGGAGAAGCAGGCATCATACAGAGAGCCTGACGTGGGACTTGATCCCGGGTCTCCAGGATCACACCTTGGGCTGCAGGCGGCGCTAAACTGCTGCGCCACCAGGGCTGCCCTGCATTTAAATTTCTAAGTCAAATCTGAAAATCTGTCTTAAATCAGTATAATTTATTTACATTTTTGGTATTTGACTTATATATATCATGTTTTTGCATACTTTCCATATACCTTCCTTTTTTGCCAATTTTTCTCCTTTCCTGCCCTCTGTTACATTGCTTGAGTTTTCTTTATTCACTTTACTGGTTTGAAAATTAGACATCTTGGGGTGCCTGACTGATTTAGTTGGAAGAACATGCGGCTCTTGAAGTCCAGGATACTTAACATCTTATTGTTTATTTATTTATTTATTTTTAAGATTTTATTTATTATTTTAGAGCGAGCACATGTAAGCATAGGAGAGGGGGCAGAGGGAGAAAGAGAAGCGTACTCCTGCTGCTCAGACACCCTGACTGGACCCAGGGCTCAATCCCAGGACCCTGAGATCATGACCTGAGCTGAAGGTTGATGCTTAACTGAGTCACCCAGGCACCCCTTAACATCTTTCATTTAATTCTGTTTTAAATTCTGGGAAATTCTCAGCACCCGGCTGGCTCAGTCAGTAGAGCATATAACTCTTGAGATCTTAGGGTCATGAATTCAAGCCCCACATTGGGTGTGGAACCTACTTAAAATTAAAAAAATAAATAAAAATAAGATAAATTCTAGGAAATTCTCAGTCATTTAGCTCTTTTGTTCTCTCATTTTCTCTATGCTGGCCTTCTAGAATTCCTCTTAGATATATGTTGGGTGTTCTACCATCCAAGCCTCTGTATCTGTTTTTTTCTTTGCTGTTTATCTCTTCAGTGATCTAAATGTTCTTGTTTCTTAGTCTTAGATTATTATTTCTGATTTTGGGGATGATACTCTTTTTTTGGGGGGGTGGGGGGTCTGTTCCTGTTAGTGGAGTATTTCCTTGTGTGGTTTATAACTTTGGTTCATGAGCTCATCTTTAGAAAGGACTATTTTATGGGTAAATGTTGTGTCTTAGGTGGTGAAAGGAAAGTATCCCTAAGAGCAATTTGCTTCTGGTGGGTCCATTGGTGTTGTGGTGGTCTTGGATCAGTTTTCATGTTCATTTCTTAGTTTGGTACCTCTTCACCATTCTGTTAGTGGTCAGATCAGTCATTTCCATGGGTGGGGCTAACTTAGTAGTTTAGCTTATTAGAGGTGATCTCCTACCCTCCATCAGGCCTCAGAGAAGTTGCCAGCTTCTTGTCGCTTTCCTAAACCAGGCAGCCCTCTGAAGCTCTTGTCTTGGTATTGGGGCTCAAAGCCATAGCCAGCCATTAGAACCACTTCAGATGTGGGTTCAGAAGTCCATGGGTCATTGTGGTGTCAGTTCCACTTACCATTCATGTTTCCGTTTTTCTTGTCATTTCTGGCACATGGGGTATCTCTCTCTCTTTCAAATTTGGCTGTATGTTTAAGGATATGTATTGTTTTATCTAATATTTCTGTGTAACTGTAGTGGAAAGGGGAAGCTCTCATAATAATTCATTATTCGCTGCACTGCTGAAAGTTCAAGTCCACATTCTTAGCATTGTGTATGAAACCCTTCATGATATCCAGTCTCTACCTGTCCTGTGTAAACTCAACTCTTTAATTTGTGTTTTTGCTTTTGTTTGTTTTTGGAGAGAGAGTGCGCGCACACATGTAGAGGGAGGGGCAGAGAATCTTAAGCAGTCTTCACGATGTGGGGCTCAATCTCACAACCCTTAGATCAGACCTGAGCCAAAGTCAAGAGTCAGACACCCAGGCGTCTCTGCATAAATTTAGCTCTTAAATTTTGTATTTCAGCAAGTTGAACTCTTTGCATACTATATAATGTAACATTTGAAAGCTTAAGTTTTAAAGCTCAACTATTTGTTTTGCAACCTGTCTTCATCCTTTTGTAAATGTGATTTTGGTCAAGTTACTTACCCTCTCTGTGCCTCAAGTTTTCTCATCTAAAATGGCAGTATCTGGCATATAGTAAGCTAATCCCTATTAACTCCCACCATGGTTGTGCTCTCCAGTAGGCCACACTCTCAGACTTCTGCACTTTTGCACATGCTTGTTCCTCCCAAGGAGTGCATGTCTCCCCTCAACTTCCTTCCTTGATCCCCCTTGACAGAGTGGCCATTGGTCTTTCTGTGCTTGGGGTCTCTTTCTATAGTAATTATCACTCTGTAAGTGGCTGCTTGTTTATGTGTCTCTGTACCAGTCTCTGAGCCCCTTGGGAACAGGGTCTTGTTTTTCCTGGTGCGTGAAGCTCCTGTTCAGTATTGCCTGTGGAGTTGAACTGCATTAAATTTCTCTGGTTGAATAGAAGAAACTGGATGTGGCAGGAGACACAAATGCAGAGAGAGAATGAGCAGGAGAGCAGGACGTTGGTCTTTCTGGCACGTTTTATGCCAGGTTGCCAGAAGTGTGGTGGGGACACAAAGTAGTAGTGTCAGTCTAGCTGATGGTGCCAGAAACTTAAAGCAAGACAGCAGCCAGAAAAAGCCACAAAATCATGCAAAATAAAGTGGTTTCCGGCCTTGAGGATACATGCCCATGTTCCATCCGCAAACTTGGCTCCTCTGGGTGCCAGGCAGAGTAGCACAAACTTATAATCCTTAGTGGACCCTAAGAATCTTTAACTTTAGAAAATTTTTTTTAAATTTTTATTTATTTATGATAGTCACACAGAGAGAGAGAGAGAGGCAGAGACACAGGCAGAGGGAGAAGCAGGCTCCATACACTGGGAGCCCGATGTGGCATTCGATCCCGGGTCTCCAGGATTGCGCCCTGGGCCAAAGGCAGGCGCCAAACCGCTGCGCCACCCAGGGATCCCTGAATCTTTAACTTTAGAATAAGGCTGCACCTCTGAAAGGGTCAGTTGCTTTAGGAATGGATTTTTCTGTGCTGGGGACTCCAAGGAGACCACAGATGTGATAGCTCTGGTGTTCAGAGTTACGTGTCACCTATGCCCATGGTTTACACCCAGTTAAGATTTCTACCCCTTAGAAAGGGTGTTAAATAGGCCTGGGGCAGAGCTAAACCAGGCCTGTGCTGGCTCTCTTTAGCTTTGCCTGAATTCTCAGGACTCCTGGACTCCAAAACAGGAATAGCTTCAGAAGAGAAGGGAACTTGGTCTTTGAAGATCCCTGGAGGGTGTCTGACAGACAGTAGTCTGGTGGGAATGGTGAACCGTGACAACACTGACTCTCAGTCCCCTTGGCTGGGGTTTCAGGAATCAACCTCAACTCTGGTAGGCACAGGGCTAGGGGTTGGTGGACGGTGTGGCCAATACCCACAATTCCCTTAGTTCTTTTCTGATGACTCTTTGTAGCTGTGGATCAAGCATTTATGTGCTCACTACTATGCTAGGCCCTCTTGCTGAAGACACTGAAACAGTGAAACACAGCCCCTCTCTTGAGAGACTAGTTGGAGAAAATTTCTAACACACAGGAAGCTGCAGCCAGCTGTGAAAGACCAATTCCCAGTAATGCTCTCTATGCAAATCTGTCTCTCACAACAGCTTGGTTCTTTTTTTTTTTTTTTTTTTTTTTAGATTTTATTTATTCATAAGAGACACAGAGAGAGAGAGGCAGAGACACAGGCAGAGGGGGACGCAGGCTCCATGCACAAAGCCCGACGCAGGACTCAATCCTAGGACCCCAGGATCACGCCCTGGGCGGAAGGCAGACACTCAACTGCTGAGCCACCCAGACGTCTCTGACAGCCTGGTTCTTTTGTTCAAAAGGAGCTATTCTCCTTAAGAGTTTTGGACCAGCAGTTTACTTTTTTCTTGGATGATCTGCTAGCACCATTACAAAGTGATCTGAGGTCATGAGGGCCACTTTTTATATTTCTGAGGAATGGCCCAAATGTGTTTTTATGAACTTTTCCTTCCTTCTGTTTCTTTAAATAATGACAGGTTAGTTTAACAGTGGCACTTGTTGGTTTCCTGGGGCAGATCACCAACCAACATTTGCTGCTTTTGAGGCATCAGGTTTTTTCCTGTGGACTCTCAGATTGTTTCTTTGTTTTTTATAGACTGACTCTATTTTTCTAGGGTAGTACATCCCAAAGTGATTGCTGAATCGGGATCTCTGGGAGTGGGCCTTGGAATCTGTTATTGAGAATTAGAGGAAAATTGAGCAAGTTGAGATCTAAAACCATTACAAGTGGATTTATGGATAGGGATTCCAAGTAAGTTAGACAATCTCAGGTAGTTGTGGAAGCTCCACTAGGTTATAAAGGACCCAAGCTCCCTCCAGTTCCTTGCTGTGTCATTCTTAGGGTGTGGCTGTTCTCATTTGTACAACATGGCTGCCATGGATTGAGCTATCACATCTGCATTCCAGGCAGTAAGGCACAGAAAGAAAGAGGGAAGGATGATATCTCCCTCCCTCGCTCCCTCCCTTTTAAGGCTACTTCAGGAAAGTCTTCTGCCTCTACCACTTTTTGTGACTGAGGGGAAATTATTTAATATCTCAGAGCCACAGTTACTTCATTTGTAAAATGGGTGTGATAGCACTTACCTCAGGGGGATGAGGACTAGAGAGGATCATCCAGTGTCTGGCATAATGCCTGGGCCACAGAGAGTGCTCTCTAAATGGTGACTGCTGCTTCACGTCTTGACACCATCACCTTCCCCTTCCCTCCATGGGAAGGCCTTTACTGTCCTTTACTATTCTCTGACACACTTTGCCCTCTGTTCCCCTTGTCTGCCCCCCACATCCCTCTCTTCTCTGCCCCTCACGTGCCTGCCCTCTCTCCCTACTCTCCCACCTTGTACAACCTCATCCTTGTATTGTTTCCGTCCCTCTGTCTTCCTGATGTCCTGGATTAATGGCAAATCATTGTTGTATGCAAGGACCAGAGAGGTCAGAGTTGGTGACTGGCCTTTGAACTGCAAGTCAGCAACGAGTAAGTTAGCATGTTTAATTGGCTCATTCATGAATCAATTAATTGCATCTGGCAGCTGGTAAGCAGAGATCAGAAGGAGCAGTGGCTTAAAACAGTACAAGTTTATTCTCTGTTAGGTTTTTAAAAGAAATCTGGGGAAGGCAGCCTAGGGCCAACTTCTCTGTTCTGTCATTCTTCCTGTGGGGCTTCCAAGCCCAGGGCTGTGTCATGGTGGCTGCGGGAGCTCCAGCCATCAAGACAGGTTTCCAGGAAGCGCCAGGCAGGGGAGTGGGTGGGTAGGGGGGTGGGGGGGCCTGGGCAGACAGAAAAGACCTACACCAAGCTGTCTTTCTCCCTCTTCAGGAGCTTTCTTGGAAGTCCCACCCAGTAGCTTCCACTGTCCCCTCCTGTAGCTACAGGTGAGGCTGAGAAGTCTTTCAACTGGACATGTTACCACCTGAAATAAAATTGGGACTCTATAACTAGGGTGGAAGGGGAAGAGTAGATACTGGGTTAACAACTTGTATGGAAGGTCTGCCACAATTCATTCAGTATGAATTTAGCACCTGTGGTCTGCTGGTTATTAGACCAGCAAGGGAGTCCCCATTCCAGAAGGGAGGCATGGATACATAAAGGAGTACAGCACCGAGTGAGGGTGATAGAAAAAGGGGGGTGGAGTGGAAGAAGGCACGAGAAAGCGCACTCTCCAACCTCACACACATCAGGGCCATCCAGGCAATCTCCTGAGTTTGTCACACCAACATTATTCTCTGCTGCTCCGTTCTTCTCTGTCCTCTCTGTTCTCTCTCCCTTGTACTGCCATCATCATCATTGCTAGGTTTATTTTGCCCCTTCATTCTGGCCCCAGCAATAGCCCCTAGGACCCAAGGAAGTAGAAACCTCTGGGCTGAGGCCACATGTCTGGAGATCCTCAGGCCCTGGGGCAATTAGAGGTTAGTGGCAGGAACATATCCTACTCTGGTACAAGCTGTGGCACTGCCAGGAGACATCGCTCCAGGAACAGGGTCGTCATCAGGAGGAGTGTTCCTTACCAGGCACCTGGCTTCGGCTAGGTGTGAATATTTTATCTGTATTAAGTAATCAGGAGTCCCTTTGACCTGTGGTCTCTTTGATTTTTGATCTCAGAAACACCACTTGCCCTCCCTCCTCCTCTAGCCCTTGCCCAATTCCCTGTGGGATGTCAAGGAGGCAACAGGAAGCTTGTTGCAAAGATTATTTTTAAAGGTGTATCGTGGCCTTCAAGGATGTAATCTGTCAGGAAACACTAATGGGTTAAAAGGTTGTCATTTATGATCCTGTACACTCATCTTATGAGCTTGGCTGTGACCCTGGGTGAGTGACTTAACCCTCTGTCCTTGGTTTCCTCATCTGCCAAATTGTAATCCTGGTTGTTACAGAGATTAGGAGGCACATGGAAAGCACCCGGTACATGCCAGTTCTTAGGACTGCTCTTACCCACTGTGGTTGGAGCAATAGATTGGGGCCAGAGTGTGGGAGGCCTTGGATGCCACACGAAGTAGTTGGATTCTGTTCTTTCAGCACAGCAAGCTGCAGGAGATTTGTGGGCAGGGTTGTGACAAATCATGTCTGGGCTTAAGAAATATCACCAGCGAGAGAAGGGAGGCTGGACTGGAGCAGGGGAGTGCCTAGAAGCAGTTCCAGTGGGGGTGCACAGGGCCGGGCCTGAGCTCGCAAAGTTGGGGCGTGGGGACAACAGATGGTTAAAAAGTCAGGAGTGAGGGAGGACCTGATAGTATTTCAGCCCGTGTGGCACAGGGAATGGCATCCCACCAACAGCTACCAGAAGCATCAGAGGAGTTGCAGGTAGAGGTGGCAGGAGAGGAAACTGAGTACCTGCCATCTGCTGGGCATGAGGGGCAGCGCTGCCTGGGGCCTGACATGAGGATCACTGGGTTTGGGAGGCGTGATGGAGCTCTGCATGGCGTTTAGGCAGTCAGTAGGTGAGAAGCCTGGGACAGAGATACGGGATGTGGTCACAGTGTGTGAAAACAGCAGTGATGGTTTGTGCTACGAGTAGAGGAGCCAGCCAGGGATGAAACCAGGGAGGAGTGTGTGCGAGGGAGAGTTATCGTTTTAAAGGCTGGTGAAGGAAGAACAAGCAGCAGAGTGGACAGTCCCTAGGAAGGCTGGAGAGAGGGGGGCAGAGCCCAAATCAAGAAGGGCCTCATATGGCACAGCCAGAAGCTTGGGTGTGTTCTTGGAGGAGCAGAAAGTTTTTGAGGAGTTCTAAGCACAGAAGTAGATATGATTCAATTTGTGATTTCAGCGGTCATTCTGGCTGCAGCCCAGGGACGGGGGGCAAAGAATGGAGGCAGGGGACCCTCTTAGACATTGTTGAAGTAATTCAGCTGAGGTGAACCAGGGAGGTGTTTGGCACTTGGATGAATAGTACGTGGTTCATTGGGTACTTGGGACTGTTTGGATCTTGGGGTCTCATTAGGGGGTAAGGGGATGGCTTCAAGGAGTCTAACTTCAAGGTCAACCAAAGAGCCCATCCAAATATAAACCAGGATGGTGAGAACAGAATCTACCTCACTGCTAACTTGGCAGCTGGAATTGGTTGGTTGACCCTGAAGGTGGTCCTGTAACTC
The DNA here is from genome assembly GCF_048164855.1 of Canis lupus baileyi. Classification (NCBI taxonomy): domain Eukaryota; kingdom Metazoa; phylum Chordata; class Mammalia; order Carnivora; family Canidae; genus Canis; species Canis lupus. Next base: position 68,043,069 of record NC_132844.1, on the reverse strand, counting down.
CTCAAGGTCAAGGGTGAGGCTTCAACATGGCAGTCCTACAGATGAGAGAGGAGAAACAGAGATAGACGTGGCCTTGCAGAAACGTTGCTGTACTGTTTCTCCCCACACCCACTGGGAAGCCCTGCCTGTGCCTTGTGGAGCACTCAGAGCTTCGAAGTTCAGCAGGCCCCTGGGAGCTGGGGTCCTTCTGCCCTTCTCCCTTGGGTGGCTTCTCCCAACCATTAGATGTCCATGATTGTCAGGAAGTGGGGAAGCCAGGCCCCGCCCAGCCCCACATCAATTTGAGCTAAGGGGCAGGGTGGGTGACATTTGGCCCCTTGTGGCCCCAGACCCCTTGATACCTCTGGCCCTAGGCTCTCAGCTCCCAGCTCTTGGCTGCTAAGCAAAAGGTACAATTGCATCAGATGTTGCTCTTTACAAGGCCCCAGGGGTTGCTCTAAGTGAGCTCACAGGCTGTTGTCATCTCTCTGACTTGTGCCAGATTCCGTCTCCAGGTCTGTTGCAGGGTCTGCCTGGCTGCTGGGGCCTGAGTCCAGGTGTCTGGAGGCTGCCCTCAGTTTATCCTAAGGGTGAATTTTAGTCATTTTACCTTATTTTTATGTTAAAATGCCTATTAACATAAAAATACTCCCTGGACTGATGAGACAGTTCTATGGCCAAAAGGCGACTGACTGGAGGCCTGCAGCCCCACTCCCCAGGGGTCCTGGTGCGGGTGATCAGTTTCCTGTGTGTTCTTCAAAACTCCCCCCTTCCCCAGACTCAAGTGTGAATGTACGTTTCCTTTTCCTCCTCCTATGCCCTGTGGCAGCAGGGAGCACACTAAATTGTTTGGACACCTAGCTCTTCACTTAAGTATATGTTTGAAATCTTTCCACATTAGCACACACAGATCTTCTGCATTCTTCTTCTTCTTCTTTTTTTTAATCTTTTTTGTTGTGCATATGATGCATGTATAGTTTAGCCAATAATTTTCCAGCAAACACTCATATAACTAGACATTACAGTGCCTTTGATTTGTCAAGTGAACGAACTGTGGCTTATAAAACATCCTCACCATTGTTCCCTGGTATTAACCTCCTAGCCCTATGAGGAAGACAGGCCAGAAGAAATTTTTTGCAGCTCAGGATATTCTGTGAACAGTGAGGAGATGAGAAGTTGACTCTCATTTCATGAAGAGTAAAACAGCATCTTTCCTTTGAGAGACTCCGATTGTTTGGGGAACAAGATTAAAAGGCATACACACATCTACCTAGAAAGGATGTATGAAGTAGCGTCTGTGGAATGAATGCAGCGGGATAGGATGCTGTGGGGCCAGCTTCCCCAAGGGGCATGGAACTTGAGCCACACCTCTCTAATAAAAGAGGGGGGGTGGGATGAGACTGATAAAAAGGAGGGCATTTCAGGCAGGACAGTGCAGGAGCAGAGGTGGGCAGAGATGCAAACAGGGCCAGGACTCAGGGCCTCAGGCACTCTGGCTTCCCCCTCTAGCCTGGTCTCCTCATTCAGTTAGCAGACGTTCACATGCCTGCTCCATGCTCGGGCCTTTTGGGATCCAGAGAGTAGCAGGAACAACTCCATGGGCTTTCAGACAGGAGACACTGTGTGCATGACAGGCAAAACTAGTTGATGTTGGTAGAGATAGACACTGGTGGTTACCTCTTATTGGTAGAGCACTGAGTGGGAAGGGGCATGAAGAACCTTCTGGGGTGCTGGAAACCTTTGATATCTTGAGTGGGGTGATGATGCTGTGGTAGTATGTAAATAGATAAGACTTGATGGAGCTACACACTGAAGGTTAATGCAGACCGTACCCTGTAACCGTGGGTATGTTATACTCCTCTTATAAAGCAAGGACACAGGCAAATAAATAAATAGCACATCCCCAGAATAAATCAATGAGTAAAATGCAGTAGCAAAGTGTGGCAAAGGGCTGTGCTTGAGGAAATATAGGGACTTTAGGAACATGTTGCAGGAGGCTTATCTGAGGAAGTGTTCTATTTGCTGAGATTTAAAGGATGAGGAGGTGTTAGATTAAGAAGGGGGTGAAGTGTCCCAGGTGGAAGGAACAGCCTGTGTGGAGGGCCAGAGGCAGAGAGCCTGATGTGCTGGAAAGTTCCAGGTGAACATAGTGTAGCGTTTGGAAGGGATTTGAGATGAGATTTCAGAACCTCTCCCTCTATCACTGTGTTGTTCCAGAAGGCCCCTGGTGAGAGTCTCAGCCTCTCTCTGGTCTTACAGGCTTTGGAACCAAAGCACCATTCGGATTCTGCCCTTCTCCTCACCTCAGAACTAAATCCCACTTAGTAAGTAGGAAGTTCAGGCTGGCTGTATCGGGGCTCCTTAGCTGTCCATGGGAGAGGTGGACTCCCCAGCCAGGGAAGCTCTCCATTCCCAGACGTGCTCTGTTTTCAGCTGCCTTGCATGGCACACCTTGGCCTTCCCTGGGAGTGCCTTTCCCAACTTTCTGGCTCTGTTAGAAGAAGGGCTATAACAACTACTCCCAAACTATCCCTGCTTTTCCCGAGCCGGAAATATTTCTTCCTCGAAGTGTCCACCTCCCATCACACAACTCTGTGTGCTCACTGTCTTCACGGGCAGTTTCTGACTTACTCCTTTTGGCATCTCTCTCTATAGGAGTGTAGGTCAGTGCTAGTGCACATAGTTCCCAAATCAGTCCCATAAATTATTTTTTAACTGAAGGGCTTTTGGCTAGAGGTGAGTGGAAGTTTACAATGGGGGTCAGAGCGAAGGTTGCCTGGGAAGATGTTAAGACTCTGGTACTTCCAAATTCCCAGGCAGCTACTACGTATTCAGGACTTGAGAACAAGAAATTGAACTTCCGGGGAATTCCTCAAATCACAGGCTACTCTTTATCTTTCATAACACTTCATTTAAAGCTTTGTATTAAAAAAAAAAAAAAAAAAAGCTTTGTATTATTTTTTAGAATTTTATTAAGTTTTTCATTTTAATTCCAGTATAGCTAACATACAGTGTTATATTAGTTTCAGGTATACAATACAATCATTCAGCAACCCTATACTTTGTGCTCATCATGATAAGTGCACTGTTTAATCCCCTTCACTTATTTCACCCATCCCCCCCTCTGGTAACCACCAGATTATTCTCTAGAGTTAAGAATCTGTTTCATAAAAAAAAAAAAAAAAAAAAAAAGAATCTGTTTCATGGTTTGCCTTTCTCTCTTTTTTCCCCATTTGTTCTTTTGTTTTGTTTCTTAAATTCCACACATGAATGAGATCATATGGTACTTGTCTTTCTCTGATTTATTTCACTTAGCATTATATTCTTTAGCTCCATCCATGTTGCAAATGGTAGGAGGACATTCTTTTTTATGGCTGAATAATATTCCATTGTGTATATATACCACATCTCTTTTATCCATTCATCAGTCAGTGGACACGGGCTGCTTCCATAACTTGGCTATTGTAGATAATGCTGCTATAAACATATGGTGTATATATCCTTTTGAATTACCATTTTTGTATTCTTTGGATAAATACCCGGTTGTAGAATTACTGGATTGTAGGGTAGTTCTATTTTTAACTCTGAGGAACCTCCATTTCATGCTGGTTTCCACTGTGGCTGCACCAGCTAACATTCTCTCCAGCAGTGCAAGAGGATTCCCTTTTCTCCATATCCTCACCAACACTTACTGTTTCTTGCATTTATGAGGGTTTCTTTTTTTTTAAGATTTATTTATTTATTTATTTATTTATTTATTTATTTATTTATGATAGAGAGAGAGAGGCAGAGACACAGGCAGAGGGAGAAGCAGGCTCCATGCAGGGAGCCTGACTTGGGACTCAATCCCAGGTCTCCAGGATCACGCCCTGGGCTGATGGCAGCGCCAAACCGCTGAGCCACCCAGACTGCCCCTGCATTTATGAGTTTTTAAATAAGAATGAGAGACCATAATAAGCTGAATTATTTTTCTGTGGCAAAAGTTTCAGAGGTTTTTTTGTAAAAGAAGAAAAAAGATATAGTAAATGCATGATTTATTATTATTATTAGGAACACTGTATTGTGACAAAATTATATATTTTATTAACATGTAAAAATGATCTCTACCTGATGCAGATATTTGATAATAGAAAATGTTAAAGGATGAAAACAGTAACACAGAATGAATGCCAAATAGAAATCATTGAATGATTTAAGGATAATACCACAGTTAATGTTTTAAAAATTAAATATTTAATAACTATTTAATATTCTTAAATAACTATACATTTTTATATTTATATTTCCAGACACTAAAATTCCCCTGTTTTGGTGTGCAGTTCTGTGAGTTTTGGCAAATTTATAGTCATAAACCACCACTACGATCCAGATAAAGAACTGTGCTATCATCCCCCAAAACAATGCCATTCCCTTGGGCTACTCCTTTGTAGTCAGACCTCCCCATATCAATTAACCTCGCTGTACCTATCCTTTCCTGTAGTTCTGCCTCTTGCAGAATGTCATATGAATGGAATCATAATGTACGTAGAACTTTTAAATCTCTCATTGAGCATAATGTTTTGAAATTTATCTGTTTTTATTGCATGGGTTTGTTCCTTTTTATTGATTAGTTGTCCATTGTTTTGGTTTCTTAAAGATTTATTTATTTATTCATGAGAGACACAACACAGAGAGGCAGAGACACCAGCAGAGGTAGAGGCAGGCTCCCAGTAAGGAGCCTGATATGGGACTCTATCCTGGACCCTAGGATCACGCCCTGAGCCAAAGGCAGATGCTCAACCACTGAGCCACCCAGGCGTCCTGAATAGTGGTCCATTGTAGGGATGGACCACAGTTTGCTTATCCATTCTTCAGTTGAGGAATGTTTGGGTTGTTTTCAGTTCCTGACAATTTTGAGTTAAGCATTTATATGTTGCTTTGAACAAAGATTTTCATTTCACTTAGGTAAATACCTAGGAGTGGATTGCTGGATCTATGGTAAGAATATGTTTAACTGCCAATTTCCTTTCCAAAGTGGCTGTGCCATTTTGAATCCCTTGCCAATAATGAGAGTTTCAGTTTCTCTACAACCTTTATTGTCACTTTTTGTTTCATTTTGGCCATTCTAATAGGTATGTAATGGTATCTCACTAGTTTTAATTTGCTTTTCCCTAATGACTAAGGATGTTGAGCATCTTTTGTGTGTGCTCATTTGTCATCTGTTCTGTCTTCTTTGGTGAAGTATCTGTTCAATATTTTGCCCATTTCTTAATTGAGGTTTTTTCTTTTTAATTTTTTAAAAGATTTCATTTTTAAGTAATCCCTACACCCAATGTGGGGCTCGAACTCACAACCCTGAGATCAAGAGTCATGCTCTCCACAGACTGAGCCAGCCAGGTGCCCTGAGATATTTGTTTACTTATTGCTGAGTTTGGGGAGTCTTTAATATATTTTGGGTAGGGATCCCTGGGTGGCGCAGCAGTTTAGCGCCTGCCTTTGGCCCAGGGCGCGATCCTGGAGACCCGTGATCGAGTCCCACGTCGGGCTCCCGGTGCATGGAGGAGCCTGCTTCTCCCTCTGCTAGTGTCTCTGCCTCTCTCTCTCACTCTGTGCCTATCATAAAAAAATTAAAAAAAAAAAATATATATATATAGGGTATAAGTCCTTTGTGAGATATGTGATTTGCAAATATTTTCTCTCAGTTAGTGGCCATCTTGTCATTCTCTCACTGGTGTCTTTCAAAGAGCATAGGTTCTTAATTTTATTTATTTAATTTTATTTTAAGATTTTATTTATTTACTCATTAGAGATAGAGAGAGAGGGAGAGGCAGAGGGAGAAGCAGGCTTCATGCAGGGAGCATGATGTGGGACTTGATCCCGGGTCTCCAGGATCATGACCTGAGCCGAAGGCAGACACTCAACCTCTGAGCCACCGAGGCGTCCCGGTTCTTAATTTTAATGAAGTCCAGTTTATCAGTTTGTTTAATGAGTTGTTCTTTTGAAGTCCTACCTAAGGACTTTTTGCCTAACCAAAGGTCACAAAGATTTTTCTCCTGTATTTTCTTCTATAGTTGATAGCTTTTTATTTTACATTTAGATTTAGGATTCATTTCTAGTTAAGTTTTATGAGAGTTATGTAAAGTGTAGGTCATGAGCATGCACTTGAGCGGGGAGGGGAGTGAGCAGAGGGAGAGGGAGACAAGCAACAAGCACTCCATATTGAGCGGTGAGCTTGACAAGGGGCTCTATCCAAGGACCCTGAGATCATGACCTGAATTGAAATCAAGAGTCAGACACTCAACCGACCGAGCCACCTAAGCACTCTGCCAGTGAACATTATTGAGTAGTATTTGAAAAACCTAACAGGTGGATGAAATTAAGAACACTACACAAAATCATGTGTCAAAATTGCCAATTTAGGGACTTATTTAGCTATCCAAACTTATTTCTTAGAATAGTACTTGTAGGATTTGTGCATAGTATGTATATAAATATATAAATACATATTTGCAAGAATGACTCACCCTTAGTGGCAAACAGGTTAATGTAACACACACTTAGGGCATGGCAGTGGCTATAAGCAAGACTTGATTAGATTTTGACTGCTCTCCTTCACACGCCTGTCTTGGTTCTGAGATGCCAGCCTTAACCTTCAATTCTGTGTGTTAGCTTCTTGCTCTTGCTTTGACTTGAAGTCAGTGGATTCCTTCGAACCAATAACATCCCTAGATTGATTGTTAAGCTTTAATTCTCACCAGAGGATTATCATACTTTTTCCCATTTTCCCAACTTCTCGATTGGTGTTTCCCGGGTTTGGGGATTAAATAAAACAGATAAATTTCCCAAGAGATGTTGGGAAGGAAGTCTTGTATTGCTGTACAGTCAAGAGATATCACAAGGCAGGGAGGACCTAGGTGGCTCAGTCAGTTAAGCATCCAACTTTTGATCTCAGGGTTGTGAGTTCAAGCCCCGCACTAGGCTACACGCTGGGTGTAGAGCCTACTTTAAAAGAGAGAGAGAGAGAGAGAGAGAAAGATCATAAGGCAAGACTGCTATTGTGCCAACTACCATAGGGTTCCCTGGCAGGTAAGCTCCACAGGGCAGCCACTGAGTCTCATCCATTACAATGTCTCTGGGGCCCGGCTTGGTGCCTTACCCAAGGTGGGTGCATGACCCATGAAGAGTACTCCATGAAAGTTGTTGCCTCAACAAACGAGTTTCCAACTAATGGCTGTTTGGAAGCAGTGTGTAAACAGCTGTGGCTGATGAAGGTGGTTCAGGTTGTAGAGTTTTATGGAAAGATGCACTTAGAAAACTGAGATCCCTCTTGTGCCAAGCTTGAGTGACAAACAGAGAAGCTTTTTATATTCTGGACACTGGATAGAGAAGCAAACATGATGCAGCTGAGTCTTTGTTGAGAGCTACGGAGTGAGCTGAAAGAGAATAGCCCTTTTCCTCTCTTTTTTGTTTAATAAAAGGCCCAAGCTATAGGCAAGTTGAAAGAATAGTGTGGTGAACATCTGTATTTCCTTCACTAAGATTCACCAGTTGCTAACAGTTGACAGTGTGTCATCGATTGTCCACATTCCATCTTTGTTCCATCATTTCCTTGTCATTAGATTCTGGTTATCATTTTTTTGGTGGGAATCCGCATAGGTAACAAATGCTCCCTGTTGCTCCACATCGGGAAGCATAATGGTCCCAGCTGGCCGCAGTAAAGGTGATGATAACTTTAATCACCTGTTTAAACTGGTGTCTGGGAAGGCTACTTTGGTTTAAAGGCAGAGAACTTTGGAAGGAACCTTTCGCTGATTTGTTTCTCTGTCAGTTGTACTTGCTATTGAGAAGCATCTTGGTGTAGTCAAGAAGGCCCTGGAAGCCAAGGAACTGGGATAGGGGACCAGGCTCTACAACCGTCTCTCCCCAAAACCGTAGACAAGTTACATCATCTCTCTGGGCTGCGTAGTTATACATAAAAGGAAATAGAAACTCAGAGAGGTGAAGCAATTTGCCCAGGGCCACTCAGCTAGTGAGTGGCAGAGCTAGGAATCATAAGCTGTTCTTTTGGGGCCCTTGCCCTTATGTCAGTCTGCCTCCTCTGAACTGACCCATCATCCTTATGGTGGCACCAAGCTCTGGGGACTAATGCTCAGAATCAAGCAGAACATTAGCCCTTGTAGGATCTGAAGTGAGAAGCAAGAGAGAGGTGCCTCTCCTGCCCAGGTTCCTCTCCTGCATGTGGCAGGCTGTATTGTAGGAAGGCCTGGGCACCTCAGGTAAGCTTGTAGGCGGGCTGTTGGACTCTCCTCAGCCACCTTTGGAATAAATGCTTTTGTGTGGATGTTACAAAGTTGAGCTACTGGCCCCGTTCCAGCCTCCACCTCCCCAGACAGGGAAGTTCAGGTTTCGCGTACCTGGGCTTGGCTCAGGCTAGGGTTAGTGCCCAGGATCCCCAGATTGGCCCATGAATTCCAAGGGCAGTCTAGATAGATGGAGAGGGTACTGCCTCAGCCTGCCTGAGTTCCTGGGGGGGAGGGAGGAAGACAGGAAGTATTAATGGGGGAAAGGTGTGCAGAACCTTGCCAAGCAGGTCATTGTGGGTGGGGAGACACTGTGCATGCTCTGGATGCCCTAGGATTTGGGTGGAGGTTCTCAAGGAGGCAACCAGAAAGAAAGGCTACAGCAGTGACTCTGGAATATTCCAGGACTACTCTGCTGGCCCTCTGTTTGGGCGGCTCACCAGCCCACCAAACTGACATCTTCCCAGTTAGCAGCTCTCTCCAAAGCAAGTAGCAGCACTTTAAGTACTTGGTGAGTAATGTCTGTTCCTCATGCCCTTCTTCGGAGTGTTGTTTTGAGGAAAACTGTAGCTCTGGCTCAGTCAGGATTTGGTTTGTCAGGGCCACATTGTCCTGTTGCTGTGGAACTTAGAGTCCAGGAGAGTCAGCCTTCCTAAGTTCCCATTGGTTCTCCCTGAATTGCTCACCTTCACAGGCCTCCCAGGAAGTGGCCAAATTCAGGGCAGGGCCAAAGTGGCCTGACCAGGAGCATGCTGTGCCTCGTAGGCCCAGAGGTTAGTTCTGGGGAACACTTCTTCCCTGGTTGATGGCTTCCCTAGGCCCTGCATCTTAGAGACATCCCCAGGGTCCTGGCTTCCAGGTCGGCAGGGACAGAGGGGGCCCCTGGAGAGAACCTCAGGAACAGCGGTGTTTATAGACAAGACTCCCCATTGTCACTGGTTGTGATACTTGGGGAACGATGGCAGTGCTTTACTTCATTCTTTAGAGGGAACCCCTTCTTCCTCCTGCTGATAGGGCAGAAATCCATACTAGGAGCCTGACGTGACCTGCATGTGAGGCCTTCTGCTCGCTGAATGAATTCCCCAGGTGTCATCCCTAAGTCACTCCAGGCCTGGTATTTCCCCATCTCATTCTGCACATCCCTCATCCTGGCTCTGCGTTCTGAGAAGTAAGTGACAGATTTTTGACTAGCTTTCTCACAGAGCTCTCGAAGGCTGTCTGTCATGCAGGCGTAAAAGCTAGAATCTGTGTCAAAATGATATGTGAATTCGAAGGTGAGGGCAGGGGCCAGTTTTCTGACTCTCATGGTGCTTTGATGTTTAAAAATCAGGTATTCCTGAGATTTAAATACTCTTGTTCGATTTGTCCTTTCATTTCTTCACCTCTGGTTCTCCCTTCCCCATTTTGGGGGACTTCATGCTTTTTGAATATTTGTTAATGAGGCCTTATCTGGGACATGAGAGAGCAGCCACATAGGTGTGTGCTTGAAAAGGAAAGCCAGGGAGAGGGGCCCCTGGGTGGCTCAGTCCGTTCAGCGTCCAACCCTTGGTTTCAGCTCAGGTCAGGATCTCCAGGTCATGAGACCCAGCCCTGTGTTGGGCTCCACGCTCCGGGTGAGTCTTTCTCTGTCCCTCCTCTACTCTCCTCCTCTCTCCTCCCCCCCCGCCCCCCTCAGATAAATAGATCTTAAAAGAAAAAAAAAAAAAAAAAGGAAAGGAAAGGAAAGGAAGAACATAATGCAAGTTCTGAAAATGTCTTTTGAGATCCAACACCAGGCAAGCTTGGCTTTCTCCAGTGTCCACCTTCACCCTTAGTGCCCAAACTGGTTTCACTCAAGTGAGATTCAGAGCTTTTGTAAGGGAGAAAGCAAGAAGTTTTTTTTTTTTAATTAATTAATTTATTTATTTATGATAGTCACAGAGAGAGAGAGAGAGAGAGAGAGAGAGAGGCGCAGAGACACAGGCAGAGGGAGAAGCAGGCTCCATGCACCAGGAGCCCGATGTGGGATTCGATCCCGAGTCTCCAGGATCGCGCCCTGGGCCAAAGGCAGGCGCCAAACCGCTGCGCCACCCAGGGATCCCCAGCAAGAAGTTTTTGAAGGAGGCTCCTGGCTCTTCTCCTCAGCTTCATAGCAAAAAACATTGTTGCCTGTTTTAAAAACAATTACAACTACACACAGGTAAAAACTAGTAATCTCTCCACCACCTTTCTCTCTCCCATTCCAGACTATTTTCTCTCTGCAGTTGTTGTGTTACTGGGCAAACGTGTGTCGGCTCTGTTCCACTGTCTTAAACAAAATGTTTGTGAGGCAGATGTGCAGTGTGACTCCTCGCCCTTCCCTCCCAGCAGCATATCCAGGCCATCCTGCCGTGGCACCACATGTGTTCCACCTGCTGCTCTGGAGAGTCTGCAGAGAGTTCCATGGCAGGAATGTGCCAGAATGTTGCATCATGAGATGACTCCTTCGGCTTCTTCTGCTTCATCTTCTGCTTAGACATCTAAAATAATGATGTCTCATGTTTGTATCAGGCCTTTTAAACTTCTTTTTCTTTTTGCTTGCTAAATACAGCGCATGTTCATTATAGAAAATTTAGAAAAATTGGATAAGCAATAAGAGAAGAAATAAATATCACCTTAAGAGATAACCACCATTGATATTTTGGTGTGTAAATTGTATAATACAAATGTTTTTTCACATTTAATATCTCACCTGAGCCTTGCTTCCTCCGTTAGGAGAGGCATATGGATACTAATCCCATCTCACAGATGGGAAAACTGAACCACAGGGTGGTTAGAAGGTTGTCCAGAGGAACCCAGCAACATGTTAAAGACCGACCTGGGAGTACATATAGCCCAGCATTAACACTCTCCATCGTATCCGCTCTCCTCTCACCTCCAGACAAAGAAGAGTCATGCCGGGGATCTGGATTTCAGCAGGACCCAGGCAGTCACCGTTGTTTGTAGAAATTACCTTATCCAAAGGTTAATAAACAGCACCTAAAGGAAAGCATCTCATGACACTTTGGCCCCTTACTGACTTAGGAGAAAAGATAGATTTTAAAGAATTGCCCACCTCAACATTCCAGCTTCATCTTGACCATTGGGGGTTTTAGGAGCCACGCATTAGGAGGGCATGATAAACAGAGGAGGAGGAGGGTCGGGAATGGGGCCAGTGACAATTGGTGTGGCACCTGAAAGGTCTAACCTGGACAGGATGACCTGATGGGGGAGAGGTGCAGGTCGGGACCTGGTGACCAGACATCAGGCAGGGACAGGATCAAGAATGGAGGTTCGTCGGAGTGGGTCCACTTGCCAGATGCAGGAGACTTTTTAGCATTAGAGGGGAGGCAAGAAGCAGTGGAGAGGTTGAGAGCTCCCACCCTGAAGGCAGCCTGGTTCACGGCTCTGCATCCTGGCTCAGTGGGACGTGGAAATTATGTAACCTTCCCTGGCTCCGTTTTCTCATTAGTAAATGGGAATGATAATAGTACCTGCTTCACAGTTCTCACTTGTGAAGCCCCAGTGAGTCACCACATGTAAGGAGCTTACAGTAATGCCCAGCACATAGAAACACTTCTTACGATGTGATTCACGGAGAAGTTGGGTAGGCTCCTTGTGAGAGTTATAAGAGGTTCTCTCTGTGATCTCCTTCCCCAGCCTCTTCTGGTCCCTGCCCCCCTCCTGGGCCTAAGACCCTGCATTTCCCCAACCTAGAACACCCTACCCCTCAGTCTGTATTTAAAAAGCAATCTCCCCACTCCTTGATTTTATTTTCTTCTCTAAATTCTTAAATGTTTTCACTGATGAACATATTTTACTTTTAAGATCATTTCTGGACAGCCCAGCTCTCCTTAGCCTTGAACCTTCCCCAAGGCCTCTGGCCTGAAGCCATTTCCTCTTCCTCCAGACTTAGCCCCTCTCCCCCCACCGCTTCTGCTTCCTGGTTTCCCTGACGGGGTTGTTGTAGTGACGGCTTATCTTCCTCTTTGATTGGAGTATAAACACTTACAGGGCACCCAAGGACGGGTCACCACCTCCCCACCCCTACTCTGAGAGGAGCTGAGGCCTGTGAGACACCTAGGCCTTTTTCCATTGACTACTACCCTCGGGGTCTGCTCAGTGAGAGGATTTTAGAATCAAAAGGAAGGTGGGGATAGATGCACCCAACACTCCCTTCCTGTGGGGAAAATTAAGCCAAGGAAAAAGAACCACCTCCTCCTAAATCACCTGACAGATTAGCAAAAAGAGCTGGGCTGGATGTCAACTAAGTACCTTCAGCCAGCTGTTTCTGGACTCGATGTCTCCCCTATGCTGCATTTCTGCCAGTTTATTGTAATCCTGATGAGCTACTCTTTTGACTGGAGTGGTCTCTCCACTCCTAGAAAACAGAATCCAAGGACAAATGATCTGTGTGGGGCTGTTTCAGGCTGGGCCATGAATGGAAGTCTTTTTTTTTTTTTTTCCAATTATAAAAAGTTATTCATTCAGTACATATTTATTGAGCAGTGACTATCTGCCAGTCGCTGCTCTAAAAGTTGAAGATCACTGTGAATCTAACAGGTGAAAATTTTTGCCCATGTGGGGTTTTTATTCTTGGGGAGAGACAATCAGTAAACAAAGGCATTTTAAAAAATACTTACTTATATCCATATATGCACGCATGCAGACATGCAATTCCAGATAGTGGCAAGAGCTGTGGAGAAAATTGAAGCAGGAAGGGAAATGGAAGTACCTGAAGGTGAGCTGGGCTGGTTTTAAATTGAATGGTCAGGTGTCACTTGGAGCAGAGAGCAGACAAGAGACCAAAGAGGCCACTCCAGGTTAGCAGGTGGCAGTTTTAATAAAGGGAGCTTACATATATGGCTTATATTGGGTGGCAGCGAGACAAATGGATCCCCACACCCACCCAACAAATCTTAAAAGCTTACAAAGAAGCCTTCCCTGGACTCAGTCATGTATACCACGCAGGTGTTTTCAGTACCACCTTGCTATCTCAAGGCTGTGTCCTTGGAACAGCCTCTGGGGAGCGAGAAAGGAAGCAGAACCCATATTCCATAGACTGGGGAGAGTGTGAGGAGCTTTCAGTTACCTGGGTCCAGTTCATGGGCCAATTGCTGGTTATAGCATATCATTTCTGATGACCCTCCCCAACATCAAGTTGACGGTCATATGGGACCAAAGCCCTGAGGAAGTACATTTTCGGCTGAAGGGAAAAAGCTGCAAAGGCTCTGCAGCAAGATATGCCTGCTGTGTTCAAGACCAGCAAGGACACCATGTGCCTGTGCACAGTATGCCAGGAAGGGAGCGGTAGGCAGGGCACCTGTGCCGGAAGGCCCCACAGGCCACTCTAGAGATGGGCAGGAAGCTCCTGGAGCGATTTGGTCACAGGAAGGACAGAATCTGACTTAAAAGGATCACTCTGCTGTGTAGAGAGTAGGGGGCAAAGCCAAAAGCAGAGAAGGCAGTTGGGAGGCTGTTGGAATAATCCAGGCAAGAGAGGATGTTGACTTGGGCCAGGATCATAGCAGTGGAGGTGGTGAGAAGTGATTAGATTCTGGGTATTTGTTAAAGGGAGAGCCCACAGGATTCACGGACTCCAGTGCTGTGGCCTGACCAACTAGAAGGTTGGAGATGCCATTTACTGAGATGGAAAAGACCTGGGTCGGGGGGAAGGTCAGGGACTCCATTTGGATACCATTAGGCATCCACGTGGAGATGTCAGAGAAGCTGGAACTGAAGAAATAAATATGGGAGTCAAAAGCATATTTATTGAAGGTATTGAAAGCCACAGCCAGTTTCAGATCATGCAGGGAGCGAGTGTAGCTGGAGAATGAAAGAGACCTTCAGACTGGGAGTTGACTGGGACCAGATTGCGTGGGAACAGCCAGGAAGCCTGGAAGCCAAGTAAGAAAAGGTGGGAGGGAGGAGGAGGATCCAGCAATAATATCACATACTCTAATGGGTCAAGTAAGATGAAGATAATACCTGTTTGGAACATCAAGTTCAATAAGTGCAGCAACATAAAAGCAGTAAATCGCCTACCACCCTATTCATACAAGGAAACTTCCTTCCATTCTTTCTGTAGCCATTTTTATGGGAATTATGCTATGTAGTTCTGAATGTTACTATTTTTTCACTTTAAAAAGCTATGAAATATTATACAGAAACATAGTACACCATTTTCCAGGGGCTGCCTAATTTATTGAACCATTCCTTCTCTGGGCATGGAATTATTTCTGTTCTCTTCCGTTATTATAAATATTTCTCATTCTAAAAAGTTGATTTCATTATTGTAAATAACACTGCACTGAACAGCCCAGTGCATTTTCCTGTGAGGTAATTACCAGGGTCAAAGGACATGAATGCTGTTAAAGGTAAAGCTTATACTTGGGAGTCACAGTTTGTCCTGGGCAGGACTGACCAACCCTGGCTTAGCCAGATGGTGCTCCCATGCCTCCCCTCCGCTTGGGGAGGTTCAGAAGTCACTGGGCCCCTCTGACCCCCAATTCTGCCTCCCTTTCCAGGTGTGAGTCCCATTTCTCCCAGCCTGGTGAGTTTTATTCCCTCTCACTAGGCCTGGCCACCCCCCTCAGTGCGCTGTCCCCCACTTGCTGCCAGCCTCTGTTCGCTCACCTAATTTGTTAACATGGCCAGCAGGAGCTAGAGCTTCCCTCAGAGGGTCATCGTGGTGTTCAAAGGAAATAATCCATTCTAGCGCTTAACACATGAGTCCTGTGTGCCCTCCTCCCTCTGGGTTGATCCAGTGGAGTTGCAGACATGAAGACTCTTTGTGAACTTTTTTTTTCTTTTTATGATTTTATTTATTTATTCAGGAGAGACACAGAGACACAGGCAGAGGGAGAAGGAGGCTCCATGCAGGAAGCCTGACATGGGACTCGATACCGGGTTTCCAGGATCAGGCCCCGGGCTGAAGGCAGCACTAAACCGCTGAGTCACCCAGGCCACCCTCTTTGTGAACTTTAAAGGACAGACCAATGTCCTGGTCTTAGTTGTTTAAAAAGGAAAGGGTATAGGATCCCTGGGTGGCTCAGTGGTTTAGCCCTTGCCTTCGGCCCAGGTTGTGATCCTAGAGTCCTGGGATTGAGTCCCGCGTCGGGCTTCCTGCGTGGAGCCTGCTTCTCCCTCTGCCTGTGTCTCTGCCTATCTCTCTGTTTCTTTCATGAATAAATAAATAAAGTCTTTAAAAAATAAAAAGGAAAGGGTAGAGCAGCTTGGGTGGCTCAGGGATTTAAGCGCCTGCCTTTGGCCCAGGGCGTGGTCCTGGGGTTCCGGGATCGAGTTCCACGTCGGGCTCCCTGCATGGAGCCTGCTCCTTCTGTGTCTCTGCCTCTCTTTCTCTCTCTCGCTGTCATTAATTAATTAATTAATTAAAAATATTTAATAAATAAAAATAAAAAGGAAAGAGTATGTGTAGTGGCATCTAGTCTGTGTCCCATAACCACATAGCTCTCAGAGCAGGGCCACTGGTCCCCAGTTTGGTGCCCTGGCTACGAGAGCTGTGTCAGGAATTTGGGGTGCTTGTATGGAGTTGACAGGCCCAGGAACGTGTCAGTCAGCCTCCTGCCAGGCATTGCTAAGTGCCACATCTGTTCCCCAGATCTGTGTGTATGTCACAGCTGGGAATCACTAAGCGAGGACAGTGCTAGGAGGCTGGAGCCAAGGAGGCCAGAGCAGGAAGGGGGCCTTGGAGGCCATCTAACCTTGCTCTGATGTTTACTCCGAGAGCACAAGTGGCGCAACTGGAGAAGCATACAGCTCTGTAAGGGCCTCTCCCCTCCACTCTTGAGCGCGGGTCTTCCCTGGAATGAATGTGGGTGCTTCCCATGCCCAGCCTTCCAGGGCTCTGGGAGGTGGCCTTCCCCTTCCGTGAGTGCCCCAGCTAGGGTTTGCTGGAACCCTGGCTTCTCCGAGCCCTGCTGAAATCATCTCCAACCTGTCCACAGCAGCCAGAGAAGTTTAGCTTTAAGTGTGGCTCTGATCCCTGCCCATCCTCTTCATAACCCTCTCTGCTGCTCTGTGGATAAACACCCACATCCTCAGCTTGCCCTTTGAAGCCCCAAGTGATCTCTAGCCTCAGCTAGACCAGGCTTCCTGTGCTATGCTCTCAGAGGGGCCATGCCATCTTCCTCTCTCTGTGAGGCCTTTTCACATCCCTGTTTCCGGTGGTCCCAGGACCCCATAGGCCCACCTCTCAGTCAGAGGCCTCCCCTGGCCACCCCACTAGGCTAGCATACTCTGAGTATGCCCCCACTGTGCTTGGCCTTTGTCTTTTAGAGCCCTGGTTGTGGTTCCTAGTTACATATTTGTGTTGGTTAGTTGCCTGATGTAGACTGGCACATGATAGTAGGTACTTAACAAATATTTGTTGAATGAGTGAATGCAAGCAGCTGGCAACAGCTGGCAGGGCCTAGAAGAAGAGTGGAGGGGCATTGACAGCCTCAGCAGCCATAGCACCTGAGGTCCTCAGGTGAGAAGTGTTCTGGAAAGGTCCCCAGCGTGGCCCTCTGCCCGCTGGCACAAACACCCTTACCTCAGGAGCCTTCTCTGAGCAATGATGGGTCTTCCTTCCTTCCTCAGGCTTGCAGTAGAAAGGAAAGATCTGGGTCTCTTCTGAGCAGGCCTTTCTTTTACCTCAGCAGTATCTGAGCATATTATTCAGTTTTCTTTGTTCATGACACTTCTGTAAAATCTTCCTCCCTCCTCCCATCATTAAGGTAACCTATGCTCATGGTGAAGAAATTGGAGAACACAGAAAAAGATAGGAAAACAAGAATTCCCCATAACTGGAGCCCTCAGAGAAAAGTACCATTCAGAGTTTGAGCCATGTCTCCAGTTTTGTTTGTGTGCCTTATGTACATGGTTAAACATTGCTGAGATTCTATTGTTTATGAAAACTGGAGATTGTTTTTATTTTTTTATTTATTTTTTATTTTTATTTTTTTTAATTTTTATGATAGTCACAGAGAGAGAGAGAGAGGCGCAGAGACACAGGCAGAGGGAGAAGCAGGCTTCATGCACCGGGAGCCCGACGTAGGATTCGATCCCGGGTCTCCAGGATCGCGCCCTGGGCCAAAGGCAGGCGCCAAACCGCTGCGCCACCCAGGGATCCCTGGAGATTGTTTTTAAAGATATTATTTATTTATTTGAGAGAGAGAGAGCATGATGGTGGGGGGGTGGGGGAGAAGCAGGTCCCTTGCTGAGCAGGGAGCCCAACACAACTCGGGGCTCGATCCCAGGATCCTGGGGTCACGACCAGAGCCACAGGCAGACATTTAACGGACTGAGCCCCCAGGTACCCCCAGACTGGAGAGTTTTGCTGTCTCTTCAGTCTTCAGTGGCTCCAGTCCAAGGCAGCTAGGGCAGTGATCAGTGTGTTAACCTTGCAGGAGTGGTGATGGCGGGCATCTGAGCCCCACTGATCCCGGGTAAAGAGCCCTCTTTTTCCCACTCACGTCTCTTCCCTGTTACGCTCTCGGTAGCTTCCTGAGGCAGCTTTTCCTTTTTTTTTTAGTTCAGCTCCGCTCCACAGGGCTTAGGGACTGACCCTTGATGGAACTAGAAAAATTACATAATATGCAGGACAAGAGTGACCTGCCTGCCTTTTCTCTGGTTCAAGATCTCTCTGAATAAAACCAGCCCCCAGGCTACTTCTGGAGATTGGCTTCTGGTGGCTTCCAACAAGAAGGCCACAAAGGCCTCTCCTGTACTCTGAGAGGAGTGGGGTGACCTGGATTGGCAAATGGGGAGCAAAGAGCCCTGTGGAGTTGCTGGTCTGGAAAACCAGGGCACTGGGTCAGTACCCAGATAAATGATTGATTTGGAAGCTCAGGACAGAGTCAAGCAGGCTCATTCTCGCATGGCCTCTCTCACTGCTGACCCTGAAAGCGCTTGCCAGGGAAATGGGGCAACCTCTGCCCTTTCTCTGGAGACTGCTGACCCTCATCCCCCTGCAGTGGCATGAGGGAGGAGAGGGCAGCAGCTGGGTCATCTGCATCGAGGCAAAGGAGCCCGAGAAGTGGAGGAAGAGTTGGGCCCGGTTCTCTGAAGGAGAAGCATGTGCCCAGAGCAGGGAGCTCCTTGTCAGTTCTCTTCTACCCAGTTGATGATGAGGCAGGGAACTGGGAAATTCTGGGTCTGTTTGGGTCTCTGGAATTCTAATAGGCTGGCACATTTCTAGACCTGGAATGTCACTTGCTCCGTATAATATCTTAAGATGAACCCATGGCGACAATCGTAGCAGTGGCCACAGTCCCTGTTTGTTGGACATGGACTATATACTCAGCACTACTTGGCACTGGCTATTTGGTTATTTAACCTTTATGACGTCTGTTCATAAAGACGTTATGTTCACATAAAGATGTGGGCTGAGGAACTCTGAAGAGTTAGTGTCACAGAGAGGGTGGCGCAGAGCCACCCTGACACAGAAGCCCCTGGAATTCACTTCTACGGAGTATTGCATCTCAGGAGTTAATACACGAAAACTGATACAGCAGCAATGCTGAGACTGAAAACACTGTGCCTGAGGCTAATATCTGTGTCTTCATTCAGCAAGTGTGTGCAGAGTGCCCACTATGTACCAGACACTATGCCAGATGCTGGGGACCTACCTTGGCAAGCGAGAGGGCATCGTCTGGGAAACTGATAGTGGCCTGGTGAGGCCAGACCCGTTGCCTGACTTTGCAGTTTGCTGCAGTGATCGCAGATCTGAGGGCCTGGCTCACATTTGCCTTAGGAAGGAACAGAATGAGGCTGGTCAGCCAGAACTTCCTAAGGGAGGAGGTACAGGAGAGCCCGCTCTTGAAGGAGAGGAGTGGAAGGGGCAACATTTCAGGCTGAGGCCAGTACGAGCCTCTAGGGTCAGAGGGTGATGCTGGAACACAGGGTAAGTGGGATGGGGCTGGAGAAGGAGACAGGGACCAGAGCCTGTGGCTGTCTTCGGCATATAGCAGTCATTTTCTGGCAGGGAGTATCCAAAAGGACCTTGACCCAGGGTATTCTTGATGGAAAAACAGTTGGGGATTGGCAGCTAGACCAAGAATTCAGCAGTAATGGCTCCAGACCAAGGCTAAGAGCAGCTTCTAAATCCAACAGGTCAGGGACATACCACCTTCTAGACATAGCAGTCTTACATATCCCCATATGCAAGGCACGCAGTACAGAGACTAACACTTGAATCAATCTGTGTGGGCGCCAATCCTGCTGTTCCAATTACTGTGCAACCTTGAGTCAGTTACTTCCCCTCTCTGTGTGCAAGTTCCTCATCAGTTAGTTGGAAATCATTAATAGTACCTGACTCTTAGGGTTGTTTTTTTGTGGTTTTTTTTGTTTTGTTTTGTTTTTTTCTTAGGGTTGTTTTGAGGATTATATGTCCATCCACACGGAGCCTGGTATGTAAGCCCTGGGAGAATGGAAGCCAGAACCATTGCAATGGGGCTGGTGAGCTGGAGGCTTATAGCTATGACCCAGCTTGGGCTCTGGTTCAGGGAGAAGCCTCTCAGGCTGCACCACACCTTTGAGAGATGCATGGGGCTCCAGCACACTGCCTGGGGTGGGTGGCAGGGGTGCTCTACCTCTTGAGGATGTCTAGACCTTGTGGGATGGATGAGGGCTCCAGGTGGCTTGGTTGATTGCTTGGGTCCCAGACCAGACCTGTCTAGAGCTTAGGATCATTTGGATTAAGCTCCTAGCTACCTCTTCCCATGAAACAGACTTGTCCAATGGCAAATGGAGTGTGGCCCTCCCCCACCTCCACTCCCAGAAGGCCTGCCATTCATCTGTGACAAGAGAGTGGGTGCTGGAGAGGCGCCTGGGTGGCTCAGTCAAGCACCCAACTTTTGATTTCTGTTCAGGTCATGATCTCAGGGTCGTGGGATCGAGTGCCTCATCAGGCTCCATACTCTGTGGGGGATCTGCTTAGATTCTCTCTCCCTCCTCTGCCCCTCCCCCTGCTCACTCACATTCTCTCCCTCTAAAATAAATAAATAAATAGTCTTAACAAAAAAGAGAGTGGGTACTGGAGTGGGAGCACGGGGCTTGCTTGCACAGCAGGCTTGTGTGAGCATGTATCCATACAATAGACACATGTGCGTGCTAGAATCAGGGCTGTCAGGGCATTTGTTTTATAAGAAATTCCTTTGCTCGAGACTCCATTTTTTGTCCAAGCACAGCAGAGCGGCACCTCCTCGTTCTGGCTACAGGACCTGTGTTCTGTATGATGACAGTACCGACCTCTTAAGTGGGGGGAAACTGGGACACAATCAGAAGGTTTCTGGCTCTGGCACAGTATTGAGGGTGGCAATAGCAAAAACCGGGCTTCTCAGCCACATAAAAGTTATACCTTGTGCCAGGGTGTGCTACTCTTAGTGCTAGAGCTGAAGAAAGGAAAGGAAATAAGGTCCATTGCAGGGCTAGTGGTAATGGGGAGGCAGCCCCCTGTGAAATGTCCAGCCTGCGGGCCTGGGCCCAGTGGGGTGAGGGCAGGGCCCTGGGGATCAGAGTATCTCCTGACCCAGCAGGCCGAGAGTGGTGGAGGTGGGGCGGCGTTGGTTTCTGGAAGATGGTCAGGCTTCAGCTGTAAATGGAACAGCCAGGGCTGTGTGAAAATGGATGGTTTCTGGCAAAATGCAGGGATGGGCTGCAGCACAGCAGTTACATCTAAATATGAAACAGCCCAAGGGATGTGTGTGGGTTTTAGACAGCCAAACTGATGCTCCCCTCCCCCCTCCGCTGGTCACAGCCAGAAGAGACAACTCCAGTCTGGGGAGGAACATCTGCCTGGAATCCAAGGATCCTGGTCTGGCCCCAAATTCAGAACTCCAGCCAGAGCCCAGAGCCACATCTGTTTCTAAAGGCATCTACTTGCACCCTCTGCAACTGCTGACTGTTCCTCTGGTCATGTGAAAGAACCTTCTACCAGTTAGTATATAGAAACAGAAGCTGAGGCTCCAGGTGTCAGAGATGCATAAGGTGGCCCAGTCCATGCAGCTCCTCAGAAGCCTGGCCAGCCCCACACCCCATCGTGTCTGAACCCCTCTGTCTTCTGCTTTATCCTTTGTGTCTTCTCCGAGAGACACCCTGTCAGGCTCCCGAGGCCAGAGCTTTTTGTCACTTCCCTCGTCTCCCCAGGGGAGCTCACAAGGCTCACCTGTGGGAGCTCTGGAGGATTGAACAGATATGATGTGTAGGGGGAGCTCAGTCAGCTCCCACCCCTCCTTCCAGAACTCAGTACTGACAATGAACCCCGTCCCATCCCCCCAGAGTCACTCAGAGGATCAGAGGGTACGAGGGAATGGGCGAGAAAATATTTTGTTAGTATCTCTACGAGGCAGTGCTGTGGTTTTCTCTCCTCTGATTCCAGCTGCTAAGGGGGACCCCAGATCTTCATGCCCCTCTCATCACCACAGTCTGGTGTGCATTACCCCGTGTCCACTGACAGCCAAGCTCCACAGAGCCAGAAACAGTTTGTTCTGATCAGCCTCACATCGCTTACCATGTGGTCGTGGCCACCGCTGTGCTTGGAGCTCTTGGAAGTCATGCTGTCTGAGCCTTCTGTCACCATGCTCCCCATACTCTTGATGCTACTCTGCAGAAGCCTCCTATAGCCCCTTCAGCCACAGGCCTGGCTAAGGGTTTCTCACTCCTCACCTGCCCCAGACTTTTCAGTCCTGTGGAGCACAAAGCATCAGGGTATCTGGTCTCGGTTATTCAGAGAATAACTACTTTTTTCAGAGAGTGTACTTCTTGCTACAACTGTCACAGACTGTTTCTGGTAATCACCAAGGTCCTTTCCCCAGTGTTGTCGCCAACCCCCTCTCCACAACCCCGTTCTCCTATTTAGGTAGGTGTCCTATATATTGTGTTGTTTCTTCTTTTTTTTAAGATTTATTTGTGTGTGTGTGTGTGTGAGAGAGAGAGAGAGCGCGCGCACCCACACACGCGGGGACAGAGGGAGAAGGAGAAGCAGACTCCCCAGTAAGCGGGGAGCCCAATACAGGGCTTGATCCCAGGACCCCGGGACCATGACCTGAGCCAAAGGCAGATGCTTCACCAACTGAGCCACCCAGGTGCCCCGTGTTGTTTCAGTTAGGATTGTATTCAGCAGCCTGCAGCTGAAGTGTGGCAAACAAGGCCTCATAAAACAGGCATTTCGTTGTCACCCGTAGCCAGTAGTCTGGAGACAGGTGTTCCAGGGCTAGTTCAGCAACTGCTTGGGCCCCCTTCTTGCTTTTCGCCCCACCCTCTTAACCTGTCCTGCTCCAAAGGAAGCTGTTCCACCTCCGGGCCCAGTATTCCTAGCCCAGGGAGGAAGAGGAGAGGGCAAACATCTCTTTTGATCAAGGAAACTATTTTCA
The DNA here is from genome assembly GCF_048164855.1 of Canis lupus baileyi. Lineage (NCBI taxonomy): Eukaryota > Metazoa > Chordata > Mammalia > Carnivora > Canidae > Canis > Canis lupus. Next base: position 68,020,439 of record NC_132844.1, on the reverse strand, counting down.
GAAGGCTTTTCCAATAGATGTCTATTTACGTATTAGTCAGCATTGTATCACATGAACACAGTAGCTGCAGGAGAGCTTGGGAAATGGAGTGTTTAGCTAAGCACGTGGCTGATCCAAAGAAACTGGGCCTCCGTCAGTAAGGGGTAGAGTAGAGTTAGGTAAACAATGAGAAGTGACTGCCCCAGGCTGCCACTTGTAATCAGAGCCACATGACGGGAACTGCCTTGCTCTGGGTCTAGTCTTTGTCAGGTTGGAAGATCAGGGATTGTTCCTTGAGGAACTGAGGTCTGCTAACCCAACTCAGATTCCCACAGGAGGGGACACCTCATGACGTGCCACATGAGTGAAGCAGCCTAGGGAATGACAGCAGGGAGTAGCCAAGATGATGGGTGCCAGTGGTGAACACCTGTCCGGGTAAAGGGTGGTGTCAGGGGCACGCAGGCACCCAGTGGCCAGGTCTGCCCAAATTTTCAAAAGAAGCCAGAAATCCAGAATTTTTTTTTTTTTTTTTAGCTTTAAAGAACAAAAAACATGGGGATCCCTGGGTGGCTCAGCGGTTTGGCGCCTGCCTTTAGCCCAGGGTGCAATCCTGGAGTCCCAGGATCGAGTCCTGCATCGGGCTCCCGGCATGGAGCCTGCTTCTCCTTCTGCCTATGTCTCTGCCTCTCTCTCTCTCTCTCTCTCTCATGAAAAAATAAATAAATAAATCTTAAAAAAAAAAAAAAAAAAAAAAACAGGGACGCCTGGGTGGCTCAGCAGTTAAAAATCTGCCTTTGGCTCAGAGCATGATCCTGAACTCCCGGGATCGAATCCCGCATTGGGCTCCCTGCATGGAACCTGCTTCTCCCTCTGCCTGTGTCTCTGTGTCTCTCATGAATAAATAAAATCTTTTAAAAAACAAAAACAAGAACTCTATTTTGAAAAAAACTGAGAGGTTACAGAAATCTCACAAGATAGTACGGAGTCCCCAAATGCCCTTTATCCAGTTTGCCCTACTGGGTATATCTTACATAAACGCTAGACACTTAGCCATACTAAGAAATGAACACTGGTTCAGTACTACAAACTAAGCAGATTTTATTCAGATCCTACCAGTTCTACCAGTTCTTCCACCGCTGTCCTCTTTCTGTTCCAGGATCCAGTCCATCCTACGTCACATCATAGTTTTTATGTCTCCATCGTCTCCCCATCTGTGAGACTTTCTCAGAAAGTTAGACTTTTACATGACTTCTAAGTTCTTCTGTTCTACTGAAATAATTTGGAAATCATACGTGCTATCCATGGTACCTTAGTGGTTATCCCAGACATTTTTCCATGTGTATTTGCCTGAGCACCTCCAGCTGTCTCCCTCTCATCTTCTACATTATCGTTTGTAGGTTTTGCCTCTTTATTTTATTCCAGTTTAAATTATTTTTAGAACAGACAAATGTCTGTAGTTCAGAGTTTAAAAGGCACGAAAGGAGGCACCTGGGTGGCTCAGTTAGTTAAGTATCTGCCTTTTGGGGATGAAGCCCCACATCTGGCTTCCTGCTCAGCAGGGAGCCTGCTTCTCCCTCTGTCTCTGCCACTCCCCCTACTTGTGTTCTCTCTCTTGCTCACTGGCTCTCTGTCAAATAAATAAATAAAATCTTTTTAAAAAAATAAAAAACGGGGATCCCTGGGTGGCGCAGCGGTTTGGCGCCTGCCTTTGGCCCAGGGCGTGATCCTGGAGACCCGGGATCGAATCCCACATCAGGCTCCCGGTGCATGGAGCCTGCTTCTCCCTCTGCCTGTGTCTCTGCCTCTCTCTCTCTCTGTGACTATCATAAATAAAAAAAAAATAATAATAAAATAAAAAAAAATAAAAAACACAAAAGGTACCATGAAAAAAACCTCTCCTCTTTAGTGACCTGGAGGCAACCAACATTCCCAGTTCTTCTGTAGCCTTCCTGTCTTAAACACACACACACACACACACACACACACAGCTTCAGTTTATCTTTTTTTGCACGAAGTGTAGCCTTTCACTTCATTCTGCAAGTTCTTCTCTTCCATTGTTAATATATTTTAGAGAGTCCTATCTATAAACATGATTCTTGTTTGTGGCCACATAGAATTCCTGTTCCCATGTCATAATTTATTTACTAAAGCCCCTGTTAATAGACATTCTGCTTATCCCCTGCCTCTTACTAGTCAAATAATACTGTAATGAATAACCTTGTACTAATACTTCTTGTCATTTTACTGAAGTTGAAACATAGCTGGTGGATACAACTCAAAAGTGGCATTTCTAGGGCCACCTTGGTGGCTCTTCGGTTGAGCGTCTGCCTTTGCGGTCAGGGTGTGATCCCAGTCTTGGTATCAAGTTCCGCATCAGGCTCCCTGTGAGGAGCCTACTTCTCCCTCTGCCTATGTCTCTGCCTCTCATTCTGTGTTTCTCATGAATAAATAAATAAAATCTTAAAAAAAAAAAAGTGGCATTTCTAGGTCAAAGGGAATGTGTACCTGTAATTTAGGTAAATGTAGGCAAATTACTCTCTTCAGAGGTTGTGCCAGTTTACCTCTCCACCAGGGATGTGTGAGATTATGTTTAGCAATATGTTAATATCGTAAAAACTGTATTTCAGTATTGTTTTACTTTGTATTTTTTTTCTGAGTGTTTAGCAGCTTTTCAAATGGGTGCCTTTTCTGTATACATGTTTCATATCCCAAGCCTGTTTCTCTTTTAGATTGCCGGCCTTTTCCTTATTTAGGGGAATGTTTTAGAGAAATTAGCCCTTGGATAAGAGTTGCAAATATTTTTCCCAGTTTATTATATTTTTTGTTATGATTTTTTCTACCATGAAGGAGGTATGTGTGTGCGTGTGTGTGTGTATAAATTTTTTTCAGTAGTCCTTATGCCCAACACGGGGCTCAAACCCATGACCCTGAGATCAAGAGTTGCATGCTCCACAGACTGAGCCAGCAGGTGCCTGATAATGTATATATTTTTAACTTTAAAAAAATGTTTTTTATTTATCTGGATCTCATCTTGATATAAGGTTTGAGGGACGCCTGAGTGGTTCAGCGGTTGGGCGGCTGCCTTTGGCTCAGGTTGTGATCCCAGGATCCAGGATTGAATCCTGCATTGGGTTCCTGTAAGGAGCCTGCTTCTCCCTCTTCTTTTGTCTCTGCCTCTCTCTCTCTCTGTGTCTCTCATGAATAAATAAGTAAATCTTTAAAAAAAAAAATGATATAAGGTTTGAGGTAGGGGTCCATCCAGATTTTTCCAGATGGCTACTCAGTTGTCCCCATTACTTACCATTTATTGAAGAATCTATTTTTTTTCTCTTTGAAGTACTGTCTTTATAACGTAATATAGTTCCATATGTGTTTGCATCTATTTATATAGACTCTTTGTATTCTCTTTCATTGATTGTCTATTCATGTGTCATTACACTTTTAATTTTTGTTGTGGCTTTGCTCTAATTCTTTTTATTCCTTTCCAGCTGATTCCCTGTCGTGGTTGCCAAAGTGCCTCCATCCAGCCTCTTTGCTTTTACTCTCAGTTGACTTTTCTCCCTGCTTTATTAATGAAAAGAGTGAGGCCAGCCTGTGTGAGCTTTAACCACCCCCTCCCCAGCTGCCACGATAGTTCATATTTTCCTCATCCTGTGCCCTTGAATTATTCGCCTCCTGTCTCTCATTCTGCCCCAGCTTCTCCTTGAGTCTTCAGACCGTCTTTCTCTGTAGACCTGTCCTCTGTCCATGGCTTACTTGAGTCTCTCTAGTCGAAAACCCTTTCTGGCTTTGCTACTTTCTCTAGGTAGTACATTGGCATTTACCGAAAAACTAGTCTCTATTCACTGTCCTGCCTTCCTTACTACCAAATTTCTTCTTCAGAGCACGTTTCCATCCTAACCACTTGACTGAAACTTGTCTCCCAAGTCACTGATGACCTGGCGATCACTGACTCCAGGGGTCATGTACCAGTTTATCACCCTTCACCCTGCAGCATTTGAGACGGTTGAGCCATCTCCTGTGAAACGGCCCTTCCCATGACTCTGAGGTGTCTGTCCCATGTCTCTCTTGCCTCTGGCCAGTGCCCTGTTGTCTGCTCTGATGCCTATTCTTTTTTTTTTTTTTTTTAAGATTCCATTCATTTATTAAGATGGAGAGAGAGAGGCAGAGAGAGAGAGAGAGGGAGGGAGGCAGAGAGACAGAGAGAGAGAGGGAGGGAGGCAGAGAGAGAAAGAGAGAGAGGGAGGCAGAGACACAGGCAGAGGGAGAAGCAGGCTCCATGCAGGGAGCCTGACATGGGACTCAATCCTGGGTCTCCAGGATCACACCCCGGGCTGCAGGTGGCGCTAAACCGCTGCACCACCGGGGCTGCCCTCTGATGCCTATTCTTTTGACCTTCCTTGATGTGTTGCTTTCTCCTTTGGTGAATTGAATCCCTTCCTGTGGCTGTCAAATCAACAAGGATGTTCGGATGTTCCCCACATCTACAGATTGCCCCCACATCTCCATATCCCTAACTCCCCAGCTCTTAGACACTAGAGTTGAGTTTCCAAACTGCCTTTCGTTGACACTTGGAGAAGTTGTTGTCAGTCCAAACAAGGGAAAATGAAAGCCTGCTGGAAAAGAATGATGAGAGGGAAGATTTACTGTCCATTGGAAGTGGCTTTGCTCTGGAACAGTGATTCTCAAGCGTGGCTGCACATTATAATAATCACCAGGAGAATTAAAAATAAAGATCCCAGTGCCCAAGCAGCTCCCCAGACTATCAGATGAGAATCTCTGGGGACAGGCTCAGACATCCATATTTTTAAAAACTCCCCAGCCGTTCTAGCATACAGCCAACTTTTTAAGTGTAGAACAGCATGGGGGAGGGAAAAATCTCAGTTGACTCCTGCCTTGTGGCTTTGATAAGTGGGTAGATGAGCATGCAAGTCACTAAGTAGGAATTACCAGAGGAAGAACGGGTTTGGGGGCAGACAGTGGGTTCTGTTTGGATAGGTTGAGTTTGAGCTGCCTGTGGCACATCCAGAAGTCCCACAAACGCTTGAATTTCCCTAAAGCAGGTTTTCTCTGCTCTCGATCCTCCCACAGCCTGTACTGCCTAAGGATAGAGTCAGTCGTGCCTATATGCCTGGATGCAACCCACCTTCCCAGCCATCCTTCCAAATCCTCTATCCTACAGCACTCACTCCATTGGCCACCAGGACTCCTCACTGCTCCCCACTGTGCTGCCTCTGAGTCTTTTCTCATGCTGTGTCCCCAAGACAAGTCCCATGCCATCTCTAATCAAAATCCACCCCACTCTCAAGGTGTCTCCCTACTGTTCCCTGACAGGATGACGCCCCCACAACACTTCATGATGTTACCACCACTGACTGTGGTGTTTGTGGGCAATATATGACTTGCCAAGGGTTGGAACTGCCTCTTCCACATGGGAGTCAGCACCCAGGAACCCCCTTTGGAAAAATTCCTAGACAGAATGCATCTCCGCTTGCCTGATGGCTATGCGGTTGAGGGTCTAGTTGCAGATCTGCTGTCAACTGTCAGCCTAGCACAGCAGAGGCTTGTATCTTTTTGTTTCCCCACACCCAGACACAGAAAGGATAGGACCTACTCCCTTCAAGAATTGCAGCCTAGGAGAGCCTGAGTGCTGGAGGGGATGGGGTGGGGGTTCGGAGGTACGATGCCTATCAGAATCTCCAGGAGGAACACAGAGTTGGAAAAAGACCCTGAAGTCATTTTGATCTGGCTCAAAGAGGAGGAAGGGGCCGAGGAGCCAGAGAAAGGTGATACAGTGGTGTGTCACCCTATCTGGATCGTGGATACTGCTCTGAACCCCACAGACTGGCCTTAGGAACCAAGTAGACAAAGGGCAGGAGGAAAAGTGACTTGTGGTACAAGGAGCAGAGACCGTGGGATAGCACTCCAGGGAGGAGGCATTCCTGCCATGAAGAAGCAGGAACAGGGGAGTTCCCTCCATCCTGTCCCCGAGGTGATAGCCCCCTGGCATGTCCTGCTCTCTCACCCTCTCATCCTCTTCCTGTCTGCCCCTTGGTTCAGGCTGATGGGAACTGCCCTGTAGAGGTCCAGCTGCATTCAGACCCAGATGATGCCAGAGCTATGACCGGGCCTGCAGGCGTGGCGCCGAGGGGAAATCAGCCATGGAGCAGCCACCGGGGGAAGCCGCTGAGGTCCGGGAAGAGGAGGAGAAAAAGGAAGTGGCAGAGGCAGAAGGAGCCCCAGAGCTCAATGGAGGACCAGAGCGCTCGCTTCCTTCCAGCAGCTATACAGGTGAGGAGGGGGCGGCGGCGGGGGACACAGGGTAGAGGAAGCAGAGCAGGCCTAACCGAAAACCTGCCCTCTGCAGCCAGCAGCATGGGGTGCAGAGGGGCAGAATGGTTAAGAACTGGAGCCGGAAAAAAAAAAAAAAAAAAGAACTGGAGCCGATAGTCACACCCCTCTTCTGTTGCTCATCAGTGCTGCGGGACCTTGGGCAAGTTGCACTTCTTCTTTCTGTGAAACAGACAGGGCTTGAAGGGGATGTGGACTGGGGCTTTTGTGAAAATTAAATGAGTTAGCATTTGTAATACATGTCGTCATCAGTATTATTCCCACTGCTGCCGCCCAAGGAATCTGGAGCCAATCTGCATGAACAGCACACGGGAAAGATCAACTGTACCTGTGATTGTAATGATCAGTCACAACACCCAGCTCCATTGATCTGGTGCTAATTATACACATCATCGAGCTGTGCTGTAATTAGGTATAAATGCTAAGCGGTTAGTCTGAATGACTGTAATTAAGACTAATTTTGTGCATTCAGGCAGTTTCTAGCTTCTCTTATATCACTGTCAGTTCCCCATTTGTTTATCCACTGTTAGTAGCAGTGTAGACATTCTTCTCTGGGACCCTGTACTATTCTCTCTCCATCTTCTTTAGCATCATGTTATGTCCATCTTAGGGGCACCCAGAATCCACTCCTTAGCCCCTGGTTTTCCCTGCTGCTGCTGCCCCTTCCCTGTTCCCAACCCTTTCCTCACCAGCTTCTCTCTTTCCCCCTCAAGTGCCAATGTTCAGCTGATTCTTGCTCCCTTACCCACAGAAGGGACTTAGGATCACAAGAGGATGTATTTCTGGCAGGGGACACCCTGATCTTGCTGCTGGTTTCAGCTGGAGGAAATCCTGGCCACAGGTGATTAAGGGCAGGGGAGCAGACCCACCCCACGGGATGATCTCTGAAGCCCTGTGTCTGCATGGGGAGGAGGTAAATGGTATCAGAGTTAAGGTAGGGCAGGGGCTGCTGAGTAGAACAGATTCCTGCCTGGCCTATATTTAAGAAAGGCCCAAATCCTCAAGCCACACTAATTTGAACCTGCAAAACAAGTTTCTGGATTTTGCAGAGTTTTTTCTTCGGGGCATGTGGTGGATAGGATAAGGGGAAGGTCATCATCCCATCCCTCTGATCCCACTCATATACCCAGGAATGACCAAAATGGGCTTGGTGTGATTTCAGGACTCAAGAGAAAGTATCTCCCAACCCCCAGCGTAACCATTCCCTATGTGTTGGTGACTGGGATGAATTCAGAGACCCAGCCTTTCTCAGAAGAGGAATGGCTGACCAAAGGTGATTGGTCACTCAGAGCTAATAACACATACTGTTCTAAAATTGAGATGGAAAAAAAAATAATAAAATAAAATAAAATTGAGATGGGCGGGGGCGGGGGCGGTTAGGCAGCAGAAGGAAAACACCAGGGATTAAGAATGAGCAAGGTCTGTCACTGAGGAAGAGTGAAAAGGGAAGAGAAGGTGATGGAATTTGTGGCCTCACCACCTGGCCTGGCCCACCCTATCCCCACATCTGGGTCAGCCACACAGAAATTACCTGGAGAGTAATGACCTGTTCTGGAGTTTTCTACACACCCTTGTGGGGACACACCCCTACATGATACTCCTGTTCACATGCAGACCAGGGTGCAGTGCTGGGTGTACAGGTGGGGTGAGGTGGACATGGTGATGGCATCTTGGGGAGCTTTATCAGCGAGATTTAGGGCACACAGGGAGATGTCTGGGAAGAAATTTGCCCAACTACCCTTGCAGTGGTATGTGTGATATGATATTTAATGGATTCCATTTACCAATAAATTGATGAAGTAGAGGTAGAAAGACTTCAATTGTTGAACAATTGAGACTAGGGAACGCCTGCGTGGCTCAGTGGTTTAGCACCTGCCTTCCACCCAGGGTATGATCCTGTAGTCCTGGGACTGGGTCCCACATCGGCCTCCCTGCGTGGAGCCTGCTTCTTCCTCTGCCTATACCTCTGCCTCTCTCTTCATGTCTCTTTTTTTTAAGATTTTAATAAAAATATTTAAGATTTTAATAAAAATCTTTTTTTTTTTTTAGATTTTAATAAAAATCTTTTAAAAAAAGAATCGAGAATAACCATTATGTGTTAAAGCCAAAGTATATAAAAAGTTCCCACAAACTCTGCAAGATAAGCAACAGAAAAATAGAAACAGTGAGTTTGTGGTAGGACAAATACAAATGGCTGGAAAACAAAATGTTTTCCAGTCTACTCACTAATCAAAGAAGCCATCTTCAAGATGAGATGTCATTTAGCCTGTCAGATTAGCAAAGAGAACTGTTTTGGCCAGAGGGGGAAGACATGGCCCTCCAGCCACAAAAGTGGAAGGGCAGCTGGGCTATGCAGGCTGTCACTTCTTTCATTCCTTTGACCCTGCAGCTCCCCTCCTAGGAATGTGTCCCATGTAAATACTCGCTCAGAGCGCACAGAGATTTCCACACTTATTTACTGCAGCACTGCTCAGAGAAGCAAAGAATTGGCAAGCACCCATCTGTGAGGAATTGGTTATGTAAACTGTGGTAGAGCCACACTGTGGAATGCTGTGTAGTCATTAGTAAGGATAGGGTAGGTCTGAACACACTGACGGGAAAAAGAGCTCCTGCCAAGTTGGGGGTCCCATTGCTTAAAAATCTTTCAGTATCATGGAAGGCGCTGAAGAGTATACACACAAAGGACTGTGCCATTAACTCAGAGGAGTAGGATCGTGGCAGAGAGGATGCCTTATAAGATGGTGCATGCCATTATGTATTATCCTCAATCTATGGTACTCTCATCATTTAAGAAGCAAACGCGTCGCTTTAGAAAGTTAATGCAATTTTGTTTCCCAAAAAAAAGGCCAGTAGGTGAGGAGCCCTGGAGACAGAGCTCATCCTGTATTGGGGATCACATCAACCAGGGCAGAAATCTCAAGTCTGTGACTCTGAGCTGTGGCTTTTGCTGGTGCCTTCATTTCTCTAATCTCAGTCTCTACCTTTAGTCTGCCCACCTCAAAGGCTGGCTGGGTGAGGTTCTCTCCCCTACCGCATGAGCCTCTGGAGTCCCCTCAGGAATTCAGGAGGATGAGACCCAGTCTCAAACCCTGAAACGGCAGGAAGATCACACAGTTTGTTTCCCTCTGACCTTCTAAGGTTCTGCATCTCTGTACCGAGCTCAAGACCTGACAAAAGAGGCAGGCAGGACAGGCCTCACTATTAGCACACAGCAGCGAGGCAACTCACATGCCCGGGGTCCCCCAGCTGGGGAGGGATCGGGGCAGCTGTCCCCTCCTGCTTTGGTGATGGGCATCCCATCCACACCCAAGGAAGAGGTCAGGGATCTGTGGGGCTGGGGCTGAGGAGGATAAAGTGCCATTCCTCCTGGCCTTGGTACCTCCTCTCCTAGCAAGCACTCAGTGGGTGTCCAGGCAGGGGCTGGCTGTTCAGTTGAGGACAAGACTGCATGCCAGCCCTGAGAAGCCCACTGTGCAAGTGAATAGGACAACAGAAGTAAGGAGGGTGCTCAGTAACCCAGATCCAGAGTCCCACAGAATTGACCCTGACTTCAGAAGCTATTTGCTGGCTCTGCCAGCAAAGTAAATAATGTTGACCCCTCCTGGCCACCCTCCCAGCCAGGACAACAGTATACTGCCAGCAATGGAGCCTAGATATACAAGAGAACTCTCATCTATACATAAATGATGTAAATGAGGTCAATAGTGTCTGTTTGCTGAACTTGTAATCCAAGATGGTGCAACAGATGGTTTGCTCTCTGGGTGTTGGGGTTAGTGTTTACTCTGAGTCTAAACATTTGAGTAATGGCATGGTGTCATCCTCAGCAATGACATGTCTCATCATTCATCATATTCATGAATTATTGATTAGTGGTAATGAATATATACATACATATGGAAAGTTATAGAGTACAGTAAGAGCTCAGCCCCAGGGGTTGGGTGGTTCTAGGTTAGAATTCTTACTCTGCACTGTATTAGTCAGGGTTCTCTAGAGAAACAGAACCAATAGGTTGTGTGCATACATAGAGTGTGTCTGTCTTTAAGGACTGGCTCACACAACTGTGAGGGCTGGCAAGTTGAAATTTCTCAGGACAGGCCACCAGACTGGAGACCCAGGGAAGCTGATGCTGTAGCTCGAGTCTGAAGGCAGTCTGGAGGCGGAATTCCTCCTTCCTTCAACTGATTAGCTGAGGCCTACTCATGTTATGGAGAGTAACGATTTCAGTGTTAATCACATCTAAAAAATTATCTTCACGGCAACATCTAGACTGATATTTGACCAAAAACTGGTCAGTATGGATACGATGGCCTGGCCAAGATGACACATAAAATTAACAATCTGGTTAATGCCACTGTCAGCATGTTACTTAACCTCACCTATAAAAGGGTCAGAAGACCTGCTCAAAGGGTTATTTTAAGGTTCACATGAGATTAATGGTATACAGTATCCAGCAGAGCCCCTGGCACACAGTAGGCATGCACAAAAAAGATATTATTTGTATAGACACACAGTCTTTACAGGGAAATCAGGTTTAGGTTCAAGTCCCAGTCCCACCAAGTATGAGACAGATGACTTTGGGCAGGTTCCTTAACCTCACCAAGCTTCAGGTTCCTCATCCTTTTTTTTTTTTTTTTTTTTTTTTTTTAAAGATTTTATTCATTCATGAGAGGCGCACACACACACACACACACAGAGAGAGAGAGAGAGAGAGAGAGAGAGAGGCAGAGACACAGGCAGAGGGAGAAGCAGGCTCCATGCTGGGAACCCGACCTGGGACTCGATCCCGGGTCTCCAGGAACATGCCCTGGTTCAAGTTCCTCATCTTAAATGGTGCAAGTTACTATCCTCCAAGGTGATATAGAATGATACTGACAAGCTCTTGGGGGGGTGGGGTGGCTGATAAATGCTGGTTCTTTCCCCCTTCCTGAGGGAGAGCTAGAGGTGGGCCCTTAGGAGATGCCTGGGGAGTCAGGCAGGGCGTGGCTGGAGTAGAAGTTCAGAGGCAGAGCTCAGTGCCAGATGATGGCCATCAGGTGAGCAAGTATATTTCCTGAGAGCAGAGGAGGAACTGGGGGGAGGACGGCACTGGGCTGGCTCAGAAGAGCAGCTGTGCAGGCAGCTGGCCCTCAAACTGGCATGGCCTGTGTCTCCAGCCAGCATATCTGAGGGGCACCAAGGCAGAGACTCTTGATAAGGGGGAGGGCCTCTCGAAACCCTAGTCTCCCACCAGGAGGTCATGGACAAGGTGGTAGGACCTTCAGAACCTGGTCCCCAGAATGGGGGAGCATTCTGCTATCATTGCTTTTGGGTAGGATGGTGGTTCAAAGGTAAATCCTTGAGCCATTTGGTCAGCCAGGAAGAAACAGAACCTTTATCTTTAGAAAACTGACTCCCAAACCACCACCACCTCAGTATCCCCGCTGCACATGCACATGCACGAAGCCTACCCCTGGAGGATGCATACACTTCTGCCCACCCTAGCACCTCATCCCCTCTGCCTCTCTGCCGTGTGTCTCAGTTACTTTTGTTCTCTTATTCCAAATGGGCAGGGGGAGGGGTGCCCTTGTCCTATTAGCCTGCCACTACCAAGCATTGACAACTGCTTTTGGGTTCTGCAGCTTGTGTCTGTTTACCACCCAGGGGCAGGACGGTGTGATCCAACACCCTGACACTGCCCTGAGTCTGTTTCTCCACAGTCCCATTTGCAGCACTTCCCTCTGAGACACTCGTCCTGGGTCTGTCCCCAGGATTCTGAGCTCAGACTGCTTTGGGGGCTGGTGAGGCTTGAACATCTCAGCTTCTCCCAGGGTTCCCAGTGATCCTGAGGCCCCTGAGCCAGGGGCCAGTGGCAGGTCAGGGGAAGTGAAAGGAGGCTTGGTCTGGTTCTAGGGGTTCTCTGGGCCTCATAAGCAGAGACACCGCCACCCCCCTTAGATTTATGTGAAGCTGTAGGGGAAGGGATACAACCAGCCAGAAAGAGGACAAGTCACAGTCCCTGCCTGCGTGGGGTACACAGCTTGGAGTATGCAGAATTATGGCTTTCTGATAGGCACAGCCCTAATTCACACTGATATTCACATGCACTTCCAAGTTCTAGGACTTCTCTCTATAGTAACTGTGTTACTTTTCACCATGACTTTCATTTTAGAGAAGGAAACTGGGGCCCAGAGGGCAAAACTGGGTGTTGAGCCCAAAACACCAGTTTGAACTCAGTCACATTCTTAACCTTCATGCCTGCTCTTTCTGAGCATCTGGAAGCCAACCTGGAAGTCTTCCAAAGCTCTCACCTTGGAGCCCAGAGAGAGCAGCAGTCGCCTTCCCTGACAGCCTCATTCTTGAGTGGTGGCTCCTTCGAAGTCCTGCACCATCTGCCTGCCCCTCGGCCGGTGTTGCCACTCGCCGTGTTGTCTCAGTTTTCTTACCTCGTTCTTACTTCAGCTAGTCGAGGGCAGGGCCTGGATCCTGCCTTGCATGCAGCAGGTGCTCATCAGATGCCTGTTGAATGAAAAGAGAGGATGGTATTGCCTCCTGTGGTGCAAATGACCAGACACCTGCCCAGCATCCAGGGCCAGGAGGGAGAAGAAGGCGGGCACTGCGAGAGGTTGGTTTACTGCAGCTGAGATTCGGTGGTGGAGGTGGGCTTTGAGATCCAAAGGCAATGTGATTAGAGATGTCCCATGTCTAGCAGAGGAGGCAGACATGTAAGCCACAAAAACAAAACTGCTTGAAAGAAGTGACACAAAGTGAACCTGCACACAGACCACACAGATTGGAGAAGGAAGTGCCGGAAACCCTCCTGCTCAGCATCTGCACAGGTGTCTACAAAGGGGTTTTATGTGTGATCTCATTTTCTTCCAGCAGCTCATAACATGAGCTCTGTGGCCCCCATCACTGTGCCCCCAGGATCTGCCCGGCCCCTACAGCCAGGTGGTGCCAAGTGCAGGACGCCCAGGGAGCCTGAGAACCCCTTATGTCACAGTCACTGCTCAGAGCCTGCTCCCTATGCAGAAGCGGCACCCTGGGGGCAGAGTTCCTGCCCAAGGGCCCTCACACCCTGGTGGAGGACATCCAACACTGGGTCAGCACATACAGACTGTCATGTTGTGGCTGAGGCTTTGGAGGAAACCATAGTGGCTCTGCCCTCCCACAGGAGCACTGTGCCCTCCCAGGCAGCCCACTCTCCCTCATCTGTGGAATGGCTGAAGGTTGGGAGCTAAGGCCCTGGAACAGGACAGGCCAATTTTAGGAATCAGGGACTTGTGGCTCCCCTGCCCTTGCCAGCCCAGGGCGGGGGGCAGGCTGCCTGATCCTCTCCGCTGTGGTCTGGTCTGGTGTTCGTGCTCCCCTCTCTGTGGCTGAGATAGGGCTTGGCTGAAGGCTTTCTTCCTGTCACTCCGAGTACCACAGGGGGGGAGCTGAGGAAGGTGTGAGAAGGGTGGGGTACACTCTGGGGAGGGTGGGTTACGCCTTAGGAGGGAACTCAAGATAATTTGTGGAGTGACCTTTATCTGGATTATAGAAAGGGAGGAACGGCAGCCTGGGAAATGTTAAGTCCGGGCGCGGCTCCATGGCATGGGTCTGCCTAAGGTACCGTCCTACTCTGAGCCACTGATTCTCTGGTCTGGGGACTTAACCCCTGCCCCTGAGGAGGTTGCTCGAGCATCAGGACAGAGCAGAGAAGGGCAGATGGGCAGGCCAGCATCGCTGAGGCAGGACACACACACACCCATACCCCTCTCCTCCCCAATGGTGAGTACAGCCCAGGCAGGCTCTGACTTCCCCCAATACTGATAAGCTGCCATTTCCCAAACACCTGCTGTATGTCAGGTCTAGGGAAAAGCCCTGGGTTCTAGATGAAGGAACTGATCCTCAGAAAGGTTGACTACTTGAGGCACATAGCTCTTAATGAGCTGAGTGAGAGCTGTGTGATTCAGAAACATGGGCTCTTCCTACCATCTGCTCTGCCCCCGTGGGCCCCAGTCACTTCCTTGGGCCCCCATCATGGCAGAAGGTGAAGCCACCCCCATGTTGTGTGTTCGCAGACCTCTCCCGGAGCTCCTCGCCACCATCACTGCTGGACCAGTTACAGATGGGCGGTGATGGGGCATCGTGTGGCAGCCTCAACATGGAGTGCCGTGTGTGCGGGGACAAGGCATCGGGCTTCCACTACGGTGTCCATGCGTGTGAGGGGTGCAAGGTGAGGCCGTGGCGAGTGGTGGCTGGCAGTCGGGGCTGTATTTACATGGTGAGATGACCTGCCAGAGAGGCCAGGCCCTGACAGAACCTACTATACTTCCCACCTGGGAGGCAGCCAGGTCCTGGGGACCATTCCAGGCCTCAGCCCTGGTCCCTCTGGTCCCTCCCTGCAGGGCATCACCCCAGTCACTCTCCTGGGCTGTCTGGCTGCCAGCACCCCCTGGGGATGTAGCTCTCGAACACCGGCAGCACCCAGTGAGGGTCTTGGGCTGAACCATCACCCTGACCTCAGTGTTTCCTGCACCTGAAAGAGTCTCTCTGAGGGAAAAAAGGAAACTTAACATTCCTATTTCCAGGGCTGCTTTGGGGCTCATCCTCCCAACTGCACACCCATCAAAATTTTATATATTATTTTACTAAACCACTGTCTAGAAAATGCCAAGAACCAGATACATTTATGAAGAAATCAGGTTAGCCATGATACAATTTTATGTTACCAAACTAACAAGCATTTAAAGGATGTATGTAACTCTCAAAGGTTTTAGAATTGTTTACTCTCCTCCTCCTCTCCAAAGGAAATTTCCCTGCATTACTTCCAAATTTCAGGAATTTCTACATCTTCACATAGAACTGGGGCCCCTGACTTAACATAACCCATTGGGCAGAACAGGATTCTCCACATTTTGTGGCTTCTTCTCACCTCTTCACTGTCCCTCAGGGCTTCTTCCGTCGGACGATCCGCATGAAGCTGGAATATGAGAAGTGCGAGCGGATCTGCAAGATCCAGAAGAAGAACCGCAACAAGTGCCAGTACTGCCGCTTCCAGAAATGCGTGGCACTGGGCATGTCGCATAATGGTGAGAGCCACCCCGAGCCAGACACAGGAGATGCTGGCTCCACACAGCCTGAGACCAGAATCAGGGGAGCCCAGGAAGGGAGAGCCCTCAGAGCAGTGCCTGGCACACAGGCGCAGAGTAAAGGTCAACTCTGGAGCCTTGGAGCCAGCATCAGCCGTCCTTCCCCAGATCTGCCTTCCCCAGACTGCTCAGCATCCGCTGTGGGTCTGGGGCCTGGGGCAGTCACCTCCTCCCAGTACCTGAGGCTTACCCTCGCTGGCCCAGACGGGAACTGGGAATTGACCCCAGCTCCAGTAGCATTGGAAACACCACTCCCAGAACCTCAAGCCTGTCTCAGCTGACCTGACACGGTGTCAGGAGCCACTGCTAAAGCCTGGGATCACCTTGGCCCTTCTTAGTTATTGAAGGCAGGCAGGAGCCAGTAAGTGACTGCACGTGTCAGCTGCCGGGAGCCAGACAGGAATTTCCTGGAGGCCAGCCACTCCCAGGAGACACAGCCTGCCCTGAACTCGGGCCTCCTACAGAGTCTTCAGACCCCATACAGTAGGATTTTGAGAAACCTCACCTGCCCCCTCTTTGCCTGTCTGGGTCAGACACTGCCCCCCCACTGTCCCCACCGAGGGCTGGGGAGAGCCTCTTATTTAAATGTCTCCACCCTGTCTTGCATTTTAGATGGTGGCAGGACCCAAGCCCTCCATTGGAAGATTTTCCTAGGTGATGGGGGCTGGCGGGTCTGGGGTTTGGTCCCTCCCTTCAGTGTGTATCTGCCCAGGCTCCATTCCTTGGGTAGGCTGAGGGGATTTCCTAGGAGATCTCAGGGCCAGCTCATTTCTCACTTTTTCTCTTAAGAGAAACCAGACTTGGATCCTGCTCCATTTCTAATGACTAATTTTTTAGTGCTTACTCTGTGAATATTCTTATTTAATTGTTCAGACAGTCCAGTGAGATTTAAGTATTAGCCCATTTTTCTTACCAATAAAGGTGAAATAGCCTGCCTTAAGTCACACGGCCAGTAAGCTGCCAAGCTAGAGCTCGAGCACCAGCCTTTGACACCACAGGCTGTCTTCCCGCCTGTCACACTGCCCCACTGCCTTCCAGCCACAGTGGCTCAGTCAGCTCCCTGAGTTAGGGTTCCTTGTATGCCAGGCACTGTGAACAAGACAGAAGCCCTATCCCCCTGGAGCTTACATTCTAGCGGGGTTCCCCAACATTCCAGTGTGCTGGCTGTAGAGCTTCTGAGGGTCCTGGGCTCAAAAAGTGTGTCTCCATTTCTGGCCCACGTACCTGTAGTGAGACAAGGAGGTCAGGGGTGCCAGCTCCTGCCCGGGCTCCTCGATGACCCATCCCCCTCAATACAGCCATCCGCTTTGGCCGGATGCCAGAGGCCGAGAAGAGGAAGCTGGTGGCAGGGCTGACAGCAAACGAGGGGACTCAGCACAACCCACAGGTGGCTGACCTGAAGGCCTTCTCCAAGCATATCTACAACGCCTACCTGAAAAACTTCAACATGACCAAAAAGAAGGCCCGTGGCATCCTTACGGGCAAGGCCAGCCACACGGCGGTGAGTGTCACTGCTTGCCCCAGCAGTCCCAGGCTCCAGGCTCTGTGCTGCCTGCCTAACTTCTGGGGGAACCGGGCCTTCTCCCTCCCCTTGCGCCGTGGCCCAGGCAGGGGTTCGGGGAGTGTATGGGTGGGTCTCCCCAAGGCCCGGCCTCTAACAGGGCCTGGTTTGCAGCCCTTTGTCATCCACGACATCGAGACGTTGTGGCAAGCAGAGAAGGGCCTGGTGTGGAAGCAGCTGGTGAACGGCCTGCCACCCTACAAGGAGATCAGCGTGCACGTCTTCTACCGCTGCCAGTGCACCACAGTCGAGACTGTGCGTGAGCTTACGGAGTTTGCCAAGAGCATCCCCAGCTTCAGCAACCTCTTCCTCAACGACCAGGTGACCCTTCTCAAGTATGGTGTACACGAGGCCATATTCGCCATGCTGGCCTCCATCGTCAACAAGGACGGCTTACTGGTGGCCAATGGCACCGGTTTTGTCACCCGTGAGTTCTTGCGAAGCCTCCGAAAACCCTTCAGTGACATCATCGAGCCCAAGTTTGAGTTTGCTGTCAAGTTCAATGCCCTGGAACTTGATGACAGTGACTTGGCTCTCTTCATTGCAGCCATCATTCTCTGTGGAGGTAAGTGAGGGGGGGGCAGGCGGGCCTGCCCCCCACACCCAGCCCTTCCGGGGCTTGGGCCCTCACTGTGGGGCACCAGGCTGGAGCCCGAACAGCATGGGGAGGTGCCCATGTGAGGATGGCAGTGCAACCTCCGAGGCACCAACCACATGGAGGACCAGATCCCTCTTATAGATGGAGAGGAGACAGAAAAAAGACTGAAAAGAAATATGCCAGCATGTTAATGGGGATGATTTCTGATGGTGGAGAAGTTCTCCATATTTTACCCGCGTTTTTCAGATTCTGGTACAATAAATAGAATAATCATCATGCTGACAGTGCCATAGAGCTTACTTCACACCAGGCACTGTTCTGGTTCCTTTTCCTAGATTATAACTCATTTGATCCCACTCAACACAGTGGATGCATCACCCCATTTTACAGATGCACAAACTGAGGTCAGAGAGGCTGAGTGGCCTACCCACAGCCTTGTCACTGGTCTGTCGTAGGGATGGGAATTGGATCTAGGCAGTGAGTCTCTTAACCATGAGGTCATACTGCCTTTCTCAGCAGGAAAAACAAAACGAAGGAGACAGGCCAGGACCAGGGGTGGAGGGACTAGAATACTCTGTGGAACAGTCACTGACGGGACAGGGCTTGGTCTGTCACATCAGTAGGGCTGCTGCTCCCTGGGCCAGGTCACCCACACGGGGTAGAGGTAGAGATAGGGGAGCTCCCCTGCTCCCTCCCACAACCTCTACCCTGTGTCCCCACAGACCGACCAGGCCTCATAAACGTGCCCCAGGTGGAGGCCATCCAGGACACCATCCTGCGTGCCCTCGAGTTCCACCTGCAGGCCAACCACCCCTACGCCCAGTACCTCTTCCCCAAGCTGCTGCAGAAGATGGCCGACCTGCGGCAGTTGGTCACCGAGCACGCGCAGATGATGCAGCGCATCAAGAAGACCGAGACGGAGACCTCGCTGCACCCCCTGCTCCAGGAGATCTACAAGGACATGTACTAAGGGTGTGCGCCCGGGGCCTCCAGGGGTGAACGGACAGAGCCAGGACTTTCTGTGGAATAACCCCCGAGCCATGGGATCAGTCCTGTGCGCAGACACACGGCCACTTGTTCCCTGCCTTCCCCTACCCCCACCTTTTCCATCCGCCTCTTTCTCAGACCCTCTTTCTTTTCTCATTTCTTTGCGCACTCTCTCTCTCCCTTTCTATGGGTTTCCACCTTCCTTCCTCCCTCGCCTTCTCTCACCTTCCCTCTGTGTCTCCCCATCCCTTTGTGTGCCCCCCTTTCTCTCTGTGAGACAGTTTGTGTTACTTCACCAGCAGCATGAAACGGGTCCTCTGCTTTCGTCCGCCTCATCCCCTGTCCCCCAGGAGCAGGGGGGGAATGGGCCTTCCCTCTGTATGAACATTTTACCTGCAAGGGTAGGGGCCTTGCTTCTGTCTTCACAGCAAAGGACTTGGGCCAGCCAAAGAAACACTAAGCTCTCTGGGCCCGGCTTCCTGGGGCTGACTGCAGTCACAGCCCCCCAAGTCACCGGGGCCCTGCCTTGAGGGCCGGAACACCTCCCCCACACTGTTGCCACCCTCCCCTCTGCAACCCCTCTCCAGCAGCACGCCCCAGCCCCACCAATACCAACACCCTCTCTGTTCTTTTACCAGTCTTCCAGGCCAGTGTCATTAATGGTCCCCTGCGCTGGCCGCTGGGGGACAACTCCAGCCTGGAAGGAGGTGGGCTTCCCTCCTGGGGCCCCCCACCGAAGAGGAGCAAGCCTCAAGAGAGGCAGAGGCTGGCAGGAAAGACAGCAAGCAGCATACTTAATTCTGACCCCAGGTGTTGGGGTCGTCGGCAGCCCCTCTCCCACCACCCTGCAGCAGCCACCAACCACAGCTCCTATTTCTTCACCCAGTGCCAGGGCTTGGCCTCGGCTCCAAACAGGAGCACAGCCAAAAGCTCATGCACACACACACACCCCCACACACACCCCACCCAACACTCCCTGGAGCTGCCACTCCAGCACAAGCAAGCACTGAATCACTTTACCTGTTCCTCTCCCCTCACCCTCACCCTCCTTTCCCTGAGGTAGATGGGCCAGCCGGGCCTACAGGTGAGCGAGCGGGCAGGGGTGCCCTGTTGAACCAGCCCAGAACCTGCTCATGGAGGGCATGCCAGGAATAAACTGATCCCACCCGGTGTGACATCCCTTTGTCCCCGCAGTTCTGTGCTCCCCTCCCCTGTATTCAGCCCCGCCAACCACCTGGAACTCACCCCACACAGCTTCTGGTGACCGAGGATCTTGCCAGGCCCAGAGGATCTTGCCAGGCCCAGGACGGCTCCTCTGGCCCTTGCCTCTACCCTTCCCCTCCTCCCAGGTGAAGTACCCGGCCTCAGAGGAGGGACCAAAGCCCAACTTGGATGCTGTGTCTGAGCAGGAAGGCAGAGAGCCCCCCCACAGCCTGCTTCTCCAGGAAGGAAACTGGCCTGGAGGGATGAGGGACTGGGGAGGGTCTCTGAGAAAGGTGGGGAAGACCTGAGGTTAGAGCCCAGGCTTCCTGGGTCCTGTCCATCTCCCCCCACCTTCCGTGCCCTGGGATCATTCTCTATGGACGAGACTCTTCCCTCACCTGCCCCCACCCTCAGCTGACCAAGGATTGGGGTTGGGGTGCTCCCTCTGAGCCAGCGCTGTGAAGGGAAAGATGCTGTGCCTGACCCCCCCACACCCCCTCCCGCACCCAGGCCTGGTGCTGAGGATCTAGCTCTTTTCAGTGTCTGAACACAATCTCCAAAACTGAAATGTATATTTTTGCTAGGAGTCCCAGCTTCCTGTGTTTTTAATATAAATAGTGTACACAGACTGACAGAACTTTAAATAAATGGGAATTAAATATTTAAGACTCGATTGAGGCTGCCTCGGTTTCCTGCATGTTCTTCCTGGGGGCTGATGGGACTTGTCCCCCTGCCCCTATAGTGCACGAAGGGGGAAACGGGGCCGCGCGAAGGAGACTTTGGGGCACAGGCCAGGAGGGTTGATCGGGCTCCCCCGCCACCTGGCTGCTCAGCACTTCTCAGTCAGCGAGGGTGGAGGACCGAGAAGACACTGCCCTACCCCGCGCGGAGCATCTGTGGCACGAGGGGGAGAACAGGTACGCGTGCCCTTGGTGCCGTGGCACAAACCAGGCCGGGGTGAGGAGGGCCCTGGAGGAAGCAGTCCCTGCACGTGAGACCCAGCCTTTCCTTGGCCAACACCCCGGTTTTCTCCTCTGCTTCCAGGGGGGCCATGCTCGTAGAGGCTCCCCGAGAGCCCAGCCCTCGGCAGCTGGTGAGGCAACCTCAAGATGGGTTTCAGTGCTCGTCCAGCCAGGAAAACAGACACCCCAACACATTTCAAAATGGGGGATTTAGTATGGGAAATAGTGACAAAAGGATTGAAAGGCCTGAAAGATCAAAAAGGGGGAAACTGAGGTCATCCAGACATTAGTAACTGGGCAGACACCGTCACTCCCAGGGCCGTGTGGGCAATGGGATCATCTAGCAGCCATAGGATACCCACGGACACTGCAGAAACCAGGAGCCCAAAGCCACTGTCCGGCGTGACCGTAGAACCGGAGTCCTTGCACACGACACCTAGGGCTGCTGGGTGGCCTGGACCACCACCGCCGCTCTGCCCTGGGGACCTCCTCCCTCCTGTCTTCCAGTCGGCTGCCTGGACCTCCCGTTGAAAAAAAGCACCTCAAGGGAGGCTAGGGAATGTAGTTTGCAGACTTCCAGCCCCCAAGGTACAGAGGAGCGCGAGGGGGAGTGGGAATGGAGCCCAGATGAGAGCCCAGAGCCAGTGATTAACTAGCCGCCAGCTGGAGGGGGCGGCCCCAGGAGACGCAAGCTTAAGGCCATGGTCAAGTCTGGCTCTAGCCTCCCTCTTGTCTCTTGCTGGCCAGAGCGATGTGAACTCCATCAAGTCCCATAGGGTTCATCTCAGCCAGGAGAGTGACAGTCCCAGGTGAATAAGAGGATGGAGGAGGAGGAAGAGGAATGCTTGGAACAGGGGCATCTCTGAAACTAATAGCCTTGCTTATGATGGAAACTTGTGGTTTGCTTGGTGTATTTGGCTCACCAAGTATCCTTCACTCACATCAAGTCGAAGACTGGCTCAGCTGTTAATGGCTAGTCCTCTTCCCAGCACTAAAGAGTTAAGAATATGGGATGCCAAATAACTAGCTGGCGCTTAGTTCAGGGAGGAGAAAGTAAGTCTGTTTTTGTTGTTACCTGGCTTCTGGTGCTGCAAACAGCATCACTTTGCTCCAGTACCTTATTATTAGTATCACTAAGTGATATTCTTTATTAAGCACCTATTCTGTTGTCAGGTATCCTGCATGCATCATCTCTTAATTCTCAACCACTACCCTAAAGGTAAATATTATCACCTGCCATTTCACCAGTGAGGATGCACAATGAGAGACATTAGCGAGTGTGCCTGGTCACTCAGCTTGGAAAAGGCATATTCATTCAGGGCCCTAGGACCTCTGCTGTTTTACCCATGAGGAAAACTTGGGGAGCAAGTCGATCTCTTTTCAATGTTGCTCAGGACAAATGAATCAAATATTTAAAAGAGAAGAAAGCAACCTTAAGAGAATGAGAAGTTACTATCTTTGTAATAGCTCTTTAAAACCAATGCAATAAGGGCACCTGGGTGGCTCAGTTGGTTAAGTGACTGCCTTCAGCTCAGGTCAGGGATTGAGCCCTGCATCGGGCTCCTCCATCAGCGGTGAGCCTCCTTGTACCTCTCCCTCTACCTGGCTCTCTCCCTGCTTGTTTGGGCACTCTCTCTTCCTCTCTCTCTGTCAAATTAATTTTTAAACTCTTTTAAAAAATAAAATTAAAACTTCTGCAATAACTTTATTTTAAAAAGATGGGGCATGGGATCCTGGGGTGGCTCAGTGGTTTAGCGTCTGCCTTCGGCTCAAGTCATGATCCCGGAGCCCTGGGATCCAGCACTGCATCCAGCTCCCTGCTCGGTGGGGGAGCCTGCTTCTCCCTCTTCCTCGCCCTCTCCCTCGCCCCCTCCCTCTGTCTGTGCTCTCTCTCCTGCTCGCTCTCTCTCAAATAAATGAAATCTTTTTTTTTTTTAAATATTTTATTTATTTATTTAGGATAGTCACAGAGAGAGAGAGAGAGAGGCAGAGACATAGGCAGAGGGAGAAGCAGGCTCCATGCACGGGAGCCCGACGTGGGATTCGATCCCGGGTCTCCAGGATCGCGCCCTGGGCCAAAGGCAGGCGCCAAACCGCTGCGCCACCCAGGGATCCCAAATAAATGAAATCTTAAAAAAAATAAGATGACTAATATTTTCAGCATAGGTGGCCACAGAACTGGCATTGTCACATGAGCAGAGAGGCTGATGGGGAATGTGAACAGGTTGAGTGTGGGGTTTGTAGGCTGTCTAAGGAGCAGGTCCTCACTGACGCGAGGTTCGGGTAAATAGGAGGAGGAGGAAGAGAAAGGGCTGGTCATTTAGAGGGATTCCCAGACTTCCAGCTTGGTGGATCAGTGGGATCCTGCATTCACACTGGGATTCCAGGAAGAGGGCGAGACTCAAAGATGTTGAGCAGGCAGTGATAATGCAGAGAAAAGGCTATTAACACTGTATCCTTTTCTTTCTCCCTCTCATCCATCTTTCTCTGCAAGAAGGAAGCTGGTCCTATGTAAGCTGATCACAGGTTGCCCACAAACCTCTCCTGTACCTGACCTTTCACAGAGTGAAAAGCTGAAATTTCGGTTGTGGAGAACTTCCTAATTTCATTAGCTAGAAATTAGCAAATCCTAAACCCTCTCTTCAGAACTGGACATTGTTCTAACTTGGTTATAGAGACACATTTTGGGATTATCTCCTTTGCTGGTATTATTAAAACTTAGTTCACAGGCACCTGGGTGGCTCAGTGGTTGAGCGTCTGCCTTTGGTTCAGGTCCTAGGATTCCTGGGATGGGGTCCCGCATCAGGCTCCCCTCAGGGAGCCTGCTTCTCCCTTTACCTATGTCTCTGCCTCTCTCTGTCTCTCATGAATAAAATCTTTAAAACTAAAACTAAAGCAAAAAAAAAAAAAACTCAGTTCAAAGAAGGAAACAGATTCCCAGGGTCACTCTGCTGGCCCAAATAGACCTTGTGGGACTTAGAGAAAGGCATCCCTTAAGACACTTCACTGCCATCTTCTGGAAAATAGTTGTAATAAATGTAGTAAAATCTATGCAGTGATCCCAGTGGTGGCTGAGTAGGAGTAGTGCCTTTTGTGTTATGTACAACCTATCCAACCTTACATGCCAGCCTTGAGTTTTCCTTGTTCCTGGAGCAACGGGGCTTGAAGGCAATGGTCTTCTCTCCTTCTGCCCTCTCATAGCCAGATCCGATGCTGATTCTTCAAGCAAGGGAATGGCTGCTGCCCCTTCAAGTCTGATTGTATTTATCTGCACCAGCTACCAGATAAAGCCCTCACCTCTGATCCTCGCTGGACTGAGAGTACGCAGCTGACCTCTGGGAGTGAGGTGGTAACAGCAGGCATATGGGACAGGGAGGCTGCTGGTCATGTTTATCATAAATGTCTGTGATAAATGTAAAACCCATACATGATGTCCATAATGATAATGGTGTCTGCTAAGATGCGGCATCTTTGTGCTATGTACAACCTGCCCGACCTTACGTGTCAGCCTTGACTCTCTTGTTCCTGGGGTAATGGGGATGAAGCTGATGGATTTTCATTGATTTCTTTCTCTACTCCCAGGGCCCAACAGTGTTCCTAGGAGGCACAGAACAGCAGGAAGACGAAGTGTTCTTCATGGACTGTGCCCTGGCCATGGCCTTCTGGAGTTCAGAACTCTTACTAGGTCCCAGTTATTCTTTTTTTTTTTTTTTTTTAAGATTCTATTTATTTATTCATGAGAGACACAGAGAGAGAGAGACAGAGACATAGGCAGAGGGAGAAGCAGGCTCCACGCAGGGAGCCCGACGTGGGACTCGACCCCAGGTCTCCAGGATCAGACCCTAGCTACCTTAAAATTATTTTGGGGAAAAAAAAATTTGGCTGCAATGGAAATCAGATCCAGCTCAAAACATTCCTATGACTTATCATACTGTTCAGGGGCGCCTGGCTGGCTCAGTTGGTAGAGCATGCAACTCTTGATCTCAGGGTCATGAGTTCAAGCCCCACATTGGATGTAGAGATTACTTAAAAACGAACAAGATATTCCTTTGGCTTACATACTATTTAGAGTGAAAACCAAAGTATTGCATCAAGGTTTCACAAGAGCTGGCCCAGTTACCTCTCTGACCTCTTCTCTGATTACTCCCCAGGAAGTACATTCTGCTCCAGCCACACTTATGTCTCAGGGCCTTTGCATGTGCTCTTTCCTCTGCCTGAAATGACCTCCCCACAGATGTCTATCTGTTTTGCCTCCTTATCTTCTTCAGTTCATCTCGCCTGACTACCTACTTAAAGATTACCTCACTGTGTCTCGCTTCCTTGCTGTATTCTTCTTGAAAGCACTAATAACAATCAAACATTCTATCGTTAACTTATTAGTTGTCTCTCCTCTCTAGAGCGTCAGCAACAATGAGGAGGGTCACTTTGTTTTGCTCCCTGAGTCCCCAACCCTAGGTGATCAGTAAAAATTTATTGAATGAATGAATGTGTGTAGCTGCAGAAGTTGGGAGAATGGTAAATGCAGACTGGAACCCAAAGTAGGGTTGATGGATCCTGGGGGGGGGGGCTCTTCTCCCCTCTCTATATATTCTTATCTTCTGCAGTGATTCCTCTTCTCCCCCCACTTCACTAGAAGCTTGCCTTCTCCAGCAGATTTCTTTACACTGAAACCTTGGGAGGTAGAGTCCTCCTGGGCCCTTATAAACAACACAAGACAAGTTGGCTTCTTGGACTTGGGGAGGAAGTTCTCAGCAAAGCCTTTGGCCATAGAGTGTTTTACCAACCTATTCTCAGGCATAGTGTATCAAATATTTCTGGAGAGGACTGAAACCTGGTGATGACAGTTGATGGCCTGTGGAAGAGGTGATGTCAATGTGGGGTGGTAAACTGTGACTAAATCTTATTGCAAGGGGGCATGTGGATGGCTCAGTGGTTGAGCATCTGTCTTTGGCTCAGGTCGTGATCCTGGAGTTCTGGGATCGAGTCCCACGTCAGAATAAACGTCTCCCTCTGCCTATGTCTCTGCCTCTCTCTGGGTCTCTCAAGAATAAATACATTAAAAAAATCTTATCTTCTGGAGGGTATTATGCTGAGTGAAGTAAGTCAGTCGAAGGACAAACATTATATGTTCTCATTCATGTGGGGAATATAAATAATAGTGAAAGGGAATATAAGGGAAGGGAGAAGAAATGTGTGGGAAATATCAGAAAGGGAGACAGAACGTAAAGACTGCTAACTCTGGGAAACGAACTAGGGGTGGTGGAAGGGGAGGAGGGCGGGGGGTGGGGGTGAATGGGTGATGGGCACTGGGGGTTATTCTGTATGTTAGTAAATTGAACACCAATAAAAAATAAATTAAAAAAAAATCTTATCTTAAAATCCATGATGCGGAAAAAAAAAATCCATGATGCGCATAACATGGACATCAGCTAAGATTAAATGATGCTTGGCTCCCGAACAACAGGATCCCTGACATCCTTTCTGCACTCCTTCCCCGGCCTCACTTCAGAGAGCAGGAGAGGAACAAAGGTGAGGGTTAATACGTCCCTCCACCGAGCCCCGCCCCGCCCCGCCCCGCCCCGCCCCGCCCCACCATCTCCAGCGTGGCCCCGCCCACAAGCAAACCCCCTCGTTGTGGCCCCGCCCCCACAGTGGCCCCGCCCCACCCGCGGATCTCCCTCGGCCTTCGTCCCGCCCCTTCACTCCGTTCCTCCGCCTCTATGGTCAGGACCGTTTGTGGCCCCGCCCCTTCCGGCCTGCTCTCGCCCCTCGCTTCACGTCCGGCCCCGCCCCTAGCCACGCCTCCTTCGTGCCTTTCTGAGGCCGCGCGGGAATCCGGCTGGCTCTCGGCCGCGGAGCCCTCAGGCCCGCAGGTGGCAGGTGCCGGAAGAGGCTCGTCGCCGCGTCAGGGCAGGCGCTGGCGTCCTGCGCCCTTTCCCGGGTCCTCGAGACCGAGGTCAGGAACCAGAGCGGCGGCGGCTCCGGGCATGGCGGTCTCGGGGGCGGCACCCGCTCCGGCGGAGGGCGCAGACTCGGCGCCCTGGGCACAGCTGGAGGCCCCCGCCCAGCTCCTGCTGCGGGCGCTGCAGGCGGGGCCGGACGGAGCGCGGCGCGGCCTGGGGCTGCTGCGGGCGCTGGCCAGTCGCGGCGGGGAGCCCTTCGGTTGGGGCCGCATCCTCGAGGCGCTGTGCCGGGAGGAGCCCGTCGTGGAGGGCCCGGACTGTCGCCTGGAGCTGTAAGTCGCCTGCTCGCGGAGCGCCGCGTTCCGGCCGTGAGGCGGGGGGTGGCGCCACCCACTTTCTAGATGAGGAGATCGAGGCCCGCAGCCCGGCATCCCTGCCGCGCACCCCGGGAGGAGGAGCGCATCCCACGGGCCTTGGTGGAGGACCGCCTGGGTGCGGCGGGAGCCGCCAGCCTGCAGCCTGCGCGTGGATGAGGAGCTGGAAGCCGGTGGACTCTAAGGATCTGACCGCATGCTTCCCGCTCCAAGGCAATCGCACTCATACCTCTAGTGTACACGGGAGTAAAAATACGTACGTTGTAAAGTATACAAAAGTAGAAATTGATTTTTAAAAATATTTTATTTATTTATTCATAAGAGTCACAGACAGGCAGAGACGCAGGCAGAGGGAGAAGCAGGCTCCATACAGGGAGCACGATGCGGGACTCGATCCCGGGTCTCCAGGATCACGCCCTGAGCCGAAGGCAGGCGCTAAACCACTGAGCCACCCAGGTGTCCCAAAAAGAAGAAATTTAAGCTGTGGTGACAGAAGGAGTGGCTGAAGGAGTCTGAAGGAGTGGCTTTATGATGTCAAATTTTCAAAGCGCAGTATACATTTTAGGGCAAAATCACTTTTCTTAAGGATGGTGTTCTTGATAATTTACAGTTTTTGAGGTGACTTTGAACTTAACTTTTCTTTTCTTTCTTTCTTTCTTTTTCTTTCTTTTTTTTCTTTTCTTTCTTTCTTCTTTCCTGTTTCTTTCCTGTTTCTTTTTTGCCTCTATGTGACTGAATTTCTGCTAGGAGCAGAAGGGTCAGCTCTGCCATTTTCTTATTTGATGGGCTTCCCTTACTGGTATTCAGTTCCTTTTCGGTCATCTTTATAAGCTGTGTGTCCATTTAGTGAGGTTGGTTTTGTTAGAGAACATAATTCAGTATCCATAAATTCATTTAATTATCCTAAGTAACCAAAATACTGGAAGTAGAAAAAGTGACAGAAGTGTCCCCTTCAGCCTCTAGGGGGCTGAAGAGCCGTCTTTGCACTCAGATGCTCCTCTCAGAATTAGGCTGGAGACTGGACTATGAAGGGCCATTCCATACATTAAATATTTGTAATACTTAATTTCTCATGTTTTAGATAAGTAGAAGTGGAAATTCTAATATTGTCTTCACACACCCTACTTTGAATTTGTTTTGAGAAATGGGTCAGGAGAGGGGCCCCTGGGTGGCTAGTCAGTTGAGCTTAGGGCTCTTGATCTCTGCTCAGGTCTTGATCTCAGGGTCTCCATCTCAGCGTCCTGAGTTTAAGTCCCACAGTGAACTCCAGGCTGGGCATGGAGCCTACTTAAAAAAAAAAAAAAAAAAGGGGGATCCCTGGGTGGCTCAGCGGTTTAGCGCCTGCCTTCAGCCCAGGGCATGATCCTGGGGACCCGGGATCCAGTCCCACGTTGGGCTCCCTGCATGGAACCTGTTTCTCCCTCTGCCTCTCTCTCTCTCTCTCTCTGTGTCTCTCATGAATAAATAAATAAATAAATCTTTAAAAAAAAAAAAAAAAGAAAGAAAGAAAGAAAGAAATGGGTCAGGGGAGCTTTCTGCATCCCCAAATTGGAGGCCATAAACATATTCAGCTGTCTGGCTTTTTCTGGACAGAATAAGAGGAGGGGAACTTAATTTGGGGTCCCTGGTTAGAACTTTATTTCAGTATAATTGGTTTCTTTCATAATCCCGTGTATTTTATTTTCTGCATTTAACACTCTGATAAGGGGATTCATGCACACAAAAAGTTAAGAGCCTTTGAAGTAGGGTTTTCCCCCAGCTCTGTGCTTCTAAATATCCTCTACCAGAAATTGACCATCTTTTGAACTTTTACCTTAGTTTTCTCTCTCACTTAGTGTTTTTCACGAAGAAATCAAAGTCAAATATTTTTTTCTCTTTCATACATCCCAGATGCCCCTTGTATGTAATGACAAGCAGCCCTGAGGAATCACATAGAGAGGAGCAGAGGTGTGATGCCAGGTGGGCTTGGTGTACCCATGACTTGCTTGCCACACCAGTAAGCCTCAGGTCACACAGCATCTGGATTTGTGCATGACAGACAGCTACATTGCTCTGTCCAAAGTAGCCCTTGCTTATCTCTGGACTTATCCTCAGAGAGTTAATTCATTCAGTAAATGTGTACCCGTTGCCTGCTATGGACTGACGCTGTGCTGGGTACTGGGACATGGAGGAAGGAGACTGCCTCTGCCTCTCAGGAACTCAGGTGACAGGAATGTCAGAGCTAGATGTGACCTTGTAAGTTCCAGGGGATTGCTAAGGGGAGTACAGGGCTGCAGAGTAAGCGCTGCACCACATCCTGGAATATTACTATTTTTATTTTGGGCCTTAATCTATCTTTTTTTTTTTTTTTAAGATTTTAGTTATTTATTCATGAGAGACACACAGAGAGAGAGAGGCAGAGACACAGGCAGAGGGAGAAGCAGCCCCCATGCAGGGAGCCCGACGTGGGACTCGATCCCGAGTCTCCAGGATCAGGCCCTGGACTGAAGGCAACGCTAAACCTCTGAGCCACCCAGACTGCCCCTTTTTTTTTTTTTTTAATTTTTATTTATTTATGATAGTCACAGAGAGAGAGAGAGAGAGAGGCAGAGACACAGGCAGAGGGAGAAGCAGGCTCCATGCACCGGGAGCCTGATGTGGGATTCTTTTTTTTTTTTTTTTTTTAAGATTTTATTTATTTATTTATTCATGAAAGACTGAGAGACAGAGAGAGAGAGAGCGCCAGAGACAAAGGCAGAGGGAGAAGCAGGCTCCATGTACCGGGAGCCCGATGTGGGATTCGATCCCGAGTCTCCAGGATCGCGCCCTGGGCCAAAGGCAGGCGCTAAACCGCTGCGCCACCCAGGGATCCCGACTGCCCCTTTTTTAATCTTTTTAAGTAAGCTTCCACCCCCCCCCCCCCATGTGGAGCTTGAACTCATGACCTTGAAATCACGAGTCACATACTCCAGGTTTGCCTGGCTGGCTCAGTCGGTGGAGTGTGTGATTTATAATCTCAGGGTCCTGAGTTTGAGCCCTGTATTGGGTGTAGAGTTTACTTTAAATAAATAATTAAACTCTTAAACACACACACATACACACACACACAAAACAGAGTCACATACTGAACCAACCAGGCGCCCCTGAAGGATTTTTTTTTTAAAGATTTATTTATTATTTATGATAGACATAGAAAGAGAGGCAGAGACACAGGAGGAGGGAGAAGCAGGCTCCATGCCCGGATTCAATCCCGGGTCTCCAGAATCACGCCCTGGGCCAAAGTCAGGCGCTAAACCGCTGAGCCACCCAGGGATCCCTGAAGGATTATTTTTATGCAAAGTTTGGGAAGGGAGTTTTTTTTATGTAAAACAAGCATGGATCTTTTATAGAGTAGGTTTCAATGTGGATTTTTTTTTTAAGATTTTATTTATTCATGAGAGACAGAGAGAGAGGCAGAGACCTAGGCAGAGGGAGATGCAGGTTCCCTGGGAGGAGCCTGATATGGGACTTTATCCAGGACCCCAGGATCACTACCTGAGTTGAAGGCAGCTGCTCAACCACTGAGCCACCCAGGTACCCCTCAATGTGGATTTTTTTGAGCCAAAATAGGACACGTCAAAAAACAGAACCTAGCCCAAAATATATGAATACATGCTCAATTAAAAAAAGAATTGTTAAAAAAAATTTGAATTGTTCAGAGAACTTTTGGCTGTTTAGGAATAGTAAAATGAACTCAAACTGGCTTAACCACCACAACAAAAAATACATGCTCGATGAATGCCTTTTGAATGACTCTCCTGGGCAGCCCTGGTGGCTCGGCGGTTTAGTGCCACCTTCAACCCAGGGCCTGATCCTGGAGACCTGGGATTGAGTCCCACGTCGGGCTCCCTGCATGGAGCCTGCTTCTCCCTCTGCCTGTGTCTCTGCCCCTCTCTCTCTCTCTCTCTCTCTCTCTCTCTGTCTCTCATGAATAAATAAATAAAATCTTAAAAAAAATAAAAATGAATGGCTCTCCTGCTGACCCCTTCCATCCACCCTGACCTAAGGGTACTGCCTCCTAGCCACCCTGTCTGTCCATTGCCACCCAGCTTTACCCAGTCTTCCCTGTGCTCCTTCCAGCAAGATATTCTTAACTGCTTGTCCTTCTGCCCAGGAAGCCACTGCTGCTGCGCTTGCCCCCGTTATGCCAGAGGAATCTGATGTCCCTGCTGATGGCTGTTCGGCCATTGTTGCCTGAAAATGGACTACTCCCTGTGCTGCAGATTGCACAACAAAACCAAAGCCCTGACCCTGATGCCTGGCTCTGGGTCCTGGGGGAATTGCTGCGGAGGGATTTGAACGGTGGGGTATCGACTGAGGGCGTGTCTGTGCTGTCTAAGAGCTGCCAGGGACGGCTCCAAGGCCTGTGTAGGCGGCTGGGCCAGGGAGGCAGGAGGCTGAAGTTGCTCCAGGTTCCAGAGCCTGAAGAGGAAGAAGAGGAGGACAAGGAGGACAGGGACGCTCAGCAACCTGGGAAACGCAGAAAGGGGCGAGAGGAAGGACCTACCAGTCCTGAGGGCGAGTGTGCCCCCAAAAAGTTCCGATGTTTGGAAGGGGAAGAGGAAGAAGGTCAGGAGGAGGAGAGATGTGAACCTGAATCTTTGGAACCCCTGGCAGATGGAGGAGATGCCCTACCCATTAAGAACCAGAGTGTCAGGGCCAAGCCCAGTGAGGCTGGTCAGAGTCTGGAGGCTGCTAAGGACCTACCTGAGTGTTTGGAGTTGCCCAAACCTGTCCAGGTACTAGAATGGGGAGGCTGGGTTTAGAGTGATCCTCCAGGAGTGGGGGGTTTATCCAGGTGAGGGCTCGGTGGGAGACTATTTCCCAACTGGGGTAACAAGTCTATGGAGCAGGGGTAGGGGTGTGGGGTTCAGGGAATATAGTTTCTGCTCCATGGACTCCCAAGCAGGAGGTGGGAAGAGTTAGTGGAGGGGGAAACCTTTGGCCCTAATCTACAACATGAGGTTAAAGGATGCCAGGCAAGAAGAGAAGCTCCTCTGCACAGAGGGTGTGGAATCATGCCAGCATCCAGCCTGTCTTCCCAACCTAAGCCCTGGGTCTACCCCCATTAGGATGAGTGCAGAGGGGACAAGTCTAGACAGCTGGGTTACCACGGGCCTTGTCTACTATACTTTGAGTTCTTAAGCTCCTCTCAAGGTTTAGGCTTCGCTTTCTTGACTCTCTTGAATCATCCTTGCCCATTAGCTCCCACTGATCTGGAGCCTTCTCGGGGGAGGGGGCTAGGACTGGGCCCCGGGACCACACTGTGTTGACAGGGACTTGGCAGTGACTGGGCTTTTCTCTGCAGGACCAGGTTCCCAGACTGCAGCAGCTGCTCAAGACGTTGGGGGAGGTAACTGGCCCCTGCTCACCATCGCCCTTCCACTTTCTGTCTAGACCTTAGCCAGGCCCAGGGAAGCACAGGCTGTTTGGACAATGGGGGTCAGAGTGAAGGTCTGAAGACAATCACTGCAAGGGCTTCTCTTGGCCCAAGGACAGATATGTCATCTAACCCCAGACAAGTCCTTCTCCTCTGGTAGTGTCCAGGCTCCTCACCCCCCACTCTGCCAGACCAAGGGGTGGTCTCTGACTTGTCAGAGCCGGGACATGAGATTTGCCTTTTCCAGGGGTTGGAGGGTGCCCTGCCGGTTGAGCTACAGCTTCTCCATGAATGCAGTCCCAGCCAGGTGAGTCCAGGAAGACTGCCTGGCCCTGAGGGTACATCCCCTCTCCCCAGCCTTGTTCCATTTAGGTCTGTGTTTCCTTGCCTTGTGTGGGAATTTGGGGAGCGGATTTTGTTGGGTTCTGTGGTCTCTTGGGTAAAGGTCATCCTTTGTGCTTTAGACCTTGGATCCTCCTCATAGGGCAGCTCTCCCTGCCTTACGTTACCTTGGGAGTGTCCTTGCCTTACTCATTCTGCTTCCCAGTTGGCTTGAGACAGCCTAGCAGAGGCAGACTGAGTGTGTCTGTGGCCTCTCCTGCTTGGTAGGTGGACCTGCTGTGTGCCCAGCTGCAGCTCCCACAGCTCTCCGATCCAGCTCTCCTGCAGCTCTGCACCTGGCTTCTGTCCCTTTCCCCAGATCTCAGCCTCAGCAATGCTACTGTTCTGACCAAGAGCCTCTTTCTTAGACGGGTAGGTGGCATTGTGATACACCTGGCATGGTAGGGACTATGGGGAAGAGCATCTGAGCCCTCAGAAGGGTGGTGCTTGGGAGAGGGGGTTCCCCACCTTGTAAGGCATCTGGACTCTCAGAGGCAGCCTGGGGCAGGCGGAGGGCATGGACCTCCAGGCCATCTATCCACATGCCATCTAATTCCTCTCTCTTGAGCTCCAGATCCTTCCAGGAGCTGAAGGGATTTGGGAGCTCTGTGTCATTTCCAATGGGTGAATCCATGTGAGTTCTAGATAAAAGAACTTTTGTATGGGACACCTGGGTGGCTCAGCAGTTGAGCATCTGCCTTTGGCTTAGGGCATGATCCCGGAGTCCGAGGATCGATTCCCATGCCCGGCTCCCTGCATGGAGACTGCTTCTCCTTCCACCTGTGTCTCTGCCTCTCTCTGTGTGTCTCATGAATAAATAAATAAATAAAATCTTTAAAAACAAAACACAAAAGTTCTTTTTTTTTTTTAAGATTTTATTTATTTATTCATGAGAGACACACAGAGAGAGGCAGAGACACAGGCAGAGGGAGAAGCAGGCTCCACGCAGGAAACCCAACGTTGGACTTGATCCTGGGACTCTGGGATCAGATCCCGAGCCGAAGGCAGATGCTCAACTGCTGAGCCACCCAGGTGTCCCGAACTTTTGTGTTTTCTTTGTAACATGTATCACCGTCTGAAATATGTGTCTGACAAACATTCATTCAAGGAAGGAAGAAATGAATTAATTAATATTTCCTTCCCCATTGGCTGTAGATTCTCTCCCTGACTTCCTCAGCCTCCCGCCTGCTCATGACTGCGCTGACCGCCTTCTGTGCCAAGTATGCCTATCCTGTCTGCAGAGCCCTCCTTGGCCCTGTGCTCCAGGCCCCGGGAACAGGTAATTCTGGAACCAGCCCTGGGCCCAGTAGCTCTGCCCTTTCTCTTCCCACCACCCTTCACTCCTGGGGGGCCCTGGCAGTTGTGTATTCAGTCAATAAGGCTGCCTTGCTTCCCTGACTATGCTCCCCTGTAATGAGCCAGGCATTGTGTTCTATCCTCTCCTGCCATTTTTCCCCAGACTTCCCGCCCTGTTGTCCCCTTCCCAGGTCCAGCTCAAACAGAGTTACTGTGTTGCCTTATGAAGGAAGAGGCCCTGGAGCCAGACGCACAGGTTCTGATGCTGGGGTGAGTGTACACGCCTCCATGCTGTCCCCGCCCCTACCCCCTCCCACTGGCCAAGCCTGCTCTTGGCATTCTGGAGTTGGAGCTGCCTGGATACCAGGCCCTGTACCTGAAAGACAGGTGGCGGCACAGCGGAGGCCCCTCTCGCTGTTGCCTGAGCCGGGCTTTGTGCCTCCCCGCCACAGTTGCCACTCTGTGACCCTGCCCAAGCCCCAGGTTCTTCCAGCATTCCAGGCCAGATGCCTGGGGGGACACAGAGAAGGGGCTGGTGGTCCACACTTGAGCTGTTCACAGCGTAGCTGGAACATGGCACAGTGGTTAAGGCACTGGCTGTGGATCCGGGAAGACAGGATTTTAAATCCCAGCCTTGTGTGAATTCAGACAGGTTTCTCCATCTCTCTGAGTCTTCTGTTTCCTCATATGAAAAATGGGCATAATATTCACTCTAGGATTTTTCTAGATGTTAAATGTGATAATGCATATAGACATCAGCACAGTAAGTGCTCAAAAATTGTTATTAAATTTGTGTTAAATTTGGGTATTAAAACTGGGGAGTCAAGATCCAGCCATGTAGAAACAAATGAGTAGCTAAGACCCAATTGACACTAACATGAAATATAAATGCTAACTCTCTGGGGCACCTGGGTGGCTCAATAGGTTAAGCATCTGCCTTCTACTCAGGTCATGATCCTAGGGTCCTGGGATCAGGTCCCATGTCAGGCTCCCTGATCAGTGGGGAGCCTGCTTCTCCCTCTCCCTCTGCCTACTGCTCCCCCTCTCTGTCAAATAAATAAAATATTTTTTTAAAAAATAAAATAAACACTAACTCTCACACGAGAAGGGAACAGTTGTTTAAATGTCAGCCACCACTTACCGAGTCCTTTCTCTGTGCTTTATTTATTTTTTAAAGAATGTATTTATTCATGAGAGACACAGAGAGAGAGAGAGAGAGAGAGGCAGAGGGAGAAGCAGGCTCCATGCAGGGAGCCTGATGTGGGACTTGATCCTGGATCCCCAGGATCACACCCTGGGCCAAAGGCAGGCTAAACCTCTGAGCCACCCAGGCTGCTCCCTTCTCTGTGCTTTAGATTCATTTTCTCAGGAAGTGCTCATGCAGTGCTGTCAGGTGGGTGCTATTAGAGACAGAAAACCTAAAGCTCAGAGCTGCTAAGGGACATGGGACAAAGGTCACACAGCCAGCAAGTATTAAAGCCTGGGATCAGATTCAAGGCCCAGCACCCAAGAAGCCACACTTCTTCTGTGTGACACACTGCCTCTCCACACAAGTGGAAGATGGCGCTGTAGCTTGGGAAGCACTGCTGGAGTGGGCCTCCCCGTGGATTGGGCTCTGCAGGGAAGGCTGCCCTTTCTGGAAAGCCTTGTAGATATCTCACTGCACCATCATCCTCTTCCCTGGGTCACCCTCACCTTTTGTACTCAAGAGGCACTCTTCACTCCTGCTCATTTTTTAGGGAACCTTATACACTTCACATCAGATCCTCTGTTATCCTCTCCAGGAGTCTTGTATTGTAGCCTTCCTAGCACCGAGTAGTGGCTGGCTGCTGCCAGCATCAGGGGGCTCTGACTATTTCCTCTGTTGGCTGGGGATCTAGGCTGTCCCCAGGGCCTTGCCCTGCCTTAAGGTAGGAACAGTAGGTACCCAGGCGTGCACTGTTCTCAGCGGGGCCTGTGCTTTTTGCAGACAGATCTTAGAGCTGCCCTGGAAGGAGGAGACTTTCTTGGTGTTGCAGTCACTCCTGGAACGGCAGGTGAGCAGACTGCCTTGAAGGGTAGTCCAATGCTATGGACAGGCATGGGCCTCCCGGGTTGCTGATCCCTCCAGGGGTGGCGAGCAGAGCAGCTGCCCCACAGCAAGGTATGTTACACGGTGGGTGAGTCCTGGGGCTTAAAAAGCTGAGAGCAGAAAGCTGACCACACTGTACATCCTGGCTCTGCTACCTACTAGCTGCGTGGCCTTGGGGAGGGACCTTTTGATGTGTGTGTGTGAATTTTCTTTTATTGTTGAGTACATCATAGATTCCTATGTTCACAAGTTTTCAAGCTCAAAGGATACAGTGAACCATCCATCTAGGTTCCCCTCTCCAGGGCTCATCACTGTTACTAGTTTCAGGGGAACCCTCCCAGAGGTGCTTTTATGTACAAGGACACATGTTTAAGTTTACTTTTTCCCTGCTTTTTTTTTTAAGATTTATTTCTTTTCTTTATTTTTAAAAATATTTAATTAATTTATTTGAGAGAGAGAGAGAGCAGAAGAAGGGGAAATGGCAGAAGGAGAAACAGACTCCTCACTGAGCGGGGAGCCTGATGTGGAGCTTGATCCCAGGACCCTGAGATCATTACCCGACCCAAAGGCAGACACTTAACTGACTGAGCCACCCAGGTGCCCCAACATTTATTTATTTTAGAGACAGCATGGGGCAGTAGCAGGGGGTGGGGAGTCAGAGGTAAAGAGAAACTCCAAGCAAACTCTGCTGAGTGTGGGAGCCTGACTTGGGGCTCAATCTCCTGACCCTAAGATCATAACTGAGCCGAAACCAAGAGTCGGATGCTCAACCAACTGTGCCAGCCACATGCCCCTACTTTTTCTCTACTTTTTTCATGGATGGCAACATACCAAGCTCAGTGCTCTGTACTTTGCTTTTTTAACCTAGCAGTATATTTTGGCAATGTTTCCATATCACTACCTAAAGTTTTGCCTCATTTGTTTATAACTTAGGTGGTTGACCTAACCTTTTTATGCCTCAGTCTCCCCATCTGCAAAAGGAGAATGATGATCATACCTGCCACACAAGGCCAGGGTGATGTTGAAATGGATAATTAGTGTAAGTGCTCAGAACAGTGCCCTGTGCATGATAAGTATTTATTAAATTATTAAGGACAACTATTGTTATGCTGGCAGTACCCCCTGGGACTCCAAACAGGGCTGAGATGTATATGCCAGGCTTTATGTGCATTATCTCATTTAATATTTTTCATCATCTTTAGCGTTAGATGTCATGAGCCCCATTTTACAGATGCAGAAACTGAGGCTTCAGTTTGGTTATGTGACCTGCCTGGGGTTACCTAGGCTGGAAGTGGTAGAGTTTGAAATTGAATCTGGAGCCCTTTCTTACTCTGTTGTCCCGTCTTCCAATGTGTGCAGGTGGAGATAACTCCCGAGAAGTTCAGTGTGTTGATGGAGAAGCTCTGTAGAGAGGGGCCAGCAGCCACCACTTCCATGGCCTATGCCAAGCTCATGCTGACAGTGATGACCAAGTATCAGGCCAGTGTGAGTACTGGAAGGGCCATGAGGGCTGGTCCTGCTGCTCTGAGTGTGCCCACGAGGGTGTACATCTAGATGTTGGCCAGGGAAGACACCCTGAATGTTAGCCAGGGAAACTACAAGTTCAAGCTTCAGAGTGGGGAATGAGACTGCTAGGAGGTCGTTAATGCAGGCAACACTGCCGTGGGCCAGATGGTGAGTGAGGCACTGGGGAATCGACAGTGACCATAGCACAGTTCCTGTCCTTGACTTGACATTCTCCACCAGTGCCAGGCTAGTGAGGTAGGAGAGATGATAACCAGATCGGCATCACATCTGGAAAGATGAGAGGTGGGGGCGGAGGGTGCTTTTGGTGGTGGTGGTGGTGGTGGAGGAAGCAACTAAACCTTGTTTGTGGTTGGGACAGGCTTCTCAATTCTGAAAGGGTGAGTAGTGGTCAAGGGCCAAGACTGAGGAAAGGACATTTCAGGCAAAGGAAATAGTATAAACTGTGAGCATCCAGGGGGATCTACAGATGGTAGCTTCGGCCTGAAAACATGAGAGTGGATGATGGTAGGGGTGAGGTTCTAGGTCAGAGTTAAAACACCGCGAGGTAATATTGCAGAGCCTCTGCTATGTCTTAGGCACTGTTTAAAGCCCTTTGCTTATGTGGCCTTGCTAGTTTATTTCAGGTGTTAGCCCAATGAGAAGATACTATTAACAGCTCCATTTTATAGATGAGGAAATTGAGATCCAGAGAGGTTAAAGTGACCTGCCTAGGATGACGTGGCCAGGCCGTGCCATCATCATATGGAAGACCCTCTAGGTTATGAGGAGGATCGTGGACTTTATCTTGAAGGTCAAGTGTCCCTACCTTTTTGGGGGAGTCACAGGCCCATTTGATGATTTAATGAAAGCTATAGATCCTCCAAGAAAAATGAAAAATCTGAACACATGTTATGCACAATTTCAGGAGAATCCTGGATCCTCTGGAGACCCTGTAGATCCTGGAGGAAGGGCATCCAATATGAGACATTTATAGTTACCCCAGGGCCCAGCTGAAGCTGGGGTGACTTGGTCAGATTTGCATTTTAGAAAGAAGCCTCTGGCATCTGTAAGGAGTGGGAATCGGAGAGAAGATATAGGGCAGAGACCTGTCAGGAGGCTGTAGCAAAAGGTCAGGGAAGATATAGTGTGGCCCCGAAGAAATGTGGCAGCCACAGTAGAGTATCTCTGTCCCTCAGTTTTCTCATCTCTAAAATGGGAGGGTTGTGCAGATTACATGAAGTTATGTTTATAAAGTGTTGCTACATAGTAAGCACCCAATCATTGTCAAGTGTTATTAATGTTATTAATGCAGCTGACTTAGTAAGTTAGTATAGTTGTATAGTTCATATTTGGTCCCAGGTCCACTTGAATACAAAGACCTTGCATAATCATGAAGTAATGCATTTAGATATCTCCTCCATTGTCCTTGTGTCCTGGATTCCTCTCTCCTTCCTAAACAGGGACATGGGCAGAGGGGAAAGGGGAAGGATCAGCTGCTGGAGTCCTGATATGATTCTTCCTTCTCCCCAGATCACTGAGATCCAGAGGCTGGGCCTGGCCACAGCCCTAGAGCTCAATACCACTTTCCTGAGGAAGTCCCTGCAGGCCGCCCTGAGACATCTGGGCCCCTGACCATCCACCAAGAGACCACACTCCTGGAGCTCCCCCACCAGCTGCCTGAAGAATACTTTTGCCCTCAGCACCATCCCCTGACCCCTTGTCTGGGGATAAAGGCTGAGGCTGGCCATCCCAAGTGTCAGGTGCCTTCCTGCTCCAGGATGCAGAGAGGCCACTTGGGGGGTGCTTCCTGGGCTGAGGGGGCTGGATGAGCTTTATTTCCCAGGGCTGCTGACCTTTGGGCTCACTCTTTGTCACTTTTTCATCAGGTGATGGGGACAGAAACTTTCTGAAAGGCCTCAGTAGGGTCAGAGCAGACCAAGAGTAGATGAATGATGCTTCTGGAGCCCTGAGATGACCTGTGTGCTCAGCATGAATATCTTGCACAGGGGCGCCTGGATGGCTCAGTTGGTTAAGTGTTTGCCTTTGGCTCAAGTCATGATCTCAGGGTCCTGGGATCGAGCCCTGCATCTGGCTCTTTGCTCAGCAAGGAATCTGCTTCTCCCTTTCCCTCTGTGCTTGTGCACTCGCTCTCTCTCAAATAAATAATCATTAAAAAAATATATTTTGCACTCAAGTATATGTTACAACCCTCTGTGTTCTGACTTGGATGATAATTTATTAAAAAGCAGGGGTTTGGGGCACCTGGGTGGCTCAGTTGGCTAAGTGTCTGCCTTAGACTCAGGTCATTATCCCAGGGTCCTGGGATAGAGCCCCCAGTCTGGGCTTCCTGCTCAGTGGGGAGTCCGCTTCTCCCCCTCCCCATCCTTCTGCTTGTGTGCACTTACTTTCTCTCAAATAAAATCTTAAAAAACAAAACAAAACAGGTATGCCTTCCTATTAACTCTGGGTATTTGTGGAAAACCAACAGACACCACCACCACTCACCCTACTTGGTGACAGGGGGCATCTTTCCTGGTGAACCATTCTGCAAGGGGAAGGTGCCAGAGTTGTCCAGTTCATTTATTCATGTTCTGTGCGGCATTGTGTGACACCACTCACTTCTGCCCTATCAGGGCTGTTTTTTGAGTAGGGGAAGTGTGCCCGGGACAGAACTTTCATGACATTTCCCTTCTTAACGATTTGCTCTGAAAGCATGAGCCCCAGAGCAAGATGAGGGAGAGGTTAGGGGGAAAGCCTGCTTTTGAGACGAAGCAGGCGCGCGAAGGCGTGAAGGGACAAATAGGCGGGAGCTACATGCTCTCAGTGGCCATCCCGGTGAGGTACCCAGGACCAGCCTCTTACGTTCCTGGCAGCAGCGGGCGCCACTGGGTACAGTCTCCCGGTGCCACGGGGCGCACAGGACCCCCGCCCCGCCCCGCCCCGCCCCGCCTCGCCTCGGAGCCAGCCTAGCTGTGCTACGCGCGGCAGCGCCCTCCAGCGGCCATGGACGGCGGCGCGACCCGAGATTGAGCGGCCTGGCCGCGCTCCGGAGGGAAACCACGGGCAAAGGCATCTCGCGAGAACAAGAGCCTTATTTGAGCGCACGCGCGAGTTGAAGCACTCTCTTTTCCGGTTACTGCGGCGCGAGCTACCATGAGGTGAGTGGCGCTTGGGGAGCCATCCACCGTCATCCGCGGTTACTGGCACCTTGGTAGGGAGGGAGGCTTGCGGGCCGAATCTGGGGGTCCGTGCCCCTGCTTCGCCGAGAGGCATTTCTGGTAAGGTGTCTCTTGCTCGGAGCCTGCATCGGTCGCACCTAGGTCGCCGGACGTGGTGCCCGGATTCCCCGTGGGGGGCGTTCCGGCCACGCCGAGGGTGTTGATGCGGGCCGCCCAGGTGCTGAGCGCTCGCCTGGCTTCTGTCTCGCAGCAGCAAAGTCTCCCGCGACACCCTGTACGAGGCGGTGCGGGAGGTCCTGCACGGGAACCAGCGCAAGCGCCGGAAGTAAGCCGGGCCTCGGCGGGGTGGGGGTGGGGCTCGGGTGGAGGGGCGGCGGCCTGATTCTGTTGCGTTCCCTAAGGTTTCTGGAGACGGTGGAGCTGCAGATCAGCCTGAAGAACTATGACCCTCAGAAGGACAAACGCTTCTCGGGCACCGTCAGGTTGGCACCGTTCTGCCCCCACCCGGCCCTCCGGGCCCTCCCGCCTGGGCCTCCTGTTGAGCTTGAGGCGGGCGGGCACGGACGCGCCCGGGCAGTTCAGACCCCCTGCCCCGGGCAGCCGTGGCTGGACGGACCCCCACCCTGGGTCTTAAAATAAGAGGGGAGGCGTGGGGAGGCCTTGGCCAAGCCCGCCGGCTAGTTTGAGAAGCCAGACTAGCTGTTGGTGAAAGTGGACGTGCTGGGTAAGGCTCTGTAACTGCAGCGGCCCCGGACCCCTTCGCCTGCCTCTGGAGCTCCGGGCTGGGCCTGACCGGTGCTGTTCCCCTCCCCGCAAACGCAGGCTTAAGTCCACCCCCCGCCCCAAGTTTTCTGTGTGTGTTTTGGGGGACCAGCAACACTGTGATGAGGCCAAGGCAGTGGACATTCCCCACATGGACATTGAAGCGCTGAAGAAACTCAACAAGAATAAAAAACTAGTCAAAAAGCTGGGTGAGTGTGGCTTGGGGTGGCTTTGTTTTCCGGCAGACAGTTGTCACCGGAGTGGTAGAAAAGTGACATTGCCATTTGGATTTTAAAATGATTGGGGGGCGGGGGCAGAATCATGGAAAGGATCTGTTATGGGGGGGGGGGTCCCTTGAGTGAGTGATGCTTTTATATATAATCTTTTAAGGTTCCTTTTTATTATTTGCTTTGAGGAGTCTTTCTGAACAGGCAAGTTCCCCTAAGTCGACTAGTGAGGTGCTGCTATGTTCTGAATTGGGATTTCTAGTTAAAGTTCTTTTTTTTTTTTTCTCCCCACGCATCTTTATCATAAGTAGTCTAAGCATTTTACAAAAAGGAAGTAGGTGCCCCACTTTTCATGTAATAGAAAAGTTGCAGGCATTGAACCCCAGGAGTCTTAACCAGCGTGTGCATCTACTATTGGAACGTGAAGAGAGCCGGTCAGCCTGGGTTTCCAAAGCTAGGTTTTCTATGAATGTCGGGCCAGTAAAAGGCCAGGGGATAGGGACAAGCTGGAATAAGGAGAGGATTAAAAAGACGTTGTACGTGGAGAGAGTACAGTAATTGGTTAGAGGCTACTTTGGTGGTTGGTTGACAAAACTCCGTTCAGAGGTTGCTTTTGGGGGCCGGATCCTGAGCATCCGATGGCTTCTTTTTACCAGCCAAGAAGTATGATGCCTTTTTGGCTTCAGAATCTCTGATCAAGCAGATTCCACGAATCCTGGGTCCAGGCCTGAATAAAGCTGGCAAGTTCCCTTCCTTGCTGACCCACAATGAGAACATGGTGGCCAAAGTGGATGAAGTGAAGTCCACCATCAAATTCCAGATGAAGAAGGTAAGAAGGTCTGACTGGGTTGCAGAGATTAAGCTTTGGTGATGGTGGCACTACCAGTCCCAAAGTTCATCCATGTTCTCTGAATGGGAGTCCCAGGTCACATTTCTACAGATACATAGGACATGTGACAGTCACTGAGCAGGGTTGAGGCTTTCCACGTGCCTGTGGTTTTCCTGCCCTGGGGTCCGGGTACTGTTCACTAGGTCATCGGAGTGGGGAGGGATGGGTCATTTGGCTTCTAGATGTGCCTACTCTGACTCTTCGGTTTGGCCGCCGGCCTGATTTGACTGGACTCTCTCACAGGTGCTATGTCTGGCAGTGGCTGTTGGCCACGTGAAGATGACGGACGATGAGCTTGTGTACAACATCCACTTAGCTGTCAATTTCCTGGTGTCCTTGCTCAAGAAGAATTGGCAGAACGTCCGGGCTTTGTACATCAAGAGCACCATGGGCAAACCCCAGCGCCTTTACTGAGACCATTTAATAAATCCTAGTGCTACCGTTACTATCTGCCTGTGACTGGGGGGGGCGGGGGGGGTGCTCTGTGAACTGACTGACCTTCCGTAGCGGTACACTGATGAAGGAAGGTTCTGGCACCCAGTGTGGGTGGGCCTGTTCTGCATACTGCAAACCAGGAAGTGCATTCCATCTACCTTCAGAATTGTGTAGTCTAGTAAGACTCTAGTTGGGTCTCTTGGATACTTGATGATAACCTGCTAACCGGGGTTGAAGCTGGTCTGAATCCTGAGAGGCAGATCTGAGCTAGTGCTCCCAAGTCTTGTGCTCCTGCTGCCGACTCCTGGAAGGAGGGGTTGGACCCACACGTGGAGGACATAGACTCAGTCCTTCACAGCATGCTTAATATATGGCCTGCTTCTCCTTACTCCATGGCTTCTTGTTTTGTGCTAAGTTGTGCATTTGGGCTCGTCTGTAGGAATCACAAAGTTCCAAATGGAGATTGGGTTCCTAGATTGTTCAGATAGGATTGATCCACAACTTGATTTGCTTGTCTGGCCTCAAATACACCATATCGAGGGTAGTGATTTACTCATGTTTGGGGAAACACAAGTAGGAGACCTGTACGATGCTGCTGAATTCACTACTGCTGTTTTCTAGGAGCTTATTAGCAAATGGGGCAGAATTAGGCTATGGAAACTTCCAGGCCCTCCATCCTCCTGACCTGAGGCACTTCCCTGTTGGTAGGTTTGTTTGGTTTTTAAGACTTCATTTTATTCCCGAGAGACCAGCCGAGACAAGTTCATCCCTCCATCTTTTAATATAGTTGAAAGGCTACAGACCTCACACTTGGTTTTGGCTCAGGTCATGACCTTAGGTTGTAAGATTGAGTCCCTTGTCAGGCTCCAGGCTGAGGTGGAGTCTCCTTTAAAAAAGGCTAATCCAGGGCAGCCTGGGTGGCTCAGCGGTTTAGCGTTGCCTTTAGCCCAGGGCAGCCCAGGGCGTGATCCTGGAGTCCTGGGATCCAGTCCTAAATCGGGCTCCCTACATGGAGCCTGCTTCTCCTCCTGTCTCTGCCTCCCTCCTCTCTCATGAATAAAATTTTTAATTTTGTTTTTAAGGTTCTATTTATTCATGAGAAACATCGGGAGAAGCAGGCTCCCTGTGGAGAGCCCAATGTGGGACTCCATCCCAGGACCCCGGGATCACGCCCTGGGCAGAAGGCGGCACTAAACCGCCGAGCCACTCGGGGATCCCGATGAATAAATTTTAAAAAGGCTAATCCAAAGCATAAATAAAATGTACCTCAAAACAAGCTCGAACAAAGAACA
The DNA here is from genome assembly GCF_048164855.1 of Canis lupus baileyi. Classification (NCBI taxonomy): domain Eukaryota; kingdom Metazoa; phylum Chordata; class Mammalia; order Carnivora; family Canidae; genus Canis; species Canis lupus. The sequence goes on along the minus strand of NC_132844.1, from coordinate 67,975,972 downwards.
CAAGGCTTTTGCCAAAGATCTTGGGGTGGTTTTCTTTTTTCTATTTTAGCTTTTAATAATTTAGTAATTTTGCTTACAGGTAAAATAGTTATAACCTAATCTTGGGATGAGCCCTGAATTTGGTTTCTCAAGGTTACTGGGCATAGTTGCTCCTTCTGGTCTGTTACTACAGTATTAGGAGTGATAAAATATCTAGGCTTGTCAATGTTCCAGATGGGTAAGGAAAGGGAAAAGTTGGCGTATAAGAACTAGCTAGCGGGGGCAGCCCCCGGTGGCACAGCGGTTTAGCGCCGCCTGCAGCCCAGGGCGTGATCCTGGAGACCCTGAATCGAGTCCCATGTGGGGCTCCCTGCGTGGAGCCTGCTTCTCCCTCCGCCTGTGTCTCTGCCTCTGCATTTCTATGAATAAGTAAATAAAATCCTAAAAAAAAAAAAAAAACAACTAGATAGAGGGCAGCCCAGGTGGCTCAGCGGTTTAGCGCTGCCTTCAGCCCAGGGCCAGATCTTGGAGACTCAAGATCGAGTCCTGCATCGGGCTCCCTGCATGGAGCCTGCTTCTCCCTCTGCCTGTGTCTCTGCCTCTCTCTCTGTGTCTCTCAGGAATAAATAAAAAATCTTAAAAACAAAAAGAACTAGCTAGGATCTATTGCGCCTGGGTGGCTTTACTCTGTTGAGTGTGTCTGCCTTAGGCTCTGGCCTCAATCCCAGCTTTGGGCTCAGGCTCCGTGCTCAGTGGGAGTCTGCTTCTCCTCCCTCTGCCCCTCCTCCCTGCTTTTGTTCTCTCTCAAAATCTTTTTTTTTTTTTTTTTTTTTTTAAGATTTTATTTATTCATGAGAGACAGAGAGAGAGGCAGAGACACAGGCAGAGGGAGAAGCAGGCTCCATGCAGGGAGCCTGACGTGGGACTCCTGGATCCCGGGATCACGACCAGAGCCCAAGGCAGATAAATGCTCAACCACTGAACCACCGAGGTGCCCCTCAAAATCTTAAAAAGAAGAAAAACAAAACTAATTAGGACCCAGTGCTATTGAAAGGAAAAAGTTTAGGCACAGTAAGAGTGGAAGTTTATCAGAATGTTGGCCATGCTTAATTCTGGGAGGAAAAAAAATTATCTGGGATTTTCTGAAGTTCTGTAAGATTCTGAGAGTGCTTGAGAGCACAAGCTGGGGAAAGGGTAGAGGGAGAGGCTGACTCTCCTGCGAAGCAGATAACCTGTGCTCGCTTCGGCAGCACATATACTAAAATTGGAACGATACAGAGAAGATTAGCATGGCCCCTGCGCAAGGATGACACGCAAATTCGTGAAGCGTTCCTGCGAAGCAGATAACCTGACACAGGGCTCGATTCCAGGACCTCAGGATCATGACCTGAGCTGAAGACATTTAACAGCGAAGGCACCTAATCACAAAACAGAAGACATTACTAAAGAAAATCAGGTATTTTGATGACTGGAGGCATGTAAGCAGGTTACAAACGTGAATACACCTGCCAGCCTCCTGCTCTTAGGCACTGAGTACAGCAAGAGAGCAGGTCTGAGAGCCATGGGGCGGAAGCCTAAAACTGAAGTACCCCCTCAAGTTGGCTAAGATGGGTCCTAGCTGCACCTTAGCTGCCAATCCTCAGGGTGTGGGGGGGGGCGGGGGGGACAGGGGGCCTGAGCCAAGACCAGGGAGACGTTTCTGTTCCTGCCAGAAACCGTGCTGTCCTGCCAATAGCTGGAGCCAAGGGTTTCCGGGGCGGTGTCTCCTGACCTCACGGGTACCTACAGCCGACTGGCTGCGAGGAGACCAGCCACGTGGTTGCCTGCGGGCGGGGCCCCTCCCGCGCCTGAGTTTGAATCCCAGTTCTCCCATTCAGGAGGCCCTGGAGCCTGTGGAGCCCGTCTATTCTCTAAACGCTGTTTTCTCACCTGAAAGCGCAGATGATGATGCTTAAAAGACCGTAGTACCAAAATCAAAGGATGACACGCTTTGCACGGTGCCGGGCACTTCGTACTCAGACGGCAGCCGTAAGCGGGCAATCCCGCGGGCTGCGCACGTCCGGGGCGGCCGGCGCACAGCGAGCTGTTTGGGTGCGGATGAACGATGAACGGGGAGAAAAGGTGGCTTCAGAACTAGTCACGCCCTCCCGTTTGAAATGAGCCAAGGATTAAACATTTTTAAATAGATTTGGAAACTTAGGGGAAGGTAGTGGATGCCTTAGAAATATTCGGGAACTTGAGGGGCGCCTGGGTGGCTCAGTCAGTTAAGCATCTGCCTTGGCTCCTGTCCTGGTCCGAGGTTGAGCCTGCCCGGGGCTCGCGGCTCCACGTGGTCTGCCCCTGCCCTCCCCACTACTGCGCACAGGTGCGCGCTCTCGCTCAAATAAAATCTTAAAAAAAAAAAAAAAAAAAAAAAAAAAAGCCCAATTTGGGAACTTGAGCCTTCCTGGATATTGACTTGAATCACCTGGCTTTAAAACCCACTCATTGGGAACCCTGGGTGGCGCAGCGGTTTGGCGCCTGCCTTTGGCCCGGGGCGCGATCCTGGAGACCCGGGATCGAATCCCACGTCGGGCTCCCGGTGCATGGAGCCTGCTTCTCCCTCTGCCTGTGTCTCTGCCTCTCTCTCTCTGTGTGTGACTATCATAAATAAATTTAAAAAAAAATTAAAAATAAAACCCACTCATTCTATCAAGCCTTACGTACTGGGTGGGGGTCCTTAAGAACCAACTATATTAGACAAAGCTGACTCACTCCTTCCCGCGGGGCTGTGGGGCATCTGGAGCCCTGGTGCGGCTCTCCAGAAGCCCAGCGCCGGCAGGAAGGAAGGGGACGCAGAAGGGCAAGCAAACGGAAGACGTGTGCAGGCCGACTGAGCCCGCCTCTAATGAAGGCCAAGCTAGTTCAACCAAGCCCCAGTTTCTGGGGCAATGAGCCTAAAGCTCAGTGGCACCCGAGTTAGGATTCAGGCTTCAGCTCTCTGGGAGCCCGTCCTCGGGCATCTGTGATGCGGGGAAATCAAGAGCCCGTGAAACCTCACAACGGTGCACTCCTCCCTCTTCCCTGGGAACATCAGAACAGAAATGGGGCAGAAAGAACTACAGTCCCGATCTTTGGGGTCCATCCATCTTGGCCCCTCCTTACGGCAGGGGAGAGCCACAACCAGGAGAGGATCCTGGGCTTTGGGCTCACAGGACTCAGCTTTTTTTTTTTTTTTTTTTAAGATTTTATTTATTTATTCATGAGAGACACAAGAGTGAGAGCGAGACAGGCAGAGGCAGAGAGAGAAGCAGGCTCCAGGCAGGGAGGCTGATGTGGGACTCAATCCCGGGTCTCCAGGATCACCTGAGTCAAAGGGAAGCGCTCAACCGCTGAGCCACCCGGGTGTCCCAAGGCTCACCTACTTATATTCTGGTTCCTTCCTTACTTTGGGACCTCAAAACTAGTTATCCCTGACCTTTGGTTTGTTACACTGTATGGGGAGGGTAGGTGAGGAGGTAGCAGGATGGGGTTGGGGGGAGACAAGGAGGCCAGCCCTATTTCACCTGCGATTTCTGCATGAGACCTACATGATTCTAAAGGAAATTATGCGAACACTGCTGACTCTGGGAGTGTGAAGGCAGTGACACACGTGACGATGCCTCAACAGCACCCAGTAGATATAATTAACCATTAGTCTAGAGATGAGATTTTGCATCCAGTCCCAGGCCTGGTGCATGGCGGGTCGTTCATAAACCACTTTGACTCCAGGACCCCACCCACCTGCCTGGGGCTCCAGCACTGTCCCCATCCTGCAAGTGACAGTCTGGGGTCCTTCCAATGCTGTGGACTAAGACAAAAGACCACCTGATTATTTAAATAGTCTACCAGGTGCATGGACTTGGGAGCCAAGCTAACCAGATTCAAATCTTGGGTGTAGCCAGTGACTGACTGGGTGAAGAGAGCGTTTAATTTCAGTCTGTTTCTCCATCTGCAGTCTTGGAGGTTGGACCAGAATGATCTATAAGACTCTAGATTCTGGAGTAGGGCTGCCAGATTTAGCAAATGAAAATACAGGATGCTCATTTAAATTTGAATTTCAGGGACACCTGAGTGGCTCAGACGGTTAAGCCTTCGGTTCAGGTCATGATCCCGGAGTCCTGGGGATCCTGGAGTCCCGGGGAGTCCTGGGATCAAGCCCCACATGGCGGGGGTGGAGGGGGGTAGTTGGGAGGGGGGTAGAGGAGTGTGTGTGTGTGTGTGGGGGGGGGGTCCCTGCTCAGCGGGGAGTCTGCTTCTCCCTCTGTCCCTCCCCTTGTTTGTGCTCTATCTCAAATAAATGATCTTTAAAAAAATTTTAAAACATTTGAAATTTGAATTTCAGGTAAACAAGGCATGTCCTGTCAGCATCCCCACTCTGTGGTCTCTGCTATAGGAGCAGAGGACGGCTCAGAGGGGAGAGCAGGGCTTCCCCAGGCGGACAAGAACAGGTTGGAATCTGGCTCTGCCTGCAAGCCAGGGCTCATCCTCCTTGAGCTCTCTTTTCTGCTCTAAAGTGAAGACAGGACAGTGAGAACCGGAAGTAGCCACCACGAAGACCTTGGGCAAGTCCCTTCACTCAGAGACAATGCAACAACAGAACCTAGGCCAGCACTGGGCACATTTCAGCACTCAACTTGGCGGGAGGGGGTGGGGGAAAGGAAGTATGCGAAGCTTTCATGGGCTCTTCGAATCCTACCTATTCTGAATGGGGGTTTGGCATGGGGTCCCCCAGCACAGACGGGGCAGGGTGGGGTGACCGACCAGGCCCTAACCTGGCAGAAACACCCACACGCGGGGAACCCGGGTGGCTCAGTGGTTTAGTGCTGCCTTCAGCCCAAGGCCTGATCCTGGAGACCTGGGATTGAGTCCCACGTCGGGCTCCCCGCATGGAGCCTGCTTCTCCCTCTGCCTGGGTCTCTGCCTCTCTCTCTCTCTCATGAATGAATAAATAAATAATCTTTAAAAAACAAAACAAAACACCCACACGAAACTAATCCAACCCAGAGAGGTCTGGCACACGCTGGACACACTATTAACCCACAAACAAATAACTTTAATTTTTTTCTTTTTTTTTTTTTTTGAGCAGGAGCCGGGCCTGGAGGGCCCCTACCCCAGCCCTGCGCCACATTTACGATATAACCCATCACAGCTGGATTTAAAAAATACACAAAAAAATATAATATACATTATAAAACCTAGGTTGAGTTTGGAAGTGGCCTGAGCGATATGCAAACTGTGAAGACCTGCAGGAAGCTCGGGGGTGGGCAGTGCAAGGAAGGGAAGGGGCACAGTACTTCATACGACACTCATGAATGCCCAGAGGCGGCCAGTGGACGGACAAGCCACGCTGGCCAAGGGGCTTGGTGGTCGGGAAGGGGTAGCAGGGAAAGGATTGACCTTCAGTCCCAGAACTGGGTTTGGGGAGCTGCTGCTCCAGGTCTGGGAGTTGGAGGCGGAGACAGACATAAGGGAGTGGTGCCCACCGAGGCTTCACCAAACCCAGGTCTTGGGCATTTGAAAATATCAAATCCTGCTGCTACCCCTTGTCCCTGGGACACTGGTCAGCCCAGGGGCCTCCTCCTGTCAGGACGGTGCTGAGGGGCTCAGGCACCGGCTCTGAGCCAGGGCAGCTTGGAGGCGTTGGCACAGGTGGACAGGGGACACCGAACAGGTGCCAGGTATCTGCTGCGCCTCTTTTCCTGCCAAGTCAGAAGCAGCTGCTCCCCTGGGAGGAGGCCCCCAACCTGTGCTGGCCCTGGGCCCCAGAACAGACCATCTCTCCCACCCCCAGCGGCTGGCACCCCCCCTACACGCCAGGGAGGTAGTGTAGACCTGGGCTCTGGGGCCAGATGGCCCTGGGTGAGAATCCCAGCTCTGGCCCACCCCTTGCATGGGCCCCTCAACTTCTCGGGATCTCAGCCCATCACAGGAGACACCAAGACTCACACTCCCCTTGGTCTGACAATGGCACCAGGTGCACAGGGGGCCTAGCACCAGGCCCAGCACACAGCAGGTGCAAGAAAGTGGGGGCTCCTCTCTCTTCTTCTCAACCTAACCCCAACTCAACCCTCTCCTTCCCAGGGCCTCTGCCCTGGGACCCCCTTGGTCTCCATCCCGTCCTCCCCTGCAGGCCACACATGCCGGAGCCCGAAGGGGTCCTCTCACTCACTGGAGGCCGGGCAGAGCCAGGGGGTGTTCAGTGGCCAGGGCAGGCTGCCCCCCCACTGAGCCCTCCTCTCTTCTCCCACAGTTAAAGCGCAGAACAGTGGCAGGGAGTGTGTGTGCTGGGGGTGGGGTGGAGGCCTCCTGGGTCCTGGGCCCGAGGAGGCCTGGCCGGCGGGGGAGTCCTCAATCCCAGACCTCCGGCAGGGGGCCAGGCAGGTGTGTGGAAAGCTGCTTGTCCTGGATCCTGGTGCTGGGGGCAGAGGGGAGCCTAGTCTTTGACGAGCTTGTAGACGTGGTGCTGAGCCCCGTGCTCGCTGGTGGAGACTTCAAAGACGAAAGCGATGACGAGGAGGGTCTCTTGGGAGTCCCGGCTCGTGACCACCTGGGGGCCAGGTAGGGAGGATTCAGGGGGTCAGGAGGCACAGGGCCCCGCGGTGTAGGGGCCGACAAGGCCCTCTCCTTTCTGGACAGCCGTCTCCTCACCTGCCCCCCGCCCCCGGCGGCGCCCCCACCTGCAGGATGGTGAAGTTCTCCAGCACGCTGTTCATCATGTACTTCTCGGGCAGGTGCTTCAGCTTGTGGATGAAATTGATCATGTACTCGCACATGGGGGAGCGGTGGATGCGGTACACAAAGCGCCCGTTCTCCAGCCTGGCGTACTCCGTCTACGCAGGGCCACGGGGAAGGCGTCACCCAGAGTGGCTGCTCCCAGCCCTGCCGTGCCACCCTGGGCCCCCACTCACCTCTACCTTCTCCACCACCTGCTTGCCAAACGAGCACACCTTGGTGGAGACGCTGATGGTCATGCTGTCGGTGGAGCTGTACTGGGAGCTGACCCCATAGAAGGCTCCCGGGCCCTCCTGGATGGTGCTGTTGAGGTCGGCCTGGGGGGCGGCGAGCAAGGGTGGTGTCAGGTGTGGGCAGAGGCAGGCGGTTGGGGGTGGGAGGGGGCTTCCACTGCACATCTGGGGGATGGGACTGTCGGGAGCAGAGAGGGCCGCTCACCCAGAACTTGACGAGGAAGAAGGCATTAGGGGGCCCCTTCTCATAGAGTTCCTTCAGTCCACCCTTCTTCTCAGGGAACTTGTCATAGATCTGACGCACGTCCACGGCCTCTAGAGGCGGGTCTGAGAAGGCGGGGTTGGTCTGGCCGATGTGCACAAATAGGTGTTTGCTGTACTGTGGGGAGGGCCCAGTGCGGGGTCAGGAGAGAGCCCACGGGCACGGCCGGAGGGCCGCACAGGGATGCTGCCCCTGGGCTGAGGGCCCGCACTGCCGCCCAGGTCTCCCCACGTTGCGCAGACCCTCACCCCCAGCCACAGGCACGTTACCGTGTCGGGGTCTCGCTGCACCTCCATGAAGGCAGAGTACTCGAGGAGCCGCAGCCGGGAGGAGGCGATGGTGCGGTCCTGCCACACGGGCGCAGAGGCAGCAGCTGGGGGGAGCGGGGTCAGGGGCTCGTAACCTGGGAGGGCGAGACGGACCCTCATCTGCATGGGCCCAAGCGCCTGCTCACATATGGGGCTGCCCCAGCGGCACGGAGCCATCATGTGAACTAGAAAAACGGCGCCCTTTTGGGTACAAACACGGGCTGGGTTCCGACCCTCTGTCATGTCTCCTGGTACAATGTACAACCTGCACGACTGTGCATGGTGGCCCCAGTGGTATACATGGAGGGGTTCCATATGTCACTGTTAATATGTGTTCAAACAGAAAATACAGACAAGTAAAAAGGGACAAATAAAAGTTATCCAGAACCCCAACACCTAGCCAGAGTGAAACTCTGCTAAGATTTTGGTGTATTTCCATAACAAGAATTTTATAAATATATATAAATCTATATAAATCTATAGGATCTTCATTGGTATGCACTTGTGTAGCAAAGTTCTGGAAGCAACATCATGAAAGGTAAGAGGCCGGTTCCCGGCCTGTCCCAATCCCCTGTAGACACCACCCACTTCTCCCTCCCAGCACAAAAGTGTGCGCAGCCTTGGGCACCCTACTCTTCTGAGCAGCTGTGTGGAGGAGCAGGGGCGGCGGTGGCAGTCTTGTGTGGAACTTACTGCTGAGCGTTGGCGGCAGGGGCGGCTGGATGGGGTAGGCTGGCTGTGCAAAGGGCTTGATGCTGCAGATAGGAGCACAGCCTGGTTAGAGGGTCATCCCCTAACCCCACCTGCCACCCGGCCCCATCACCTGGAGTAACATCTGGTTTCAACAGGGAGCCAGCCAGCCTCTCTGCAAAGGCCCAGAAATGCACGCTGACAAAGCTAACTCACCAGCTTCTGGTTTTCTCCATGTTTGAGCTTTTATGAAATCCTGCTGCATCTCACAACTGAGGTGCACGCTTAATGTGCTCTTTCAACCCCACCCCGAGAGCGGCTCATTACACTGAGGGTGTGTGTCTGAGGATGAAAGTCCTCTCAGAACTGAGGGAACCCAGCACCCTCCACTCCCCCATGTGCAGTCTCAGAGACCGACCAGGAGAGCAACTGGGTGAGGAGTAGCTGAAGGATGAATGACAAGCAGGTGAGAAGGCTGATGAGTGAACAGATAGGAATGAACGGACAGATGCACTGCTGGTGCTCCTCCTTCCTCTATTTTTGAATTGAGACTTTGCTGGAAGCCAGCTCCCAGGGGAAGTCCAGTGGGGCCGCCAGGGACCAGACTGTGAGAAGGATGTCCCACGATACTCACTCCTGAGAGGGTCCAGGCTGCTGTCCCAGGAGAGGGGGGCTGCTCCAGAACTGCAGAGATGAGACAAATCCCAGTGGCCCCTCAGCATCCACGACCCCCACCACAGCCCAGCCCTGAAGTCACCCCCTCACCTCAGCCCCACCTCCCAGGCCCCCTGTACCCGTGAGGAAGTGGAGAAGACGGCCTGGGGCAGAGGGGAGGGCGGGCTGAACTTGTTCTGTAGGACACTGGCAGAGACGATCTGGGCGGATGACATGGATGCCATGCTCTGGAGGGCTTTGTCCTTGGAGACCTGGTCCTGGGGAGGGGAGAGGCCGTGTGAGGCCAAGGAGGCGGCAGGGCCAGGCTGGAGACAAGGCTGGGGCTGCCCCAGGGCCCCTCCCAGGCCCTCAGACTCTGCTGTGTGGGCTCGGGAGAGTCTGGGCCCCTGCCTGGGCCTGTTTCCTAAGTGTACATCACCCCTCTGAGCATGGTCCACCATGAGAAAGATTTTTATTTTATTCCATAACCCGATACCTATCCAAACACTTCCCCTTATGTTGTGTCATGAACCCTCATATTTCCTATTCCATCTCACCAGTGGCTCTGAGTATCGTCCGTGGAGCAACGGCACCAGCATCATTTGGAAGCTGGTTAGAAATGCAAATTCTCCAGCCCCGGCCCAGACCCACTGATTCAGAAACTCTGGGGGTGAAGCCCAGAAATCTGTCTTCGCTGGCCCTGATGGCAGTTCTGATGCACGATGAAGTTTGAGAACCACTATATTTCATTTTTAAAAAATGTCAGTTGCCAACCTAACTAAATTGATTTCATAATTCATATTTTGAAAATCCCTTGTTAGGTGCTCTCCCTCACCCCCACCTCGTCCCCCAGTGGAGGGGCAGGATACTTACCAGGTTCATGGCCTGTGAAGGAGAGGGAAGGTACATTAGAAAAGGCACAGGTCAAGGCAGGTGTAGGGTGGGGGCGTGTCATCTCACCCCCCCTCCACTCAATGGCCATCTGGCTCTCGAGTCTGAGGAAGGTAGGGGGGCTCAGAGGTAGCTGTGTACCCTTCCCCCACCCCACTGCTCCCCAGAGGGAGGGCTTGCTGGCTGGGGGTGCCCTGAAAAGGGCAGGATGGAGACCCAGATGGTGGACAAGCTGGTACCCTGGGTCTGTGCATGCCCCCTGGAGCTGTGATATAAGCACAGGGCCTGGAGCGGGGGGCCCAGTCTGCTGCGCAGCTGTGGAACAGGGAGAAGACACAGCCTACGGGGGCCCCGAGCCCACGTTCTGAGATCCTCAGCTGCAAAGCAGCCAGGATTGAGCATCCAGTGCAAGGAAAAGCCCACCACAAGGACTGTGCCAGCCAATGTGCCCGGGTCTCCTCCCTGCCCACCCGGAGACCCGGTGCAGTTAACAAGCAGCAATTAGGAGGAAGGAGGGAAAGGAAAAAGAAGAAGAAAAGAGGTGGGCCTCAGTGGCCTCCAGACAGTCCTCCTCTCCCTCCACTGCATGGCTGGCTGTCCCCCCGGGCTCCTGCTTAGTCCCCAGGGGCCGCAGCCTCCTGTAGCCCAAAGTGGACTTTGGGCTCCATGCCGTCGTATACGTTTGAGGCACCCTCCACCCCGCCACGGCTCTCCCGCCACCTCTCTGCCCTACGCTGGGCTCAGAAGACCCGGCCGGGCCAAGCGGCAGGGGACCCCTACCTTCAACTTGGACTGAATCTCTCGAGATTTCCGCCTGGCTAGAACCTGCAAGTGGCTAGAGACCTGTAGAAAGAGAGAGAAAGAGAGAAAAAGAGCAGAAAGGGCAGAAAAGGCAAGAACAGAGCTTCAGCCAGAAAAGAGGCACAGTGGGGCCAGAGAGCTGGCCGCGGCGGAGGCCTGAGCTGTGCAGCGATAGCAGTGGAGGCGCTGAGGAGGGACTGGAGGCCCTAGTCAGGCGCCCAACGTACCTTGATGCCAACCTGGTACTCCCGCACCTTCTTCCGAGCTAGAACCTGTATGTGGCTGGACACCTAGGGGCCGCCCCGCGCCCCGCCAAAGAGGAAAACACAGACAGTGAGGAGGCACGGCATGGGGTGGCCATGGGCAAGGAGCATCCCAGCCCTCGTCTCTGGGACCAAACGGAAGCAGGGGGAGCTATGGGGCCCTTGTGAGCAGACACCCCTGAGCCCTGCCAATTCTCTGCTCTCTTCTTGGCCCTATTTTGATCAAGAGCCTACAGCAGCCTCCAGGACCACCATGTACACTTGTATCGTTGTTCACCGCACAAGAGGACCTAACGCAGGAAGGACTAAAATCTAGTCCAAGCTCTGCTGCTCAACTTATGTGCCCTGGTGCTGGGCTGCATCTGACCCAGAGGAAGGGTATCTTTTTATCTTTCCAAAATGGGTGACTTTTTCTCACTGATATCCTCAGAAGAAACACTTTTTTTTTTCTATTTTTTAAAGATTTATTTATTTATTCAAATAATCTCTACCCCCAACATGGGACTCAAACACAACCTCGAGATTAAGAGTCACATACTCGGGATGCCTGGGTGGCTCAGTGGTTGAGCGTCTGCCCTTGGCTCAGGTCCTGGGATCAAGTCCCACATCGGGCTTCCTGCATGGAGCCTGCTTCTCCCTCAGCCTATGTCTCTGCCTCTCTCTCTGTGTCTCTCATGAATAAATAAATAAAATCTTAAAAAAAAAAAAAAAAAAGAGTCACATACTCTTCTGACTGAGACAGCCTGGTGCCCTGAGACACTTTTCTCTGATTGGCATCACCAATGGCCACAATGTTCCTGCTGGCCATCAGATTATAGTAAGGGCCATATCCACTGCCTAAGTCCTTGTGTCAACCCTAACAGCTTGCCAGCCTGTAAAACCAGGCCTGGCCCTTCTCCTGCTTTGCTCATCCAGCCTCTTCTCCCAACATGCCTTCCTTCTCCTTGGACTAATATAGGACAGTATGTGCACACATATACATGTACATTTACACACACACACACACACACACGGTTGGTGCTCTTAATATCGTTTCTTCTCCAGCGCATTGTCACTAGGCTTCAGAGAAACCATGTCCCTACTATATTCCCCATGAAACAGAAGTGGATACATGGATCCTCTAGGCTGCTTCACGCATTCATTATTGGCAATGGCTGTGGGCTTTCTTTGCAAGTCGTTTTAATCCCCTCAAAGAAACAGTTTCTTTTTAATCATAGACTGAAACTTACTGTGTATGTGATGTCCTGCAGCCCAGGGGGTTAGGGCCCAGGGGTGTGTGCCTCATACTGCCTCACCGGGCACACAGGAATCAGATGTGTGTCCTGCAAGACTACTGATCACTTCATATCATGACAATAAGGGACATTTACTGAATGTAGCTATTATTGTTCTCAGCGTTTTACATGTGCGTCATCTGACCTCTACAGTAACACTAAGAGGTCAGTACTAGCGCTATCTCGGAGTTACACATGATGAAACCAAAGCACAGACAGGTTAAGCATCTTGCCCAAGGTCACACAGCTGGGGCGTAGAGCTGGGATTTGAACATAGATAGCTTGACTCCAGAGAACACTTACTCCACCACCAAGCTACGCTACCAGGATTCTTTTGACCCTTAGCACAGAGGACCACTGCCAAATGGTCAAGTCTGTGACAGCTGGGAGTCACATGGGACTTAATCCTAAGGTAATATTTAGCTGTTTTTCCAGTATGGAGGCATCGTACTTCCTATTAATTGCTGTAAGTATCTGTAAAAACACTAACCCTGCATTTTTTAACCAAAAGTTAAATAAAAACCCTTGCCTGTCATCTGGTTGTTCTTTGCAATACATAAAGACATGTTTTGTTCTCACAACCATAGGATGCTTATCTATCTACCGACCTACCTATCTAATTTTTTTTACGACTTTATTTCTTGGGGCACCTAGGTGGCTCAGTTGGTTAAGCATCTGCCTTCAGCTTGGGTCATGATTTCAGGGTTCTGGGATTGAGTCCTCATCAGGCTCTCTGCTCAGTGCGAAATCTGCTTCTCCCTCTCCTTCTGCCCTTCCCTTCCTAACAGACTCTCTCTCTCTCTCTTTTTTTTCTCTCTCTTTCAAATAAATAAATAAATAAATAAATAAATAAATAAATAAATAAATCTAAGAAAGAAAGAAAGAAAGAAAGAAAGAAAGAAAGAAAGAAAGAAAGAAAATAAAGTTAGAGGAATGCCACCTTTGCAAAATGACAAAATTCTTAAATTCTGAGCTTTGCCTGGGCTGCTTTGTGGAATCGCACTACACGGCCAGCCTTCCTGAGATACCCAGAAGCAGGTACATCGTTGCTCTGCTACCTTCCTTAAACCTCAGGTCACAGTGACTGAGCTTAAAGGTCCCTTAACCCCTTTCCACTCTGACAAACAGGTTCCTATGAACATTTCTTTTGAGTGAAGCAGGAGACAGTGCCCTTCCCCCGTGTCTGAGATGGCTACTTAGAGTCATCGTCGTCGTCGTCGTCTTCTTCTTCTTCTTCTTTTCTTCTTTCTTCTTCTTTTTCTTCTTTTCTTCTTCTTCTCCTTCTCCTTCTCCTTCTTCTTTTTTTTTTTTTTTTAAATAAGTAAGCCCTACACCCACTGTGGGGCTCAAACTCACGGCCCCAAGATCAAGAGTTGCCCACTGTACCAATTGAGCCAGCCAGGTGCCTGGCTTTTTGTTTATTTTTTTATTTTTTTTATTTTTTATTTTTTCTGGCTTTTTGTTTATAAAGATGTCATAATTGCAACAGCAGCGGCACATTTTTCTACAGCGCTTGGTCTGTTCTAAGCATCTTCACGTATTAGCTAATTTAATGGCTGAGGAACAGAGGCTAAGGGGCAAAAGCGCCCTTCCTGTAGGTGAGGGTATTTGAATCTGGTGATTTGATTAATCAGTCTCCTTCTACAGCCTTCTACAGTTCCAGGGAACAGGGCCTTGTCAGGTTCCCTTGCAGTATCCCTAGTGCCTAGAATACAGTAGCTCCATAATTTGCTCAATGAACAAATGCTGTGCAACACGAACTGGCCCCGGGAGAGCAACTCATAAATGCCTGAGCAAATGGGGGCGGTTCTTGCTCCCACACTGTGGGGGTGGACTCAGAACCTTCCTTTGTCACGGTGGGGATGCGACTGGCGGGATGCGACAGGTCGGCTTTGTCACCGCACCCATGGGGAGTTGAGGAGCTGGGTGCAAGGTCCAAAGCCCACTAGAGAGGGAGGAGTGTGGAGGATCAGAACCAGTGTCTGGTCCTCTAGTCTCTGCGCACAGCCTGTCTCTCTCCCAGGCACCCCACACATAGGCCACCCCAACCAGCTCCCTGTCCGGGTTCCTGTCAGTGCAGTGCTGCGCACCCCCCAACCGGGGCCTAAGCCACCAATCATCTCTCCCTGCCACCACCGCTACCCTCACCTCTGCCATCATGCAGGCCGCTGGCGCTGTGGTCCCTCATCCCTGCCTCTGCCCAGCCCTCCCTGAACCATTGCTCCAGCTGCTCCATGGCCCACATTCCTCGACAGCTGCCACTGCCACTCCCTGTTCTACTCCCTTCCATGGCACCCAGCTGCCCCGAGGGGAAACCTGTCCCTCAGGCCTCCAGCCAACCTCTCTCACTCTCCTCAGCTCTCCCCACCTCTCTCCCCACCCGCCACACTGTGGACTGACGGCTCTTTCCCGCCCAGTGCGTTCAATCCTGGATTTACCACCTACCAGCCAAGTAACACTGATGAAGTTACTGAACTTCCCCATGATTCCGTTTCTTCCTCTGGAAGATGGGAGATAATTGCTAGATCTACCTCCTGAGATTCCCACCAAAGTAGGCCCCGTGTGGGTTCACAGTGATGCTATGTGTATCCAACTTCTTCAGCCTGCAAGTACCTTCTCCCCTTCTCTCTGCCTGGCTAACCCCTGAATTCCTTCTTACAGATGCATCTAGAGTGTCACCTCCTGCATAAGCCTGGGCAGCCCCACTCCTCCCTTTCCCTCCCTGATCCAGGTTGGACACCTGTCCGGCAGCACATGCTCCTATCCTGGCCATGCTGCCCTGCTCTGCACCCATCTGTCACTGTGACCAGCTGTCTCGCAGCCTGCCCAGGGTCAGGGGGCTACACCGGGCAGTAACCATGCCATGTCGCAGCTGCCCCATGGGGCTCGTCCCTGGTCCAGGTGAAGAGGGCAGACCCCTTTCTCTAAGGCAGCAGGACAAGCAGCCCGGGCGGGTGAGGTCACTCGGGAGAGGATGGGTGCTGGGAAGGGGCTGAAGGAGGCAGCTGAGGGAGGGCGGGCCTGGGCAGAGGGCACATAGCATTAATCCTCTCCCTACCTGTTTTCTCGTCCGGGTCTTCCCGGTCCTCAATTTAATGTAGCGTGCGATCAACTCATTTCGACCTGGATTGGGGCGAGAGAAGAATGAAGAGTGGCCAAGGCGGCAGCTGGGGGCAGCAGACCACCCCCACCCCCCGACCAGCCTCGGCCAGCTGGGAAACACGCACGGCTCTCCTCTGACACTGCTCCTTGGCCCTGTCCCCACCCTCAAGTCCAAGGGGCACAAGCAGGGCAGGGGAAGGGTAGTGGGGAGTCCCAGGTGCCCTCCTAAGGCCCCAGGGTAGGGGGGAGTGGGGAGCAGCAGAACAGCTGGGCTGCTCACTCCTAGCCCCACAGCAGTTCCGAATCTTTAAGTGTAAGCATTCACGTGTGAGCGAGGCCTGCTGCAGATGGACCTGCCTGCACACGTCCCCGCACACGGCCCCACGGGTGTCTGAAAGAGTTCTGGATGGGTTCCTGTCCTGGCCGTCCTTGCCAGGAGGGGAGACCCTGAACAGTCCCTTCCCTTCTCTGGTGAGGCGGGCAGGAAGAACCCAATGGTCTCCAACACACCTTCTACACTGACAGCCTGTGTCAAGATGTCCTGGGCACGTCCCTGTGTCCTTGAGCCTATCACCCCCATGTCCCTGGTGGCCAGTGTCTCTCCTGCCCTGTGAGATGCTGGCAGATGCTTAGCCAATACCTTTTAGCCCCTAAATCCAGGCCCTCAGCCCCCCAACCCCATAACCTCCCCAGAAGGGCCACATTCTCCAAATTCCTCCTCCATGACAGAACCAGCCCCACTGCTCCTCCCTTCCTGTCTGCCCCTCTCCACCCCACTCCCTCCGCCTTGTCTAAACATACCTCGTGGGGCTGCCCTGGCCATCCTGGAGGCAGCCCCTGCCCCGTGGAAGCATCCTGGAACATCTGCCTGCCCCACAATGGGGCTCTGGGGCTAGGGGTGTGCGTGGCATAGGGGATGGGGACAGGGACCCGGCAGCCCTTACCACTGAGTCAACGGCTCCCTCCTGCACCCCACCATGGTATCGGCCCCTGGGATGTCACAGGCTGAGGGCCTGCCCCACTCGGCCATAGGCTGTCAGGGAGGACTGGAAGGAGCTAGCAAGGAGCTCCCAACCTCCAAAGGGTTGAGTCATCCCAAAAATGCATCTCCAGGGGAACCCTCTCGGGGCTGGACAAGAGGGGGACATTCCCTTCTGGGGGCACATGGGAAAGGTAGCAGAGAGTGGGCCAGGAGAGCAGGAAAGACTTGGGAGGGGGTTGAGGAATGCAGGACTCCCCATGTCTCTCCAGGCCTCTTCCTAACGCAGGCCCTAGTCACAGCAAGGCCCCCCCTGCCCCACACCCATGTGCTGAAGGGAACTGGCCAGGAGGGACACCCCAGCTGCCACTCCTCGGGCTTCCCCACACGCGGGGAGGGACCCTCTCTCAGGGCTAGCCCAGAGCACACAGCACTGACCCAGTTTCCTATGCCCACTGAGTCACCCTGAAACCTGCAGGCCAGGAGGGGGATGAGAGGAGGAGCAGACGGGGGTGTCAAGGTGTGGGCCCCAATCTGGCGGAGGGGGCAAGCCTGGCTTGTTTATGAGGATCCAGACACACAGGCTTACACGCCCAGACTCGCCCATGGCAGGCTGGCGGCCTCGAAGACTTCACCGAACCGGTTGGGTGAGGGGGCAGAGAGCAGGGGGAGGGGCCTAGGAGGGCCTGGCCTCCTCCTCCTCCTCCTCCCGCCCCTCAGTGTCCCTGTGTCTCCCCACACGCACCGTACATCTTGCCCTCGTCTGACAGGATAATCTTGCGGCGGCCGCAGGGTGGGTAGATTGCCAGGGCCTCCTGGAAGCTCTGCTCGATGTCGGGGCTCCACACGCCCTCCGCATCGTTGTCCAGCCCTTTGTCCAGGCCCTCGGGCCCATCCTCCCGGGCCTCCCCGGGGCTGCTGCTGGCATTCCAGCTGTTGGACGCTATTGTGCTGGTTGCTCTGGGCTCTGGGCCTGAGCCCACTGGGCAGCCGGAGCCTGCAGGGCAGACACAGAGGGGTTAGGGTCAGGGCTGTCCTAGATCAGAGCAATCGCCCACTCCAAGGCCTGGTGCTCCAGGGTGGGGTGGGGATCACCAGGGGTTCCGATTATTCAGTGCTATGCAACCTTGAATGAGCTACACCACCTCTCTGAGCTTTGGTTTTGTGTGATGGAGAGAAGGTCTGCCTGAGGTTGTAAGGGTTAAAATTAAATGAGATCATGACAAAGGACCAACCACAAAGCCTGGCTCCTAACCCTCAAGACGCAGGACCGCTGGTGATCAGTAACAACAATAATACCTCATATCTACGCGGCCCTTTGGTGGAGATTAAGCACGTGCATATTCATTTAATCCTCAAAACTAAGGCAGGGAGGGCAAGGACTGATACTCATTATTCAGATGGGAAATTGAGGCTCAGAAAGTCGTGCTGCTGCCACAGGCATCGTGTTGAGCAGAGTGGAAAAACAGAGAAGGGCCTGGTGGGTGTTTCTACAGCTCTCAGAGGGGCCTGCTTGGCTCTGACTTTGCCAGCTCTTCCTCCTGCCATCAGCAGCCCCAACCAGGGACCCCCACCCTCCTCACTCTTCCCCCAGCATCTTCCTGCTGAAGACCCACTGTAGGAAGGGGAGGGCCCTGGACCCAGGAAGGGTGCGGTTTTGACTTCCCTAAAAGATAACTCACAGGAACCCTGCCAAGGAAACTAAACACGGGGCAGGGACTGCCCCGGGAATTACACGGAGGGAGCGATGCTGGCTGGCAAGGGAGCAGCTGAGAAGGTGCCTGGCCCACAGCCTTGCTCAACCCCACCGGCTCCTCCATCCCACTTCCTGTTCCTGCACCTCCCGGCCCCACAGCAGCCCATAAACCACCCACACGCCCGCCCCTGCCCTGGCCCACATCGCAGATGGGCCAGGGCTCTGTAAACTCTGAGTTCCCTGCACACGCCGGGCTCAGTTATTAGCTCAGACCACACCCAGCAGTCCCCCCAACACACACAGCCCCAATGCTCACCCTCCAAGCCCCTTCAGCCTCAGACCCTGCATGCCCAGTGTCCTGGGGGCCTCTGAGCCCAAGATGGCTAGATCCAAGGACTTTGCTCTGGTCTGCAGGGAAAGCTGGGGTGGGGTGGGGGGTGGGGAGGGTCGAGAGGTGGGCAACCCCTCTGAAGCCAGGAAAGGGAATTCTATCCTCTCAGACAAGAATTCCAGGTCCTGCCAAATGGGCAGGGGTCTTCTGCAGGGGGCCACCTGTTTTGTTTAAGGAGGCTTGACGAGGGTCACTAGTGGCATGGGATGGAGCGGGCCCGGGGGGCCTGAATCGTCAGATGGAAACAGAGCTAAGACTATTGCTCAAATGACGGCACCTGCCATATGGCAGGTACTGTTCTGGGATTTTACACACACTGAGTCATTTAATCCTCACAATAACATGGGGTAGAGACTATTATTAGTCCCACCTTACAGATGAGGAAACCAAAGAACAGAGAGGTTAAGCAACATGTCAGACACACAGCTTGCAAGGGCTGGCACCGGGCTGCGAGCCCAGGCGGTCTGGCTTCCGTCTCCCACCTGAGACGAGGACGAGGCCGGGCCACCCTGAGCCGGCCCAGTGGGGTCCAGCAGGGCCCCCCACGCCTCCAGAGCCTTCTGTGAGGCCTCCGAGAGCGAGAGCGGGAGCAGTAGCTCTCCCACACCAGAGGGCGGCCAGGCGGAGGGCCGCGCTCCCGGATCCCCATCCCACCCGTCCTTAACCCCCAGGCCAAGGCTGAGTGCGCGCGCAGAGCCTCTGGGGGCCCAAGGGGAGACGCAGCGCCCCCCGCAGGCCGGACACTAACACAGGCTGGGGGGGCAGGAGGGGGCTCCAGGCTCTAAGACCCCGCCCAGCGGAGCCTCAGGCCTGGCTCAGAGCAGCGCCCCGCGCCTGGGGCCCGGGCAGCCCCCGCCTCCCCGCCAACTGCCCTGCCTGCCCCAGCCCCGCCGGCCTGGCCTCCCCTCTCCCGGGCGGCCGCCCCCCCCCCCCCGGGGTGATGTCAGCCCCGCCCCGCCCCCCGCAGGAGCACTGTGGCCAAATATGGCGAACACGGCCGGGCCGGAGCCGGGAGCCGGGACAGGCCGGGGGCGGGGCGGCCCGGCTGGGACCGGGCAGCTGGCGGGGGGAGGGGAGCCCGGGGTGGCGGCGGGACCACCGACCCGGCCGCCCGTAGGCACAGGCGACACCCACTTTCTAGAAACAGTCCTGTGGGCGGGGGCGCCGAGGCAGGGGCCCCACGGGTGACCCCCGCCCCCACGGCCGGGCACAGGAGCAGGTGTGCCGCGCGGTGCCCGGATGGAGACCCCAGTGAGGGTGTCTGGACCCCGGGGCCCGCACAGACCCAGGGGCGAGCGCGGGCGGGCAGCTGCACGGGGCAGGGGCCTGCACTGGGGTCCCTGCCGGCTGCAGCGCTCGGCCGGCCTGCGGCTCTGGTCTCCCCAGTTCCTGGCGCGAGGCTGGTGTGTGCCCGCCCTCCTCCCCTGGACCCTCACGCCCCGGGGACCCAGCTCCGGGCCGGCCCTTCAGACAACTGCAGGCTGGCCTGGGCCAAGGTGGTTCAGGCTCCAGCCCCTACAGAGCAGGGGGCAGCCGCCCACGTCCAGAACCTCTGTGCGCTGGGCTGGCCCACCAGGAGCGGCGGGAGACAGGGAGGAGGGCCCAAGTGAGGGGTGAGGGCTGGAGGCTGGGAAGAGTCTGGGGGTGGGGTAAAGACAGGGAGACAGACCCCGACAGGCAGGCAAAAAGACAACAGACCGGGGAGACAAGAGAGTGGCAGAGAATAAGGGGTAAACCCCTCCCCCCACAAAACCTTGGCGTGAGACCCTCACTTCCAGTGAGAGACCCAGAGAAGGAGAGATCCAGAGAGCAGCAGGCGGACAGGACAGGGAAGGTGCTAGAGAGAGCTGGATCCAGAGTGGGGGCGGGTATCACGACCAAGAGACCCAGACAGAGACCCAGATCCGGAGAGAGGGAGGCACACAGTGGAGGGGGGTTAAAGGGGCGGGAAGGGGGCATATCGATAAAGTCAGATAAAGTCAAGCAGTGAGGGAGGGGGGAGAGGGAGAGAGAGAGAGAGAGAGTGTGTGTGTGCATGTGAGCCGACAAGAGAACCCAGAGTTCAGAGCAGATCTAGAAGGAAGGAGTGACGGGGAAGCCATTGCTGGGGGCCAGGTAGGCCCCAGCAGGGCCAGAGCCAGGATGTCCCACTCCTGTCCCATTTGTTCCGCCCCGTGGAGACCACCTCCCGTCTCGCTGTGCAGAGGCCCGTTATTACCACAGGCCGCCGGCCTCCTGTGGCCCACTCCGCCTCTACCCGCACTCTGACCAGCCATTCCTGCTTCGCCTCTTGCAGGGCCCTCAGCCTTCTGAGGTCAGAAGGTGCCTCTGGGCGGTGGCAGGGAAGGGAGCAAGGAGGCTTGGGGGCCCCCCTGCGGGGAGAGAAGGGGCCCCTTGCTGCCCACTCCCCGCCCTGGGGCCAAACTGCTAGAATAACTGGCTGGACAGCTCCAGGGAGGGAGGCCAGAGCTGGGCAGCTGCAGGGGCCCTAGGCCGCCACCAGCCCCCAAGCCCTGCAGCCTCCAGACCCCCTGGCCCTACACCTCCCTTTCAAGGGAGGGGAGGGGAGAGGCTGACAGCTTGGGCTCCCCCAGACCTCTGCCCTGGACAGGGATGCAGATAAGGCAGGTGGGTGTCGTCCTAATGTCCCCCTGCCACCCTCCCTTCCGAATCAGACCCCTGGGAGACACACTGAGCCCAGTGACCTTACTGGGTCTTGTGGCCAGCAGCTGTGAACTCCAGCAGGGACCACAGCCCCCCAAAGTGCTCTCATTTGGAATGAGAACACCACTCAAAACGCAAGAGGATTAGTGAAATCAGCAGTTGCATCCCGAATCTCCTAGGGCTGGGCTGACCCACCAGGGGGTTGAGCACAGGGAGGGCAGTTGATGAGGGTGAAGGGAATCTCCCCACCCCCTCTGCCTTTCCCCTCTTCCTTCTCACCCGCCCCCAAAGCAGGGCCAGCTGTTCTCCAGCTGCCAGAGGCTCCCACCCTAGAAGTAGCCATGCTCCGGGTGGGACCGGAGAGGGGGCAGGAGGGGGATGGTGTCTGCCTCCAGCACAAGGACCCCTGAGGGACCCTGCCAAGTGGCCACACCCTGCCAGGCTGGGGAGGGAGTACCCTCCTCCCTGGAGCAGGGTAGAGATTTTTACAGGAGGAAGCAATTTGCAGAGCCCACTAGGAGGGAGGTGGGGAGGCCTCCTCCCCGCTCTCCCACTTATTAATGTGCTTCCAATTTGGGAATCAAGACTCTCTGCACCCACCCACCCCCACACTCAGGGTACAGGCTTCCTGGGGACCAGAGGAGGCAGGCCACCCCCCTAGGTTTTCTTGTCCAAAGCTCATCCTCACTGTCACTGCCACCCCCCACCAGTGTAGGAAAGTGGGAGATAGAATCTCAGAGCCCTCAAACTTCCACAGAGAGAAAGGCCCACTGCCCAGATGCTGTCTCATTTTTTTTTAAGTAATCTCTATGCCCAACATGGGACTCGAACCCACGACCCCAAGATCAAGAGTCACACACTCCACCGACTGAGCCAGCCAGGCACTCCCTGTCTCATCTTGCCCCACCCCAGTGAAGGCCAGGTGTCCAGTTCATGGGTGGGGGTGGCAGCCAATGGGTAACTTGGTTAAGCGGGTTTCACAGTTGTCCACTGACATGCCCATCCGTCCCCCCTCACCCTGCCTACGCCCCAGCCCTGGGACTCTGCGTCACCTGCTGAGCTGCCACCAGTCATTCAGCCAATCCCCCCCCACTATGAGAGTCCCAGTGTCCTCTACAACACACACACACACACACACACACACACACACACACACGGGCTTCCTTGCAGCCCTCCTCTCTCAAGCACACACTCACCCGCCCAGCCACTGTCCCACACATTCTCAGTTACCTGCATCTCTATCCTGTTCCTTTTTAAACTTTTTATTGTGGTAACATACACTTAACATCGAATTTACCATTTTAACCATTTTTAAGGGCACCATTGAGTGGCGTTAAGGACTTCTCTGCTTTTAACAGTTATCTTTTTCATGGTCCTCCACATG